>NC_137049.1:10951792-11033307 GCF_032717465.1 Coenobita brevimanus | reverse complement strand
GTATGAACGAACACTGAATGAACTGTATGGAAAGACGTCCGGAGATCTGTTTGGATTTTCACGTTAGCAAGACTGTCATTTGTGACTTTTTTCACTTGTTGTATGAACCCTCAGATAGAAAAAAGGTACAAGTTGTCAAAATTCTTTACGGTAACAGCATGCACTGTAAGGCAATTCAAAGCTGGATTATACTTTTTTAATTGATCCTAATAATCTGCATATGTTATCAGGGCGAGAAACACGCCAAACATGATAGAATTTCAACAAATTTTCTATACATTAGCTGGAAAACACCGCAATTTTATCTAAAATTCCAGAAATAGTTCTCGAAAGATGAAACCATCAAAAAAAAAAATGGCTCAAAAAAAAAAAAAAAAAAACCAAAGCTAAACGAGATAACACGTAGGATGACCGATTCACAGTGTAAAGACGGTTTGCAGGCATTTGTGGCGTTTAAGCCAAAAGCTTCCCTTTCATGTAAAGACACGTGTAAAATGAAACTGTGGAAATTAAGAGATAAAGTGGATATTACTAATCTGTATCATTGGGGCTTTAAATGGCGTCTGGATACTCCTAAGAATTTTAAAATATGAAATATTTTCCCAGAAGGACGGATCGTCTGATATAATCCTCCATATTTATTACACCCGAAAGCCAATAAATCGTTAAAAATAGAGGTGTTTAGGTATAGATTATTAAGAAAAAGAAACTATTATAGCCGTACTTTGAGATGGCTATACATTTTATTAGCATTACCTATTTGATCATATACGGAGTTTTTTTGTTCACGATGGTTTTTTAAATAATAAGTGTTTGGCCGAAGCGTGGACAAAGTTGTCTGCCTTCGAGCGCTCTCTCTGTTGTGTGTCGTAATGAGATTATCCTGCATTTTAAATTTTTGAGAAGCCATCTTTCCTATTTTTTTTAATCTTTTAAGCCATGATTGCGAGGATAATAAGTAATCCCAGTTTAGAAATAGTCCCGGCTGATTGCATCTGGTATTTGTAAGTAGGTGAAAACTATTTGACCCTGATGATGGCTGTGTAAATTTATTTTTGGGCGATATCCCTAACTATGCAACTTCCACAAATGTACTCAAAATTTTTTGAGAAACGCTCAATCATTTATAAAACAAAGAAGTCGATTGTCACGTAAACCTAGCTGGAATCTGTGCGTTTAAGAAGAGTAAGATGCAAATGATAGAGCAACCGAAACAAGCGAGAAAGTTCGAATGAGTAATCTCTTTTGTCAGTAGTAGATACACTTAGAAGTAACATCGAGCCTGCTGATTGCATATATATATATATATATATATATATATATATATATATATATATATATATATATATATATATATATATATATATATATATATATATATATATATATATATATATATATATATATATATATATATATATATATATATATATATATATATATATATATATATATATATATATATATATATATGACCCTGATGGGGTGGCCACAAACAAATCGTCTCCGCGTCGCCCTGTCCCCCGCCATTGCACTGTTTGAAGGTTTGTTGGTAAAATACCTCAAAACTGTAATAACTCTTGAGGAGCGTTGATTAGCTTTTGACTCTTACATAAAAATTATTGGGAGAAAGTATAAATTATCCTAATACCGAGATATATAATCATTTACCAATTACAACTTCATTCCTCCTCCCCTTTGACAAAAAGTGCATGAAAGCAACAAAAACATGCAGGTTAAGGAAAACTGAATGACCTGTATTAATGTCGTCTGGACATTGCTTGGATTTTCCTGTCAGGATGAGGGTCGTTTGTCACTTTTTTTCATTCGTAGTTGTAACTTCAGATTCAAAAAATGGTACAATTTGTTCTGTTACGGTAAATATATCCGATTAAACTAATATGCTTGTGTAATCTTAAGAACCGCATAAGTGAAGGCGAACACAATAAGTATGCAACATACACAAATGGCCCCTAATTTAGCCGGGAAACACTCCCCATTGTAAAAGAAAAAAAAATCAGTTAATATTTGTGGTAAAAATTACTCCGAAAACAAAACAAAAATCAGTACCAAGGCTACGTGAGGTAACACGTAGTATGAAATCGATTCACTTGTAAAGAAGGTCGGCATATGAGGGTTTTAAGGACAAATAGTTTCGTTTAATGAGACGCGTAAGCAACTTGGAAGTTTAACGGTAATATTGAGATTATAATTTTCTGTTTAATTAATGGTTTGTGTCATCTTCACGGAAATGCTCAAACTTACAGAATGGATTTTTCTGAGAATGAAGGTCCGTGTGATATTGTTATACATATTTTCCGAGGTAAAATCACTCCTAGAGGCAAAAAGGTACTGAATATCACATATTATTATAGGAAAAAGGAAATACACAGCTGGACTGAGGTTTTCAATTTAAGAACTACTTGGTTCCTAGTTTTCAATTTTATTTTTCGTTATCGGTCCCCCCAAAATCAGATTCTAGGAACGTCGTCAAGAAGTTCTGTCTGTGATTTTGAGATTAAATTGACTAAGGTTTCAATGAGTATTTTTTAAAATTCATTTTAGCCGTGTCTTCAAGGTAAAAAGTAATTCATTTTTAGAACTAATTAAGGCAGATAGCATCCGCTTTGGTAGTAGTTAAAAACTATTTTACTTGAGTGATGGGTGTATAGACTAAATTTTGGGCGAAATCGCTATGAAACTTCCAAATATGTATTCAAAATTGATAGGGATCCACACAGTTATTTTCAGAGCTAAGAAGACATTTTCGTTGTTGAAAAGAAAATCACATATAGGAAACACAACAAGAAATCGATTGACACGTATCAAGTGCTGGCATATAATTTTTATAAGGACAATTTTTTTAAATTTATTTTATCATTTGGGAAATAAGTCCTCAATGAATGTAAAAAAAAAAAAAAAAAAAAAAAAAAAATCACAATAGGAAGGTAGGTTCGTGTTCACTCGTGGGAAGGAATATTGGTAAGATTTCGACTCTCACAAAAATAAATACGAGAATGGCAATACGTAGATATTTAGTTAATTACCATTGATAACTATTCTTCAGCAACAAAAACAATGCAATATGGTTGAACACTGAATGAACTGTATTAATGTCGTCCATAGAGTTTTTAGATTTTCGTTAGCAAGAGGGTCATTTCTGATTTTCATCATTTGTTGTAATCTCAGATAAAAAATTGGTGCAAGTTGTTTTGTTACGGTAAAACAATCCGCTTTAAGGTAATTCGAAACTATTATACTTGAGTGAACCTAAAGTCTGGAAAGTTGTGGGCAAAAGCATCAAATATGCAACTTCAACAAATTTTTTTACATTAGGTGGGAAACATGTCAGCTACAAAAAATGTGGTCTGGATATTGCTTGGATTTTCAAGTCCTGAAGCGGGTATTCGTAGTAGTAACCATATACAACAATGGTACAGTCACTCATAAAAGAAAACCCCCCCTGCATTAGAGGCAATATAACTCGGGGTATCCAGTGTTGGTAACAGTGTATTTGACGTCAGCCATATGGGGGATGAGGAGGGATGTTTGAGAGGAGGGCGGAGTTAATCTGCACGAAACACCGCTTCAATCCACATTTCGAGTCAAACCTACATTATATCTTCAAACATACATTATATCTGACTTGTTATCAAGGTATATGTATGTAACCCATCACATTTGAAAAAGTTTATCATTAGCTGAATAAAACTGACAGCCGGTGGCAGGAATAAGATGCAAATGAAACCCCCGGCCTCAAGGGTTAAAATGAATGGGCTCGACACACTTGGAATGAACTTTGAGTGAACTTCTCTCAAACGCAACTTCACACCCCCACACCATACGTCATTTAAATTGTTACCAGGACAGATATAATATTGGTTGAAAGGTGTCTTGGCCGGGGGTCGTTTCTTTTATGAGTGTACATGTTGTTTTGTTACTGTAAAAGTAACCGCTTTAGGAATGATTCAAAACGATAATTCAGTAATCTTAAAAACGACAATTTTAAGGCGAAAACACTAAATATGCAACCTGTATAAATGTGCTCTAATTTAGCTAGGAAATATTCCGAATTGTAACAAAAAATTAGGAAAATTATTAGATGGCAAAAATTTCTCTTCTGAAAATAATACTCAGTAACATGTCTTCGTGAGGTAACAAGTACGATGAATTTGATTGATACGTAAAGAAGGCAGGAATTTAAGGACAAACAGCTTCGATTTATGAGACGTGCAAACAACTTGGAAATTTAGAAATAATGCTCATATTTATTTGTATATCTACGGGTTAAAAATGGCATCTTGAGGATCATGCTTGAATTAAAAAATGGAATATTTTTTCAGAATTACTGATCGTGCGACATTGATATACTGTGTACAGTATTTACCGAGGTAAAAATCACTCCTAATGGGAGTAAGTAGTAAATTGCTTAATTATTGATAATAGGAAAAAGAAAATACACAGCTGTGCTTAGGTTTCCTATTTATTAACATTATTTGGTTCATAGTAATCAAAGTTTTATTTTCCATTATTGGTCACCCCAAAAAAATCAGTACTGATTGCCAGAGCACCATCAGTACTGATATCTCTGTGATTTTGAGATTAAATGAATTTTAAATTCTCGATGACTGTTTTTTTTTCAATCAGCTTAGCCGTGACCTCAAGGTAAAAAGTTATGCAAATTTTGAAGTAGTTACGGCTGATAGCATCCTCCTTGGCGGTAGATTAAAACTATTTTACTGGAGTGATGGATGCATAGACTTAATTTTTGGCGAAATAGCTAATTATGCAACTTCCACAGATGTATAGGAAATTGATTGGAAAAAAAAACAATTATTTCCTGAACTCAGAAGACATTTCTGTGGCTCAAAGAAATCATATACAGGAAACATATAACACGAAATCGATCTACACGTAAAGAGAGCTGGCATATGGGGTGTATACGAACAATTTGTTTCATTGGATTTGGGGATCAGCGAAAAAATCGAGAAATTCAAATGGTAAAGGTTTTCGTTTTCTATCTCCATTCGAAACACTTAAAAATCATATCCAGCGTCCTCATTGAACGTAAAGAAAAAAGGAATATTTTCACAGCATGAAGGTTTGTGTTATACCATAATCCTCATTTCCCTAGGTGAAATATCTGAAAACAGTAATAACTCTAGAGAACGAATGTTGATTAGGTTTTGGCTCTTACAAAGAAATTTTTGGAAGAATAAACTATCCCAATAGCGAGATATACAGTATAAATAATTACCAATTACAACTTCACTCCTCATCGCAGTTGACATAAATTGCATGGCAGCTACAAAAACATTCAGATTTAAGGAACGCTGAATGACCTGTATTAATGTCGTCTGGATATAGCTTGGAATTTCATGTCAGGAAGAGGGTCTTGTCATTTTTTTCATTCGTAGTTTTAACTAGATAAAAAAAAAAATGAATATTTTCTGAGGATGACGGTTCGTGTGATATTATTATACATATTTACCGAGGTAAAATCACTCCTAAAGGCAAAAGATTTTTCACAAGATAATGGCTTAGATATTGATTATCAGATATATATTAACAGGAAAAAAGTTAATACAGCTGGATTGTGATTTTCAATATAAAAACAGAGTATTTCTTTTTTAATTCATTTTCGCCGTGACATCAAGGTAAAAAGTTGTGCTAGTTTAGAATAGAATCCGCTTTGGCAGTACTTCAAAACTATTTTACTGGAGTGATCGCTAATTGTGAAACTTCGACATATGTATTCAAAATTTATCGGGAAACAAAGCCAATCATTTCCAGAACTCAGAAGACATTTCCGTGCTTAAAAAAATAATCACATAGGAAACACATAACAAGAAATCGAGGTTAATAATCCAGTATCTCGTGGGTCGTTTATACGGATCTCTAATCTAATGCTGTAATGCGCCATTCTTGTTTCAAGTATCATTTTAAGTCCTTTATCCACATCCAGGGGACTCATTAGACGAACAATATTCATAAGTGTTGTTTCCCTATAGAAATATTCTGGTTAGTTTCCGAGACGTTCTAGTAGTCGTCTGTCATGATAGTTTCTGGGGTAATCCAATGATGTTCAGTGGCCATTAGTACAGTTCATTCCAATATTTCCTCTCCTGAAACTGGTCACCAACAAATTTTGAACTCCAGGATTTTATTGAAACTGATTCTGTAAGTGAATTACAAGTTAATATCCGAAGAAACAGAGGTAAATTATAGTAACCCATTTCAAAATATAATATACACATCGTGTCAGAGGAGGTGTTAATTGTCAGGAGATTTATTCATTGGTTCAACAACGAGATTAAGAAGAATTTCCTATAGATCGATTGACGTCATTCTCATTTGCTTCAACACCGATCCGCCAACGGCCATTGATCTATCGTTGCCTCGTGTCTGGCTAGCAAACGAGAAAAAATAAAACGAGTAGGCACCTTAGAATTTGACCAAGAAATGTTACTGTTCCAAATCATAATAGAAGAACTTGAAGTGGAGCATGATATACTAATGTTGGAGCATGAGGGAAAATAAACAGAGAACCACAAGTGAAAGAGAGAGAAAAGGAATGAATGAGGTTGTAGCAGCAGACAAGAAGAAGAAGAAGAAGAAGAAGAAGACGACGACGACGACGGGGGGTCCGTGTCCTGCCGATAGGATTATTACTTCCCATTCCTGAGCATGCTATACCATTATTTCGCAGGATATTCTGTTTTTTGATCCAAGCAAATAGCACCAGATATTGTGCTTCCAACCTCAAAGAGATTTCCACTAATTCATCGGGAGGTAAGAAGAGAGATTGATAGGTAAGTACGTAGATGAATAGGCAGATAGACAGATGAACAGATAGATGGACCGGTCCGACTTTTTCAGATATATTGACAACAACTGCTTCAGCAATAGTCTTCTAGGTTTGAAGAATGATAGAGAGATGTGCAGGAAGATTCTTAGGTACAGTCGTCACCATGAATTCGGTGCAACTCCATTCGTGCCGTGTGCGTCCATTTGTCCGGGAACAGTGTAAGGGGAACAGTTGCCACATTGGTGACGACAACGGAAGCTTCGTGTCTGGCCGAAAGGCACCAGATATTGTGATGCCAACCTCAAAGAGATTTCAACTCATTCATCGGTAGGTAAGAAGAGAGATTAATAGGTAAGGTAGATAGATTGATAAACAGATAGATAGACAGGTCTGACTTTTTCAGATATATTTACGGCAATTGCTTCACCAATAAAGACAGCTTGACTTCCAGGTTTGAAGAATGATAGATATATGTGCAGGAAGATTGGTAGGTTCAGTCGTGAGCATAAATTCGCTGACTCCACTCGTGTCATGTGCGTCCATTTGTCTGGGAACAGCGCAAGGGGAGCAGTTCTCATATAGACTCCTATACACTTCAAAGACATGTTTTGAAGTAGTGGTACTAAAGACCACCTAGAGTATAATACTCTCTGTACCGTATTTGATTAGATTAAAAAAGTGCAAGAGTTGACACAAGAATGTTATGGAACCACGTACGACCATTATACTCTGGAATTCCTCATTATAAAAGTGTCTAAGCTCCCTTCCCCTCTCTCCCCTGTACTCTTGATGTCCCCCCACCCCTTCTCTCCCTATTACCTGCCACCCACGTTCTTGTTCCTCCATTTTTTCCTCTCCGACCCTCTCTATCTTCAATCATTTTTGCATGGCACTAACCTGACTGGTGCATCGCAGTTCTCTTGACTGATTACTAAACCCAGCCTGTGTTCTTCTCAATTGCTAACAAAATTTTAATCAAACTAACTGTACCCAAGACTAATTATCAATAATCCTTCCTGTTCGAGTCCCATTCTCACCCTCCCTGTCTCCTTCCCACACATTTTATTCCAGTTGCCATTCTTCTCTCCAATCGATGTCACTACCAATAGTCGATAGATACAGAAACATATGAGGTGTCGTTCTTATAATGTATTTCTTACTGTTTTGTGTGTGTGTGTGTGTGTGTTTGTGTGTGTGTGTGTGTGTCTGTGTTTGAGCCTGGCAGACGGTGCCTATTGTTTCAGAAAGCGGAATAAACATGCATTCGTCTCCATTCCTCCTATTTGACTCTCTGTCTTTTCACGGAAAATGTTCCCATTCTTTTCATACTGTTCGCTGATTCATGAAGCAGTATCAGAACCATAATGTTTCGAATTGCCGCATCATGTCTGAAGTAATGAGTGGGAGAAAGTGACTATAGCATGGCAAGAATCCAATGAATGCAGTGACACCCCCCCTTACAGGAGCAGACAAGAAACAAAGAAGAGTACGGTTTATTTCGTCGATTAGCTCAGTGTATAAGATAGAGAGAGTGGGGAAAGAGGAGATTGCAAATGAGTGAGAACAAAGGGGGGGGTGAAGAAGTGTAGAGACTGGTGTGTTGGGGAGGGTCATCGGGTGGGGTACGTTGGAAAGAGCGGGTTTCCTTATTCGACAACATTCTTTTATCGTCTTTAGCACATTATTTTGCTAATCAATAGAAAGAATATTGCACTCTGAGCGATTTACATTAATAATTCTTACAATCGAGTCTTAGGAGGGTATAAAAACTGATGTGGCAACGGGATCCCATTCGGAGTAGCCAGACAAAATGACCCACATCACACGTGCAGGCTTGCAGCGAATTTGTGTTGACGACTGTACATTGATAAAGAGATGGATACATAGAGAGATAGGTAGATAGATCAATAGATTGAAGGATAGATGTAAAGTTCCAGTGATCTAGAGGTATGTACTATGATTAGCTTCATCAATAATAACAGCTTTACTTCCAGTGGTCTTTAATACGAGGAATATGTTAACGTCTATCTCGGTAACATGCCATCTATGAACTTGGTTATGTCCTAACTACTGTGCAACTTCATCTACGGACTGACACTTTGCCCATCTCACTCCTCAACCGGGATTTCTTCTTTCAGTATCCGTTGTCTGACTCACCCCCCCTCCACCTAGTCCCTCTGTTACTCCTCCCTGACCCAGGTATTTTCATTGTCGCCCCACCTGGGAGAAGTCAGTTTACTTTGGAAAGTGACCAATAACATGGGTTCCCTGTCCCGGATACCTGCGGCACAGTGACTGCCTACCACTCTGCTTTTTTGCATTCCACGCCACTTGTCAGGTACAGTACTTGAGCAGCAAACTTGGGTATTCTACCTCTATAACCTCCCACCTACACCAGATTCAGATATTTGATTTATATTGCAGTTTTTTCAGTGATTTGGATATGGTTAATAGTATAAGAAAGAATATGGTCGAGGGTCTATAATATTTAGTTGGATATTTTGTTTAATTTCTCTCTGCACTCGAAAAATTATTAAACAACAAAATCTCACACTTTCCCAATTCTTTATGGTCCAATTGCCCTTGTTTCCTGTTTAGTTGTTGCCTTTTGTGATTTGGATAGATGTAAATTGTAAGCTAATCCTTTTCTCAAGTCAAAGTCATACAACAGACAACTGTGACAGGACTTTATTATCATTATCCTTCCCCTCTTCTTACCTCATTTTAGTACCACTTATACCTCTCAGTCACTTTTACTTTAGAGTGATTTAAGCCAATAATTCCTTCATATGTATATGTATATATTGATATTATCGCATAGTAAGAGTGACAGACGTTAGGAACTGTAATACGACTTGCCTGTTATAACACGTAGGCAGTCGTGTTTGTCCCTTTGTCGAGAGTAGGGAAGAATCCGAATTTCTTTCATGCTTCGTCCTCACTCCAGCAGAGGCTGGTCTATGATAACAAGTTTAGGGCCAAGGGGTATCGTGGGACGAGCGTTCTTCAAGGACGGATGATTATAAAGGCTCTTCTCACTCCATAATTCGAGGTTAATAATCCAGTATCTCGTGGGTCGTTTATACGGATCTCTAATCTAATGCTGTAATGCGCCATTCTTGTTTCAAGTGTCATTTTAAGTCCTTTATCCACATCCAGGGGACTCATTAGACGAACAATATTCATAAGCTTTGTTTCCCTATTGAAATATTCTGGTTAGTTTCCGAGACGTTCTAGTAGTCGTCTGTCATGATAGTTTCTGGGGTAATCCAATGATTTTCAGTGGCCTTAAGTACAGTTCATTCCAATATTTCCTCTCCTGAAACTGGTCACCAACAAATTTTGAACTCCAGGATTTTATTGAAACACATTCTGTAAGTAAATTACAAGACAATATCCGAAGAAACAGAGGTAACTTATAGTAACCCATTTCAAAATATAATATACACATCGTGTCAGAGGAGGTGTTAATTGTCAGGAGATTTATTCATTGGTTCAACAACGAGATTAAGAAGAATTTCCTATAGATCGATTGACGTCATTCTCATTTGCTTCAACATCGATCCACCAACGGCCATTGATTTATCGTTGCCTCGTGTCTGCCTAGCAAACGAGAAAAAATAAAACGAGTAGGCACCTTAGAATTTGACCAAGAAACGTTACTGTTCCAAATCATAATAGAAGAACTTTAAGTGGAGCATGAAATAGTAATGTTGGAGCATGAGGGAAAATAAACAGAGTACCACAAGTGAAAGAGAGAGAAAAGGAATGAATGAGGTTGTAGCAGCAGACAAGAAGAAGTTGAAGAAGAAGAAGACGACGACGACGACGACGACGGGCGTTCCGTGTCCTGCCGATAGGATTATTACTTCCCATTCCTGAGCATGCTATTCCATTATTTCGCAGGATATTCTGTTTTTTGATCCAGCAAATAGCACCAGATATTGTGCTTCCAACCTCTAAGAGATTTCCACTAATTCATCGGGAGGTAAGAAGAGAAATTGATAGGTAAGTACGTAGATGAATAGGCAGATAGACAGATGAACAGATAGATGGACCGGTCTGACTTTTTCAGAGATATTTTGACAGCAACTGCTTCAGCAATAGAGACACCTTGACTTCTAGGTTTGAAAAATGATAGAGAGATGTGCAGGAAGATTCTTAGGTACAGTCGTCAGCATGAATTCGCTGCAACTCCGTTCGTGTCGTGTGCGTCCATTTGTCCGGGAACAGTCTAAGGGGAACAGTTGTCACATTGGTGACGACAACGGAAGCTCCGTGTCTGGCCGAAAGGCTGATTACTTCCCATTCCTGAGCATGATATTCCATAATTTCGCTGGATAATCTGTTAAATGATCCAGGCAAAAAGCACCAGATATTGTGATGCCAACCTCAAAGAGATTTCAACTAATTCATCGGTAGGTAAGAAGAGAGATTAATAGGTAAGGTAGATAGATTGATAAACAGATAGATAGACAGGTCTGACTTTTTCAGATATATTTACGGCAATTGCTTCACCAATAAAGACAGCTTGACTTCCAGGTTTGAAGAATGATAGATATATGTGCAGGAAGATTGGTAGGTTCAGTCGTGAGCATAAATTCGCTGACTCCACTCGTGTCATGTGCGTCCATTTGTCTGGGAACAGCGTAAGGGGAGCAGTTCTCATATAGACTCCTATTCACTTCAAAGACGTGTTTTGAAGTAGTGGTATTAAAGACCACCTAGAGTATAATACTCTCTGTACCGTATTTGATTAGATTAAAAAAGTGCAAGAGTTGACACAAGAATGTTATGGAACCACGTACGACCATTATACTCTGGAATTCCTCATTATAAAAGTGTCTAAGCTCCCTTCCCCTCTCTCCCCTGTACTCTTGATGTCCCCCCACCCCTTCTCTCCCTATTACCTCCCACCCACGTTCTTGTTCCTCCATTTTTTCCTCTCCGACCCTCTCTATCTTCAATCATTTTTGCATGGCACTAACCTGACTGGTGCATCGCAGTTCTCTTGACTGATTACTAAACCCAGCCTGTGTTCTTCTCAATTGCTAACAAAATTTTAATCAAACTAACTGTACCCAAGACTAATTATCAATAATCCTTCCTGTTCGAGTCCCATTCTCACCCTCCCTGTCTCCTTCCCACACATTTTATTCCAGTTGCCATTCTTCTCTCCAATCGATGTCACTACCAATAGTCGATAGATACAGAAACATATGAGGTGTCGTTCTTATAATGTATTTCTTACTGTTTTGTGTGTGTGTGTGTGTGTGTGTGTGTGTGTGTGTGTCTGTGTTTGAGCCTGGCAGACGGTGCCTATTGTTTCAGAAAGCGGAATAAACATGCATTCGTCTCCATTCCTCCTATTTGACTCTCTGTCTTTTCACGGAAAATGTTCCCATTCTTTTCATACTGTTCGCTGATTCATGAAGCAGTATCAGAACCATAATGTTTCGAATTGCCGCATCATGTCTGAAGTAATGAGTGGGAGAAAGTGACTATAGCATGGCAAGAATCCAATGAATGCAGTGAGACAAAAAGTTACAGGAGCAGACAAGAAACAAAGAAGAGTACGGTTTATTTCGTCGATTAGCTCAGTGTATAAGATAGAGAGAGTGGGGAAAGAGGAGATTACAAATGAAGGAGAACAAAGGGGGGGGGGGAAGAAGTGTAGAGACTGGTGTGTTGGGGAGGGTCATCGGGTGGGGTACGTTGGAAAGAGCGGGTTTCCTTATTCGACAACATTCTTTTATCGTCTTTAGCACATTATTTTGCTAATCAATAGAAAGAATATTGCACTCTGAGCGATTTACATTAATAATTCTTACAATCGAGTCTTAGGAGGGTATAAAAACTGATGTGGCAACGGGATCCCATTCGGAGTAGCCAGACAAAATGACCCACATCACACGTGCAGGCTTGCAGCGAATTTGTGTTGACGACTGTACATTGATAAAGAGATGGATACATAGAGAGATAGGTAGATAGATCAATAGATTGAAGGATAGATGTAAAGTTCCAGTGATCTAGAGGTATGTACTATGCTTAGCTTCATCAATAATAACAGCTTTACTTCCAGTGGTCTTTAATACGAGGAATATGTTAACGTCTATCTCGGTAACATGCCATCTATGAACTTGGTTATGTCCTAACTACTGTGCAACTTCATCTACGGACTGACACTTTGCCCATCTCACTCCTCAACCGGGATTTCTTCTTTCAGTATCCCCTTGTCTGACTCACCCCCCCTCCACCTAGTCCCTCTGTTACTCCTCCCTGACCCAGGTATTTTCATTGTCGCCCCACCTGGGAGAAGTCAGTTTACTTTGGAAAGTGACCAATAACATGGGTTCCCTGTCCCGGATACCTGCGGCACAGTGACTGCCTACCACTCTGCTTTTTTGCATTCCACGCCACTTGTCAGGTACAGTACTTGAGCAGCAAACTTGGGTATTCTACCTCTATAACCTCCCACCTACACCAGATTCAGATATTTGATTTATATTGCAGTTTTTCAGTGATTTGGATATGGTTAATAGTATAAGAAAGAATATGGTCGAGGGTCTATAATATTTAGTTGGATATTTTGTTTAATTTCTCTCTGCACTCGAAAAATTATTAAACAACAAAATCTCACACTTTCCCAATTCTTTATGGTCCAATTGCCCTTGTTTCCTGTTTAGTTGTTGCCTTTTGTGATTTGGATAGATGTAAATTGTAAGCTAATCCTTTTCTCAAGTCAAAGTCATACAACAGACAACTGTGACAGGACTTTATTATCATTATCCTTCCCCTCTTCTTACCTCATTTTAGTACCACTTATACCTCTCAGTCACTTTTACTTTAGAGTGATTTAAGCCAATAATTCCTTCATATGTATATGTATATATTGATATTATCGCATAGTAAGAGTGACAGACGTTAGGAACTGTAATACGACTTGCCTGTTATAACACGTAGGCAGTCGTGTTTGTCCCTTTGTCGAGAGTAGGGAAGAATCCGAATTTCTTTCATGCTTCGTCCTCACTCCAGCAGAGGCTGGTCTATGATAACAAGTTTAGGGCCAAGGGGTATCGTGGGACGAGCGTTCTTCAAGGACGGATGATTATAAAGGCTCTTCTCACTCCATAATTCGAGGTTAATAATCCAGTATCTCGTGGGTCGTTTATACG
This sequence comes from Coenobita brevimanus, assembly GCF_032717465.1. Taxonomy (NCBI): domain Eukaryota; kingdom Metazoa; phylum Arthropoda; class Malacostraca; order Decapoda; family Coenobitidae; genus Coenobita; species Coenobita brevimanus. The sequence goes on along the minus strand of NC_137049.1, from coordinate 11,019,324 downwards.
GATCTCTAATCTAATGCTGTAATGCGCCATTCTTGTTTCAAGTGTCATTTTAAGTCCTTTATCCACATCCAGGGGACTCATTAGACGAACAATATTCATAAGCTTTGTTTCCCTATTGAAATATTCTGGTTAGTTTCCGAGACGTTCTAGTAGTCGTCTGTCATGATAGTTTCTGGGGTAATCCAATGATTTTCAGTGGCCTTAAGTACAGTTCATTCCAATATTTCCTCTCCTGAAACTGGTCACCAACAAATTTTGAACTCCAGGATTTTATTGAAACACATTCTGTAAGTAAATTACAAGATAATATCCGAAGAAACAGAGGTAACTTATAGTAACCCATTTCAAAATATAATATACACATCGTGTCAGAGGAGGTGTTAATTGTCAGGAGATTTATTCATTGGTTCAACAACGAGATTAAGAAGAATTTCCTATAGATCGATTGACGTCATTCTCATTTGCTTCAACATCGATCCACCAACGGCCATTGATTTATCGTTGCCTCGTGTCTGCCTAGCAAACGAGAAAAAATAAAACGAGTAGGCACCTTAGAATTTGACCAAGAAACGTTACTGTTCCAAATCATAATAGAAGAACTTTAAGTGGAGCATGAAATAGTAATGTTGGAGCATGAGGGAAAATAAACAGAGTACCACAAGTGAAAGAGAGAGAAAAGGAATGAATGAGGTTGTAGCAGCAGACAAGAAGAAGTTGAAGAAGAAGAAGACGACGACGACGACGACGACGGGCGTTCCGTGTCCTGCCGATAGGATTATTACTTCCCATTCCTGAGCATGCTATTCCATTATTTCGCAGGATATTCTGTTTTTTGATCCAGCAAATAGCACCAGATATTGTGCTTCCAACCTCTAAGAGATTTCCACTAATTCATCGGGAGGTAAGAAGAGAAATTGATAGGTAAGTACGTAGATGAATAGGCAGATAGACAGATGAACAGATAGATGGACCGGTCTGACTTTTTCAGATATATTGACAGCAACTGCTTCAGCAATAGAGACACCTTGACTTCTAGGTTTGAAAAATGATAGAGAGATGTGCAGGAAGATTCTTAGGTACAGTCGTCAGCATGAATTCGCTGCAACTCCGTTCGTGTCGTGTGCGTCCATTTGTCCGGGAACAGTCTAAGGGGAACAGTTGTCACATTGGTGACGACAACGGAAGCTCCGTGTCTGGCCGAAAGGCTGATTACTTCCCATTCCTGAGCATGATATTCCATAATTTCGCTGGATAATCTGTTAAATGATCCAGGCAAAAAGCACCAGATATTGTGATGCCAACCTGAAAGAGATTTCAACTAATTCATCGGTAGGTAAGAAGAGAGATTAATAGGTAAGGTAGATAGATTGATAAACAGATAGATAGACAGGTCTGACTTTTTCAGATATATTTACTGCAATTGCTTCACCAATAAAGACAGCTTGACTTCCAGGTTTGAAGAATGATAGATATATGTGCATGAAGATTGGTAGGTTCAGTCGTGAGCATAAATTCGCTGACTCCACTGGTGTCATGTGCGTCCATTTGTCTGGGAACAGCGTAAGGGGAGCAGTTCTCACATAGACTCCTATACACTTCAAAGACGTGTTTTGAAGTAGTGGTACTAAAGACCACCTAGAGTATAATACTCTCTGTACCGTATTTGATTAGATTACAAAAGTGCAAGAGTTGACACAAGAATGTTATGAAACCACGTACGACAATTATACTCTGGAATTCCTCATTATAAACGTGTCTAAGCTCCCTTCCCCTCTCTCCCCTGTACTCTTGATGTCCCCCCACCCCTTCTCTCCCTATTACCTCCCACCCACGTTCTTGTTCCTCCATTTTTTCCTCTCCGACCCTCTCTATCTTCAATCATTTTTGCATGGCACTAACCTGACTGGTGCATCGCAGTTCTCTTGACTGATTACTAAACCCAGCCTGTGTTCTTCTCAATTGCTAAGAAAATTTTAATCAAACTAACTTTACCCAACACTAATTATCAATAATCCTTCCTGTTCGAGTCCCATTCTCACCCTCCCTGTCTCCTTCCCACACATTTTATTCCAGTTGCCATTCTTCTCTCCAATCGATGTCACTACCAATAGTCGATAGATACAGAAACATATGAGGTGTCGTTCTTATAATGTGTTCCTTACTGTTTTGTGTGTGTGTGTTTGTGTGTGTGTGTGTCTGTGTTTCAGCCTGGCAGACGGTGCCTATTGTTTCAGAAAGCGGAATAAACATGCATTCGTCTCCATTCCTCCTATTTGACTCTCTGTCTTTTCACCGAAAATGTTCCCATTCTTTTCATACTGTTCGCTGATTCATGAAGCAGTATGAGAACCATAATGTTTCGAATTGCCGCATCATGTCTGAAGTAATGAGTGGGAGAAAGTGACTGTAGCATGGCAAGAATCCAATGAATGCAGTGAGAAAAAGTTACAGGAACAGACAAGAAACAAAGAAGAGTACGGTCTATTTCGTCGATTAACGCAGTGTATAATATAAGATAGAGAGAGTGGGGAAAGAGGAGATTGCAAATGAAGGAGAACAAAGGGGGGGGGGGAAGTGTAGAGACTGGTGTGTTGGGGAGGGTCATCGGGTGGGGTACGTTGGATAGAGCGGAATTTTCCTTATTCGACAACATTCTTTTATCGTCTTTAGCACATTATTTTGCCAATCAATAGAAAGAATATTGCACTCTGATCGATTTATATTAATAATTCTTACAATCGAGTCTTAGGAGGGTATCAAAACTGATGTTGCAAGTGGATCCCATTCGTAGTTGGCAGACAAAATGACCCACATCACACGTGCAGGCATGCACCGAATTTGTTCTGACGACTGTACATTGATAAACAGATGGATACATAGAGAGATAGGTAGATAGATCAATAGATTGAAGGATAGATGTAAAGTTCCAGTGATCTAGAGGTATGTACTATGCTTAGCTTCATCACTAATAACAGCTTTACTTCCAGTTTTCTTTAATACGAGGAATATATTAACGTCTATCTCGGTAAAATGACATCTATAACCTTGGTAATGTCCTTACTACTGTGCAACGCCATCTACGGACTGACACTTTGCCCATCTCACTCCTCAACCGGGATTTCTTCTTTCAGTATCCCCTTGTCTGACTCACCCCCCCTCCACCTAGTCCCTCTGTTACTCCTCCCTGACCCAGGTATTTTCATTGTCCCCCCACCTGGGAGAAGTCAGTTCACTTTGCAAAGTGACCAATAACATGGGTTCCCTGTCCCGGATGCCTGCGGCACAGTGACTGCCTACCACTCTGCTTTTTGCATTCCACGCCACTTGTCAGGTACTGTACATGAGCAGCACACTTGAGTATTCTACCTCTATAACCTCCCACCTACACCAGACTCAGATATTTGATTTATGTTGTAGTTTTACAGTGATTTGGGTATGGTTAATGGTATAAATAAGAATATGGTCGAGGGTCTATAATATTTAGTTGGATATTTTGTTTAATTTCTCTCTGCACTCGAAAAATTATTAAACAACAAAATCTCTTAAGCTTTGTCAATTCTTTCTGGTCCAATTGCCCTTGTTTGCTGTTTGGTTTGTGCCTGTTGTGATTTGGTTTGACTTAAATTGTAAGCTAATCCTTTTCTCAAGTCAAAGTCGTACAAATGACAACTTTGACAGGACCTTATTATCATTATCCTTCCCCTCTTCTTACCTCATTTTAGTACCACTTATTCCTCCCAGTCACTTTTACTTTAGAGTGATTTAAGCCAACAATTCCTTCATATGTATGTGTATATATTGATATTATCGCATAGTAAGAGTGATAGATGTTAGGAACTGTAATGCGACTTGCTTGTTATTACACGTATGCAGACTTTGTCGAGCGTTGGGAAGAATCCGAATTTCTTTAATGCTGCGCCCTCACTCCAGAATAGGCTGGTCTATAATGACAAATTTAGGGCCAAGCGGTATCGTGGGACTAGCGTTCTTCAGCAATGGCATGATTATGAAGCTTCCTTTCTCTCCATTATTCGAGGACAATAACCCAGTATCTCATGGATCGTTATACGGATCTCTAATCTAATGATGTACTGCGCCATTCTTTTTCAAGTATTTTAAGTATTGAGTCCACATCCATGGGACTCATTAGAAGAACAATATTCATAAGTGTAATTTCACTATAGACAGCCTGGTTTGTTTTCGAGACTCTAGTAGTCCTCTGTCGTGAGAGTTTCTTGGGTAATCCATTGATTTTCTGTGGCCGTTGGTAGTGTTCATTCCAATATTTCCTCTCCTGAAAATGGTCACAAATTTTGAAATCCAAGGTTTTATTGAAACACATTCTGTAAGTAAATTACAAGTTAATATCCGGAAGAAGGAAAGGTGAATTATATTAACCCATTTCAAAATATACTCATCAAGTGAGATTTATTCATTGGTTCAACAAGGAGATTAAGAAGAATTTGCTCTAGTCCGGTTTACGTCATTCTCCTTTGCTTCAACACTGATCCACCAACGGCCATTGATCTATCTTTGCCTCAGGTCTGGGTAGCAAACAAGAAAAAAATGAAACGAGTAGACACCTTAGAATTTGACCAAGGAACGGTACTGTTCTAAATCATAATAGAAGAACTTTAAGTGGAGCATGAAATAGTAATGTTGGTGCATGAGGGAAAATAAACAGAACCACAAGTGAAAGAGAGAGAAAAGCCTATGATTTCATCATGCTTTGTATAATTCTAATGCTGCATATTTGATCACGATTCTCCACGTGGCTTTCTTAGTGACCAGTCTTATAGTAGAGTAAGTCTTTCTTTCTCTTGTTCTGAGCAGGAGTGTCAACTCTTCGTCCTTCTTACAAATTGAATGAAGTTCTTCCGGCCCCCTATATAATGAGCTCAATCTCTGCATTAGTGACCACTTAGATCTACTCCTCATTTTGTTCACATCTCTGTCCTCCACTGTATAATGTATTATTTTTCTTGTACTTTATAGCATGCGGCGTTAATTCGTAAGCCTGGTAAAGTTTTTAGTGTCAGCCAGTATTTGTAATATTTTGTGATAATATTATATCTTGCTTTAACTGAGCATTTTCTGGTTTTCTCATTTTATCAGTTGACAGATAAATTTGCTGTTTCTTAATTCGTGTTAATAGAGGCTATTGCAGTTAATCATATATGTAACCTGTTTTGCCATTACATTATCCTTTTGATTCCTGAATGTTTAGTTGTTTGAGCATTAAACTTTAACATGTTATTTTACCTGTCTTTTATTTTGAACCTGGAACTTTGCGGGACAGTATTGATTTTAGTATTCTCATTTGTAGAGTTCATTATCTCTGTTCCGTAACTATATATATATATATATATATATATATATATATATATATATATATATATATATATATATATATATATATATATATATATATATATAATGAATACTTGTAAAAATATGAAGGTTCGTGTTACTCCATAATCTACATTTCATAGGGTAAAATATCTAAAAAATAATGCTAGGTTTTACTCATACATAATTATTGGGAGAGTATAAGCTATCCCAATACCGAGATATAAAATTAATTGCCAATTACAACTTCAGTTTAGTGCATTAGTTCTAAAATTTAATTCAGGTTTAAGGAAACACTGTGTTATTAAAGTCTTCTGGATATTGCTTGGATTTTTGTCAGAAAGTGTCATGTCTCTTTTTTCATTCGTAATTGTAACGAGAAAAAAAATGGTACGTTGTTTTGTATAGTAAAAGTATCCGCTTTAGAAATCATTCAAAAACTAATATACTTGAGTAATCATAAGAACCGGATAATTGTAGGCGAAAACACTAAACATGAAACTTCTACGACTGGGCTCTAATTTACCTGGTAAAAACTCGAAAATACAGAAAATATTTGACCTGGCAAAAATTTCTCCTCGAAAAGAAAATTCGGTAAGAAGGCTATGTGAGGTAACAGGTAGTATGAAATGGGTTCACATGTAAAGAAAGCCGGCATTTTAAGGGTTTGAGGGAAAACTGTCTCGTTTCATGAGATATGGAAGAATCTTTTAAATTCAGAAATAATTCTATTTATTTATCTGTATATCTAGGAATTTAAAGCTGCATATCGAGGGTCATGCTTAAACTTAATTGAATATTTTCTCAGAATGACGGTTCGTGTGATATTATTGTACAGTCGTCAGCACAAATTCGCTGCAAACCTGCTCGTGTGATGTGGGTCGTTTTGTCTGGCAACAGTGTATGGGAACTAGTTGCCACATGGGCTTTTATACTCTTTAAAGACGTGTTTGTAGGAATTAGTACTATAAATCATCCAGAATGCAATATTCTTTACATCTGATTTGCATTAAAATGTGCAGAAGACAAGAATGTTGTGGAATGAAATTTTTTGCTCTCTCCCCCGTACCCATCCCATGTCCACCTCTCAGCTCTCCACCACCCCCCATGCTATCCTTCATTTCCACTCCCCTCTCTCCGCACCCTGTCTACCTTATTTTATTCACGGCGCTAACCTACGTAATGAATCGCATTCTTCTCTTTCATGTCTATTTCTGGAACCTTTTTGCTCCTCTACATTCGTGAGATTCTTGCCATGCCACAGTCTTTTTCTCCCACTCTCTACTCCAAACTTGATGGAGCAATTCGAAACATTGGTTCGGATACTGCTGCATGATTCAGTGAACAATGTGAGGAGAATGGGAACATTTTCCGTGGAAAGAGAGAGAGACACGTAGGAGGAAAGGGCACGAATGTTTTTTTTTTTTTATTCCGCCTACAGAAATAATAGCCACCGTCTTCCAGACTCACTCAAATAAAATAAATAAATAAACAGTAAACAATACATCACAAGAACGAGACCTTAAACGTTTCTGTATCTAGCGGCTGTTGGCAGTGGCAAGGGGAGGAGAAAAGAATGACAACTGGAATAAATGGAGTGGGAAGAAGACGAGGAGGGTGAGAATGAGACTCAAACATTAATGAATATTGATAATTATCCTTGGATACAGTTAGTTTTATTAAAGTATTGCGTGCAACTGAGAACAGGACGGGATGGGTTTAATAAACAATCAATAGACTTGCGATGCACCAGTCAAGTCAGTGCCGTGGATTAATGAATGAAGGTAGAGAGGGTGGGAGAGGAGAAAGTGGAAAGACATGAATTTGGGAGGGGGGTAGGAGGGAGAAGGTGGTTGGGGAGACATCAGGATTAAGGGGGAGAGGGGGGAAGTGAGCTTAGACACCGTTTTAATGAGGAATATCGGAATATTACGCCCATATGTTGTTCCATAACATTCTTTTGCACTTTTTTATACTAATCAGGCGAAATACAGAATATTGTACTCTAGGCAATAGTACCACTTCTTAAAAATACGTCTTTATTAAAGTCTACATGGGAACTAGTCCCGCCACACTGTTGCCAGACAAAAGGACACATCACACGAGTTGACTTGCAGCGAATTTATGCTGACGACTGTACATACAGTATTTACCATGGTAGAATAACCCCCAAATACAAAAGATGTTTTAGTAGAAAATTCCTTGGTTATTATCAGAGATGTATTATTAGGAAAAAGGAAATACACAGCTGTACTGTTTTCTATTTATTAACTAATTGGTTCATAGTATTCAAAGTTTTATTTTTCATTACGGGTCACCCCCAAAAATCAGATTGCAGGAGCGCTGTCAAGAGCTGCAATGTCTGATGTTGAGATTAAGTGAATTTCAAACTTTCGATGACTTTTTTTTAATCAGCTTAGCCCTGACTTCAAGGTAAAACGTAATGCAAATTTTGAACTAGTTACGGCTGATAGCGTCCTCTTTGGTCGTAGATCAAAACTATTTTACTGGAGTGATGGTTATATAGCCTTAATACTGGGCGAAATCACTAATTATCCAACTTCCACTGATGTATTAAAAGTGATTGGGAAACACCCATTTATTTCCAGAACTCGGAACACATTTCTGTGGTTGAAATAAATATATAGGAAACATATAACACGAAATCGATTGACGGATCACCGATATAACTGAGAAATTCAAAGGGGAATAGCTTTCTTGTTTTATCTGCAGTAGAAGGACTTAAAAATTATATCCACCGTCCTCATTGAATGTAAAAAGGAAATAAAATTTGCGGAACTTGAAGGTTCGTATTCACAAAAAGTCAAATTTCCTTAGGTAATATTTCTTAAAACTATAATAACTCGTGAGAAGGAATATTGATAAGCTGCCGACTCACATAAAAACAAGCACGAGAAAGTATAACAGTATGAGAATTCCATGATAAGTACTTAATTCAATTGATAACTTTATTCCTCATCTCCGGAGGCATATGGTGCATATCAGCAACAAAAAATGCAGTATGAACGAACACTGAATGAACTGTATGAAAGACGTCCGGAGATTGTTTGGATTTTCACGTTAGCAAGACCGTCATTTGTGACTTTTTTCACTTGTTGTTGAACCCTCAGATAGAAAAAAGGTACAAGTTGTTTCTTTACGGTAACAGCATGCACTGTAAGGCAATTCAAAGCTATTATACTTTAATGATCCTAAAATCTGCATAGTTAAGGGCGAAAACACTAAACATAGAATTTCAACAAATTTCTATACATTAGCTGGAAAACACCCAATTTTATCTAAAATTCAGAAAATAGTTCTGAAGATGAAACCATCAAAAAAAAAAAAAAAAACTAAAGCTAAACGAGATAACACGTAGGATGACCGATTCACGTGTAAAGACGGTAGGCATTTGTGGCGTTTAAGCCAAAAAGCTTCCTTTCATAAGACACGTGTAAAATACTTGGAAATTAAGAGATAAAGTGGATATTACTAATCTGTATCATTGGGGCTTTAAATGGCGTCTGGATACTCCTAAGAATTTTAAAATATGAAATATTTTCCCAGAAGGACGGATCGTCTGATATAATCCTCCATATTTATTACACCGAAAGCCAATAAATCGTTAAAAATAGAGGTGTTTAGGTATAGATTATTAAGAAAAAGAAACTATATAGCCGTACTGAGATATACATTTTATAAGCATTACCTATTTCATCATATACGCAGTTTTATTGTTCACGATGGTTTTTTAAATAATAAGGTTACCGAAGCGTGGACAAGTTGTCTGCCCGAGCGCTCTCTGTTGTGTGTCGTAATGAGATTATCCTGATTTTAAATTTTTGAGAAGCCACTTTCCTATTTTTTTTTTAATCTTTGCCATGATTGCGAGGATAATAAGTAATCCCAGTTTAGAAATAGTCCCGGCTGATTGCATCTGGTTTGTAAGTAGGTGAAAACTATTTGACCCTGATGATGGCTGTGTAAATTTATTTTTGGGCGATATCCCTAACTATGCAACTTCCACAAATGTACTCAAAATTTTTTGAGAAACGCTCAATCATTTATAAAACAAAGAAGTCGATTGTCACGTAAACCTAGCTGGAATCTGTGCGTTTAAGAAGAGTAAGATGCAAATGATAGAGCAACCGAAACAAGCGAGAAAGTTCGAATGAGTAATCTCTTTTGTCAGTAGTAGATACACTTAGAAGTAACATCGAGCCTGCTGATTGCATATATATATATATATATATATATATATATATATATATATATATATATATATATATATATATATATATATATATATATATATATATATATATATATATATATATATATATATATATATATATATATATATATATATATATATATATATATATATATATATATATATATATATGACCCTGATGGGGTGGCCACAAACAAATCGTCTCCGCGTCGCCCTGTCCCCCGCCATTGCACTGTTTGAAGGTTTGTTGGTAAAATACCTCAAAACTGTAATAACTCTTGAGGAGCGTTGATTAGCTTTTGACTCTTACATAAAAATTATTGGGAGAAAGTATAAATTATCCTAATACCGAGATATATAATCATTTACCAATTACAACTTCATTCCTCCTCCCCTTTGACAAAAAGTGCATGAAAGCAACAAAAACATGCAGGTTAAGGAAAACTGAATGACCTGTATTAATGTCGTCTGGACATTGCTTGGATTTTCCTGTCAGGATGAGGGTCGTTTGTCACTTTTTTCATTCGTAGTTGTAACTTCAGATTCAAAAAATGGTACAATTTGTTCTGTTACGGTAAATATATCCGATTAAACTAATATGCTTGTGTAATCTTAAGAACCGCATAAGTGAAGGCGAACACAATAAGTATGCAACATACACAAATGGCCCCTAATTTAGCCGGGAAACACTCCCCATTGTAAAAGAAAAAAATCAGTTAATATTTGTGGTAAAAATTCCTCCGAAAACAAAAAAAATCAGTACCAAGGCTACGTGAGGTAACACGTAGTATGAAATCGATTCACTTGTAAAGAAGGTCGGCATATGAGGGTTTTAAGGACAAATAGTTTCGTTTAATGAGACGCGTAAGCAACTTGGAAGTTTAACGGTAATATTGAGATTATAATTTTCTGTTTAATTAATGGTTTGTGTCATCTTCACGGAAATGCTCAAACTTACAGAATGGATTTTTCTGAGAATGAAGGTCCGTGTGATATTGTTATACATATTTTCCGAGGTAAAATCACTCCTAGAGGCAAAAAGGTACTGAATATCACATATTATTATAGGAAAAAGGAAATACACAGCTGGACTGAGGTTTTCAATTTAAGAACTACTTGGTTCCTAGTTTTCAATTTTATTTTTCGTTATGGGTCCGCCAAAATCAGATTCTAGGAACGTCGTCAAGAAGTTCTGTCTGTGATTTTGAGATTAAATTGACTAAGGTTTCAATGAGTATTTTTTAAAATTCATTTTAGCCGTGTCTTCAAGGTAAAAAGTAATTCATTTTTAGAACTAATTAAGGCAGATAGCATCCGCTTTGGTAGTAGTTAAAAACTATTTTACTTGAGTGATGGGTGTATAGACTAAATTTTGGGCGAAATCGCTATGAAACTTCCAAATATGTATTCAAAATTGATAGGGATCCACACAGTTATTTTCAGAGCTAAGAAGACATTTTCGTTGTTGAAAAGAAAATCACATATAGGAAACACAACAAGAAATCGATTGACACGTATCAAGTGCTGGCATCTAAGTTGTATAAGGACAATTTGTTTCAATTTATGTGATCATGTGGGAAAGAAGTCCTCAATGAATGTAAAAAAAAAAAAAAAAAAAATCACAATAGGAAGGTAGGTTCGTGTTCACTCGTGGGAAGGAATATTGGTAAGATTTCGACTCTCACAAAAATAAATACGAGAATGGCAATACGTAGATATTTAGTTAATTACCATTGATAACTATTCTTCAGCAACAAAAACAATGCAATATGGTTGAACACTGAATGAACTGTATTAATGTCGTCCATAGAGTTTTTAGATTTTCGTTAGCAAGAGGGTCATTTCTGATTTTCATCATTTGTTGTAATCTCAGATAAAAAATTGGTGCAAGTTGTTTTGTTACGGTAAAACAATCCGCTTTAAGGTAATTCGAAACTATTATACTTGAGTGAACCTAAAGTCTGGAAAGTTGTGGGCAAAAGCATCAAATATGCAACTTCAACAAATTTTTTTACATTAGGTGGGAAACATGTCAGCTACAAAAAATGTGGTCTGGATATTGCTTGGATTTTCAAGTCCTGAAGCGGGTATTCGTAGTAGTAACCATATACAACAATGGTACAGTCACTCATAAAAGAAAAGACGCCACTGCATTAGAGGCAATATAACTCGGGGTATCCAGTGTTGGTAACAGTGTATTTGACGTCAGCCATATGGGGGGATGAGGAGGGATGTTTGAGAGGAGGGCGGAGTTAATCTGCACGAAACACCGCTTCAATCCACATTTCGAGTCAAACCTACATTATATCTTCAAACATACATTATATCTGACTTGTTATCAAGGTATATGTATGTAACCCATCACATTTGAAAAAGTTTATCATTAGCTGAATAAAATCGACAGCCGGTGGCAGGAATAAGATGCAAATGAAACCCCCGGCCTCAAGGGTTAAATGAATGGGCTCGACACACTTGGAATGAACTTTGAGTGAACTTCTCTCAAACGCAACTTCACACCCCCACACCTGACGTCATTTACAGTGTTACCAGGACCGATATCATATTGGTTGAAAGGTGTCTTGGCCGGGGGGGTCGTTTCTTTTATGAGTGTACATGTTGTTTTGTTACTGTAAAAGTAACCGCTTTAGGAATGATTCAAAACGATAATTCAGTAATCTTAAAAACGACAATTTTAAGGCGAAAACACTAAATATGCAACCTGTATAAATGTGCTCTAATTTAGCTAGGAAATATTCCGAATTGTAACAAAAATTAGGAAAATTATTAGATGGCAAAAATTTCTCTTCTGAAAATAATACTCAGTAACATGTCTTCGTGAGGTAACAAGTACGATGAATTTGATTGATACGTAAAGAAGGCAGGAATTTAAGGACAAACAGCTTCGATTTATGAGACGTGCAAACAACTTGGAAATTTAGAAATAATGCTCATATTTATTTGTATATCTACGGGTTAAAAATGGCATCTTGAGGATCATGCTTGAATTAAAAAATGGAATATTTTTTCAGAATTACTGATCGTGCGACATTGATATACTGTGTACAGTATTTACCGAGGTAAAATCACTCCTAATGGGAGTAAGTAGTAAATTGCTTAATTATTGATAATAGGAAAAAGAAAATACACAGCTGTGCTTAGGTTTCCTATTTATTAACATTATTTGGTTCATAGTAATCAAAGTTTTATTTTCCATTATTGGTCACCCCAAAAAAATCAGTACTGATTGCCAGAGCACCATCAGTACTGATATCTCTGTGATTTTGAGATTAAATGAATTTTAAATTCTCGATGACTGTTTTTTTCAATCAGCTTAGCCGTGACCTCAAGGTAAAAAGTTATGCAAATTTTGAAGTAGTTACGGCTGATAGCATCCTCCTTGGCGGTAGATTAAAACTATTTTACTGGAGTGATGGATGCATAGACTTAATTTTTGGCGAAATAGCTAATTATGCAACTTCCACAGATGTATAGAAAATTGATTGGAAAAAAAAACAATTATTTCCTGAACTCAGAAGACATTTCTGTGGCTCAAAGAAATCATATACAGGAAACATATAACACGAAATCGATTGACACGTAAAGAGAGCTGGCATATGGGGTGTATACGAACAATTTGTTTCAATGGATTTGGGGATCAGCGAAAAAATCGAGAAATTCAAATGGTAAAGGTTTTCGTTTTCTATCTCCATTCGAAACACTTAAAAATCATATCCAGCGTCCTCATTGAACGTAAAGAAAAAAGGAATATTTTCACAGCACGAAGGTTTGTGTTATACCATAATCCTCATTTCCCTAGGTGAAATATCTGAAAACAGTAATAACTCTAGAGAACGAATGTTGATTAGGTTTTGGCTCTTACAAAGAAATTTTTGGAAGAATAAACTATCCCAATAGCGAGATATACAGTATAAATAATTACCAATTACAACTTCACTCCTCATCGCAGTTGACATAAATTGCATGGCAGCTACAAAAACATTCAGATTTAAGGAACGCTGAATGACCTGTATTAATGTCGTCTGGATATAGCTTGGAATTTCATGTCAGGAAGAGGGTCTTGTCATTTTTTTCATTCGTAGTTTTAACTAGATAAAAAAAAAATGAATATTTTCTGAGGATGACGGGTCGTGTGATATTATTATACATATTTACCGAGGTAAAATCACTCCTAAAGGCAAAAGATTTTTCACAAGATAATGGCTTAGATATTGATTATCAGATATATATTAATAGGAAAAAGTTAATACAGCTGGATTGTGGTTTTCAATATAAAAACAGAGTATTTCTTTTTTAATTCATTTTCGCCGTGACATCAAGGTAAAAAGTTGTGCTAGTTTAGAATAGAATCCGCTTTGGCAGTACTTCAAAACTATTTTACTGGAGTGATCGCTAATTGTGAAACTTCGACATATGTATTCAAAATTTATCGGGAAACAAAGCCAATCATTTCCAGAACTCAGAAGACATTTCCGTGCTTAAAAAATAATCACATAGGAAACACATAACAAGAAATCGAGGTTAATAATCCAGTATCTCGTGGGTCGTTTATACGGATCTCTAATCTAATGCTGTAATGCGCCATTCTTGTTTCAAGTATCATTTTAAGTCCTTTATCCACATCCAGGGGACTCATTAGACGAACAATATTCATAAGTGTTGTTTCCCTATAGAAATATTCTGGTTAGTTTCCGAGACGTTCTAGTAGTCGTCTGTCATGATAGTTTCTGGGGTAATCCAATGATGTTCAGTGGCCATTAGTACAGTTCATTCCAATATTTCCTCTCCTGAAACTGGTCACCAACAAATTTTGAACTCCAGGATTTTATTGAAACTGATTCTGTAAGTGAATTACAAGTTAATATCCGAAGAAACAGAGGTAAATTATAGTAACCCATTTCAAAATATAATATACACATCGTGTCAGAGGAGGTGTTAATTGTCAGGAGATTTATTCATTGGTTCAACAACGAGATTAAGAAGAATTTCCTATAGATCGATTGACGTCATTCTCATTTGCTTCAACACCGATCCGCCAACGGCCATTGATCTATCGTTGCCTCGTGTCTGGCTAGCAAACGAGAAAAAATAAAACGAGTAGGCACCTTAGAATTTGACCAAGAAATGTTACTGTTCCAAATCATAATAGAAGAACTTGAAGTGGAGCATGATATACTAATGTTGGAGCATGAGGGAAAATAAACAGAGAACCACAAGTGAAAGAGAGAGAAAAGGAATGAATGAGGTTGTAGCAGCAGACAAGAAGAAGAAGAAGAAGAAGAAGAAGACGACGACGACGACGGGGGGTCCGTGTCCTGCCGATAGGATTATTACTTCCCATTCCTGAGCATGCTATACCATTATTTCGCAGGATATTCTGTTTTTTGATCCAAGCAAATAGCACCAGATATTGTGCTTCCAACCTCAAAGAGATTTCCACTAATTCATCGGGAGGTAAGAAGAGAGATTGATAGGTAAGTACGTAGATGAATAGGCAGATAGACAGATGAACAGATAGATGGACCGGTCCGACTTTTTCAGATATATTGACAACAACTGCTTCAGCAATAGTCTTCTAGGTTTGAAGAATGATAGAGAGATGTGCAGGAAGATTCTTAGGTACAGTCGTCAGCATGAATTCGGTGCAACTCCATTCGTGCCGTGTGCGTCCATTTGTCCGGGAACAGTGTAAGGGGAACAGTTGCCACATTGGTGACGACAACGGAAGCTTCGTGTCTGGCCGAAAGGCTGATTACTTCCCATTCCTGACAATGATATTCCATAATTTCGCTGGATAATCTGTTAATTGATCCAAGCAAAAAGCACCAGATATTGTGATGCCAACCTCAAAGAGATTTCAACTCATTCATCGGTAGGTAAGAAGAGAGATTAATAGGTAAGGTAGATAGATTGATAAACAGATAGATAGACAGGTCTGACTTTTTCAGATATATTTACGGCAATTGCTTCACCAATAAAGACAGCTTGACTTCCAGGTTTGAAGAATGATAGATATATGTGCAGGAAGATTGGTAGGTTCAGTCGTGAGCATAAATTCGCTGACTCCACTCGTGTCATGTGCGTCCATTTGTCTGGGAACAGCGCAAGGGGAGCAGTTCTCATATAGACTCCTATACACTTCAAAGACATGTTTTGAAGTAGTGGTACTAAAGACCACCTAGAGTATAATACTCTCTGTACCGTATTTGATTAGATTAAAAAAGTGCAAGAGTTGACACAAGAATGTTATGGAACCACGTACGACCATTATACTCTGGAATTCCTCATTATAAAAGTGTCTAAGCTCCCTTCCCCTCTCTCCCCTGTACTCTTGATGTCCCCCACCCCTTCTCTCCCTATTACCTCCCACCCACGTTCTTGTTCCTCCATTTTTTCCTCTCCGACCCTCTCTATCTTCAATCATTTTTGCATGGCACTAACCTGACTGGTGCATCGCAGTTCTCTTGACTGATTACTAAACCCAGCCTGTGTTCTTCTCAAT
Organism: Coenobita brevimanus; assembly: GCF_032717465.1. Taxonomy (NCBI): domain Eukaryota; kingdom Metazoa; phylum Arthropoda; class Malacostraca; order Decapoda; family Coenobitidae; genus Coenobita; species Coenobita brevimanus. Next base: position 11,003,221 of record NC_137049.1, on the reverse strand, counting down.
TGCTAACAAAATTTTAATCAAACTAACTGTACCCAAGACTAATTATCAATAATCCTTCCTGTTCGAGTCCCATTCTCACCCTCCCTGTCTCCTTCCCACACATTTTATTCCAGTTGCCATTCTTCTCTCCAATCGATGTCACTACCAATAGTCGATAGATACAGAAACATATGAGGTGTCGTTCTTATAATGTATTTCTTACTGTTTTGTGTGTGTGTGTGTGTGTTTGTGTGTGTGTGTGTGTCTGTGTTTGAGCCTGGCAGACGGTGCCTATTGTTTCAGAAAGCGGAATAAACATGCATTCGTCTCCATTCCTCCTATTTGACTCTCTGTCTTTTCACGGAAAATGTTCCCATTCTTTTCATACTGTTCGCTGATTCATGAAGCAGTATCAGAACCATAATGTTTCGAATTGCCGCATCATGTCTGAAGTAATGAGTGGGAGAAAGTGACTATAGCATGGCAAGAATCCAATGAATGCAGTGAGACAAAAAGTTACAGGAGCAGACAAGAAACAAAGAAGAGTACGGTTTATTTCGTCGATTAGCTCAGTGTATAAGATAGAGAGAGTGGGGAAAGAGGAGATTACAAATGAAGGAGAACAAAGGGGGGGGGAAGAAGTGTAGAGACTGGTGTGTTGGGGAGGGTCATCGGGTGGGGTACGTTGGAAAGAGCGGGTTTCCTTATTCGACAACATTCTTTTATCGTCTTTAGCACATTATTTTGCTAATCAATAGAAAGAATATTGCACTCTGAGCGATTTACATTAATAATTCTTACAATCGAGTCTTAGGAGGGTATAAAAACTGATGTGGCAACGGGATCCCATTCGGAGTAGCCAGACAAAATGACCCACATCACACGTGCAGGCTTGCAGCGAATTTGTGTTGACGACTGTACATTGATAAAGAGATGGATACATAGAGAGATAGGTAGATAGATCAATAGATTGAAGGATAGATGTAAAGTTCCAGTGATCTAGAGGTATGTACTATGCTTAGCTTCATCAATAATAACAGCTTTACTTCCAGTGGTCTTTAATACGAGGAATATGTTAACGTCTATCTCGGTAACATGCCATCTATGAACTTGGTTATGTCCTAACTACTGTGCAACTTCATCTACGGACTGACACTTTGCCCATCTCACTCCTCAACCGGGATTTCTTCTTTCAGTATCCCCTTGTCTGACTCACCCCCCCTCCACCTAGTCCCTCTGTTACTCCTCCCTGACCCAGGTATTTTCATTGTCGCCCCACCTGGGAGAAGTCAGTTTACTTTGGAAAGTGACCAATAACATGGGTTCCCTGTCCCGGATACCTGCGGCACAGTGACTGCCTACCACTCTGCTTTTTGCATTCCACGCCACTTGTCAGGTACAGTACTTGAGCAGCAAACTTGGGTATTCTACCTCTATAACCTCCCACCTACACCAGATTCAGATATTTGATTTATATTGCAGTTTTTCAGTGATTTGGATATGGTTAATAGTATAAGAAAGAATATGGTCGAGGGTCTATAATATTTAGTTGGATATTTTGTTTAATTTCTCTCTGCACTCGAAAAATTATTAAACAACAAAATCTCACACTTTCCCAATTCTTTATGGTCCAATTGCCCTTGTTTCCTGTTTAGTTGTTGCCTTTTGTGATTTGGATAGATGTAAATTGTAAGCTAATCCTTTTCTCAAGTCAAAGTCATACAACAGACAACTGTGACAGGACTTTATTATCATTATCCTTCCCCTCTTCTTACCTCATTTTAGTACCACTTATACCTCTCAGTCACTTTTACTTTAGAGTGATTTAAGCCAATAATTCCTTCATATGTATATGTATATATTGATATTATCGCATAGTAAGAGTGACAGACGTTAGGAACTGTAATACGACTTGCCTGTTATAACACGTAGGCAGTCGTGTTTGTCCCTTTGTCGAGAGTAGGGAAGAATCCGAATTTCTTTCATGCTTCGTCCTCACTCCAGCAGAGGCTGGTCTATGATAACAAGTTTAGGGCCAAGGGGTATCGTGGGACGAGCGTTCTTCAAGGACGGATGATTATAAAGGCTCTTCTCACTCCATAATTCGAGGTTAATAATCCAGTATCTCGTGGGTCGTTTATACGGATCTCTAATCTAATGCTGTAATGCGCCATTCTTGTTTCAAGTGTCATTTTAAGTCCTTTATCCACATCCAGGGGACTCATTAGACGAACAATATTCATAAGCTTTGTTTCCCTATTGAAATATTCTGGTTAGTTTCCGAGACGTTCTAGTAGTCGTCTGTCATGATAGTTTCTGGGGTAATCCAATGATTTTCAGTGGCCTTAAGTACAGTTCATTCCAATATTTCCTCTCCTGAAACTGGTCACCAACAAATTTTGAACTCCAGGATTTTATTGAAACACATTCTGTAAGTAAATTACAAGATAATATCCGAAGAAACAGAGGTAACTTATAGTAACCCATTTCAAAATATAATATACACATCGTGTCAGAGGAGGTGTTAATTGTCAGGAGATTTATTCATTGGTTCAACAACGAGATTAAGAAGAATTTCCTATAGATCGATTGACGTCATTCTCATTTGCTTCAACATCGATCCACCAACGGCCATTGATTTATCGTTGCCTCGTGTCTGCCTAGCAAACGAGAAAAAATAAAACGAGTAGGCACCTTAGAATTTGACCAAGAAACGTTACTGTTCCAAATCATAATAGAAGAACTTTAAGTGGAGCATGAAATAGTAATGTTGGAGCATGAGGGAAAATAAACAGAGTACCACAAGTGAAAGAGAGAGAAAAGGAATGAATGAGGTTGTAGCAGCAGACAAGAAGAAGTTGAAGAAGAAGAAGACGACGACGACGACGACGACGGGCGTTCCGTGTCCTGCCGATAGGATTATTACTTCCCATTCCTGAGCATGCTATTCCATTATTTCGCAGGATATTCTGTTTTTTGATCCAGCAAATAGCACCAGATATTGTGCTTCCAACCTCTAAGAGATTTCCACTAATTCATCGGGAGGTAAGAAGAGAAATTGATAGGTAAGTACGTAGATGAATAGGCAGATAGACAGATGAACAGATAGATGGACCGGTCTGACTTTTTCAGATATATTGACAGCAACTGCTTCAGCAATAGAGACACCTTGACTTCTAGGTTTGAAAAATGATAGAGAGATGTGCAGGAAGATTCTTAGGTACAGTCGTCAGCATGAATTCGCTGCAACTCCGTTCGTGTCGTGTGCGTCCATTTGTCCGGGAACAGTCTAAGGGGAACAGTTGTCACATTGGTGACGACAACGGAAGCTCCGTGTCTGGCCGAAAGGCTGATTACTTCCCATTCCTGAGCATGATATTCCATAATTTCGCTGGATAATCTGTTAAATGATCCAGGCAAAAAGCACCAGATATTGTGATGCCAACCTGAAAGAGATTTCAACTAATTCATCGGTAGGTAAGAAGAGAGATTAATAGGTAAGGTAGATAGATTGATAAACAGATAGATAGACAGGTCTGACTTTTTCAGATATATTTACTGCAATTGCTTCACCAATAAAGACAGCTTGACTTCCAGGTTTGAAGAATGATAGATATATGTGCATGAAGATTGGTAGGTTCAGTCGTGAGCATAAATTCGCTGACTCCACTGGTGTCATGTGCGTCCATTTGTCTGGGAACAGCGTAAGGGGAGCAGTTCTCACATAGACTCCTATACACTTCAAAGACGTGTTTTGAAGTAGTGGTACTAAAGACCACCTAGAGTATAATACTCTCTGTACCGTATTTGATTAGATTAAAAAAGTGCAAGAGTTGACACAAGAATGTTATGAAACCACGTACGACAATTATACTCTGGAATTCCTCATTATAAACGTGTCTAAGCTCCCTTCCCCTCTCTCCCCTGTACTCTTGATGTCCCCCACCCCTTCTCTCCCTATTACCTCCCACCCACGTTCTTGTTCCTCCATTTTTTCCTCTCCGACCCTCTCTATCTTCAATCATTTTTGCATGGCACTAACCTGACTGGTGCATCGCAGTTCTCTTGACTGATTACTAAACCCAGCCTGTGTTCTTCTCAATTGCTAAGAAAATTTTAATCAAACTAACTTTACCCAACACTAATTATCAATAATCCTTCCTGTTCGAGTCCCATTCTCACCCTCCCTGTCTCCTTCCCACACATTTTATTCCAGTTGCCATTCTTCTCTCCAATCGATGTCACTACCAATAGTCGATAGATACAGAAACATATGAGGTGTCGTTCTTATAATGTGTTCCTTACTGTTTTGTGTGTGTGTGTTTGTGTGTGTGTGTGTCTGTGTTTCAGCCTGGCAGACGGTGCCTATTGTTTCAGAAAGCGGAATAAACATGCATTCGTCTCCATTCCTCCTATTTGACTCTCTGTCTTTTCACCGAAAATGTTCCCATTCTTTTCATACTGTTCGCTGATTCATGAAGCAGTATGAGAACCATAATGTTTCGAATTGCCGCATCATGTCTGAAGTAATGAGTGGGAGAAAGTGACTGTAGCATGGCAAGAATCCAATGAATGCAGTGAGAAAAAGTTACAGGAACAGACAAGAAACAAAGAAGAGTACGGTCTATTTCGTCGATTAACGCAGTGTATAATATAAGATAGAGAGAGTGGGGAAAGAGGAGATTGCAAATGAAGGAGAACAAAGGGGGGGGGAAGTGTAGAGACTGGTGTGTTGGGGAGGGTCATCGGGTGGGGTACGTTGGATAGAGCGGAATTTTCCTTATTCGACAACATTCTTTTATCGTCTTTAGCACATTATTTTGCCAATCAATAGAAAGAATATTGCACTCTGATCGATTTATATTAATAATTCTTACAATCGAGTCTTAGGAGGGTATCAAAACTGATGTTGCAAGTGGATCCCATTCGTAGTTGGCAGACAAAATGACCCACATCACACGTGCAGGCATGCACCGAATTTGTTCTGACGACTGTACATTGATAAACAGATGGATACATAGAGAGATAGGTAGATAGATCAATAGATTGAAGGATAGATGTAAAGTTCCAGTGATCTAGAGGTATGTACTATGCTTAGCTTCATCACTAATAACAGCTTTACTTCCAGTTTTCTTTAATACGAGGAATATATTAACGTCTATCTCGGTAAAATGACATCTATAACCTTGGTAATGTCCTTACTACTGTGCAACGCCATCTACGGACTGACACTTTGCCCATCTCACTCCTCAACCGGGATTTCTTCTTTCAGTATCCCCTTGTCTGACTCACCCCCCCTCCACCTAGTCCCTCTGTTACTCCTCCCTGACCCAGGTATTTTCATTGTCCCCCCACCTGGGAGAAGTCAGTTCACTTTGCAAAGTGACCAATAACATGGGTTCCCTGTCCCGGATGCCTGCGGCACAGTGACTGCCTACCACTCTGCTTTTTTGCATTCCACGCCACTTGTCAGGTACTGTACATGAGCAGCACACTTGAGTATTCTACCTCTATAACCTCCCACCTACACCAGACTCAGATATTTGATTTATGTTGTAGTTTTACAGTGATTTGGGTATGGTTAATGGTATAAATAAGAATATGGTCGAGGGTCTATAATATTTAGTTGGATATTTTGTTTAATTTCTCTCTGCACTCGAAAAATTATTAAACAACAAAATCTCTTAAGCTTTGTCAATTCTTTCTGGTCCAATTGCCCTTGTTTGCTGTTTGGTTTGTGCCTGTTGTGATTTGGTTTGACTTAAATTGTAAGCTAATCCTTTTCTCAAGTCAAAGTCGTACAAATGACAACTTTGACAGGACCTTATTATCATTATCCTTCCCCTCTTCTTACCTCATTTTAGTACCACTTATTCCTCCCAGTCACTTTTACTTTAGAGTGATTTAAGCCAACAATTCCTTCATATGTATGTGTATATATTGATATTATCGCATAGTAAGAGTGATAGATGTTAGGAACTGTAATGCGACTTGCTTGTTATTACACGTATGCAGACTTTGTCGAGCGTTGGGAAGAATCCGAATTTCTTTAATGCTGCGCCCTCACTCCAGAATAGGCTGGTCTATAATGACAAATTTAGGGCCAAGCGGTATCGTGGGACTAGCGTTCTTCAGCAATGGCATGATTATGAAGCTTCCTTTCTCTCCATTATTCGAGGACAATAACCCAGTATCTCATGGATCGTTATACGGATCTCTAATCTAATGATGTACTGCGCCATTCTTTTTCAAGTATTTTAAGTATTGAGTCCACATCCATGGGACTCATTAGAAGAACAATATTCATAAGTGTAATTTCACTATAGACAGCCTGGTTTGTTTTCGAGACTCTAGTAGTCCTCTGTCGTGAGAGTTTCTTGGGTAATCCATTGATTTTCTGTGGCCGTTGGTAGTGTTCATTCCAATATTTCCTCTCCTGAAAATGGTCACAAATTTTGAAATCCAAGGTTTTATTGAAACACATTCTGTAAGTAAATTACAAGTTAATATCCGGAAGAAGGAAAGGTGAATTATATTAACCCATTTCAAAATATACTCATCAAGTGAGATTTATTCATTGGTTCAACAAGGAGATTAAGAAGAATTTGCTCTAGTCCGGTTTACGTCATTCTCCTTTGCTTCAACACTGATCCACCAACGGCCATTGATCTATCTTTGCCTCAGGTCTGGGTAGCAAACAAGAAAAAAATGAAACGAGTAGACACCTTAGAATTTGACCAAGGAACGGTACTGTTCTAAATCATAATAGAAGAACTTTAAGTGGAGCATGAAATAGTAATGTTGGTGCATGAGGGAAAATAAACAGAACCACAAGTGAAAGAGAGAGAAAAGCCTATGATTTCATCATGCTTTGTATAATTCTAATGCTGCATATTTGATCACGATTCTCCACGTGGCTTTCTTAGTGACCAGTCTTATAGTAGAGTAAGTCTTTCTTTCTCTTGTTCTGAGCAGGAGTGTCAACTCTTCGTCCTTCTTACAAATTGAATGAAGTTCTTCCGGCCCCCTATATAATGAGCTCAATCTCTGCATTAGTGACCACTTAGATCTACTCCTCATTTTGTTCACATCTCTGTCCTCCACTGTATAATGTATTATTTTTCTTGTACTTTATAGCATGCGGCGTTAATTCGTAAGCCTGGTAAAGTTTTTAGTGTCAGCCAGTATTTGTAATATTTTGTGATAATATTATATCTTGCTTTAACTGAGCATTTTCTGGTTTTCTCATTTTATCAGTTGACAGATAAATTTGCTGTTTCTTAATTCGTGTTAATAGAGGCTATTGCAGTTAATCATATATGTAACCTGTTTTGCCATTACATTATCCTTTTGATTCCTGAATGTTTAGTTGTTTGAGCATTAAACTTTAACATGTTATTTTACCTGTCTTTTATTTTGAACCTGGAACTTTGCGGGACAGTATTGATTTTAGTATTCTCATTTGTAGAGTTCATTATCTCTGTTCCGTAACTATATATATATATATATATATATATATATATATATATATATATATATATATATATATATATATATATATATATATATATATATGAATACTTGTAAAAATATGAAGGTTCGTGTTACTCCATAATCTACATTTCATAGGGTAAAATATCTAAAAAATAATGCTAGGTTTTACTCATACATAATTATTGGGAGAGTATAAGCTATCCCAATACCGAGATATAAAATTAATTGCCAATTACAACTTCAGTTTAGTGCATTAGTTCTAAAATTTAATTCAGGTTTAAGGAAACACTGTGTTATTAAAGTCTTCTGGATATTGCTTGGATTTTTGTCAGAAAGTGTCATGTCTCTTTTTTCATTCGTAATTGTAACGAGAAAAAAATGGTACGTTGTTTTGTATAGTAAAAGTATCCGCTTTAGAAATCATTCAAAAACTAATATACTTGAGTAATCATAAGAACCGGATAATTGTAGGCGAAAACACTAAACATGAAACTTCTACGACTGGGCTCTAATTTACCTGGTAAAAACTCGAAAATACAGAAAATATTTGACCTGGCAAAAATTTCTCCTCGAAAAGAAAATTCGGTAAGAAGGCTATGTGAGGTAACAGGTAGTATGAAATGGGTTCACATGTAAAGAAAGCCGGCATTTTAAGGGTTTGAGGGAAAACTGTCTCGTTTCATGAGATATGGAAGAATCTTTTAAATTCAGAAATAATTCTATTTATTTATCTGTATATCTAGGAATTTAAAGCTGCATATCGAGGGTCATGCTTAAACTTAATTGAATATTTTCTCAGAATGACGGTTCGTGTGATATTATTGTACAGTCGTCAGCACAAATTCGCTGCAAACCTGCTCGTGTGATGTGGGTCGTTTTGTCTGGCAACAGTGTATGGGAACTAGTTGCCACATGGGCTTTTATACTCTTTAAAGACGTGTTTGTAGGAATTAGTACTATAAATCATCCAGAATGCAATATTCTTTACATCTGATTTGCATTAAAATGTGCAGAAGACAAGAATGTTGTGGAATGAAATTTTTTGCTCTCTCCCCCGTACCCATCCCATGTCCACCTCTCAGCTCTCCACCACCCCCCATGCTATCCTTCATTTCCACTCCCCTCTCTCCGCACCCTGTCTACCTTATTTTATTCACGGCGCTAACCTACGTAATGAATCGCATTCTTCTCTTTCATGTCTATTTCTGGAACCTTTTTGCTCCTCTACATTCGTGAGATTCTTGCCATGCCACAGTCTTTTTCTCCCACTCTCTACTCCAAACTTGATGGAGCAATTCGAAACATTGGTTCGGATACTGCTGCATGATTCAGTGAACAATGTGAGGAGAATGGGAACATTTTCCGTGGAAAGAGAGAGAGACACGTAGGAGGAAAGGGCACGAATGTTTTTTTTTTTTTATTCCGCCTACAGAAATAATAGCCACCGTCTTCCAGACTCACTCAAATAAAATAAATAAATAAACAGTAAACAATACATCACAAGAACGAGACCTTAAACGTTTCTGTATCTAGCGGCTGTTGGCAGTGGCAAGGGGAGGAGAAAAGAATGACAACTGGAATAAATGGAGTGGGAAGAAGACGAGGAGGGTGAGAATGAGACTCAAACATTAATGAATATTGATAATTATCCTTGGATACAGTTAGTTTTATTAAAGTATTGCGTGCAACTGAGAACAGGACGGGATGGGTTTAATAAACAATCAATAGACTTGCGATGCACCAGTCAAGTCAGTGCCGTGGATTAATGAATGAAGGTAGAGAGGGTGGGAGAGGAGAAAGTGGAAAGACATGAATTTGGGAGGGGGGTAGGAGGGAGAAGGTGGTTGGGGAGACATCAGGATTAAGGGGGAGAGGGGGGAAGTGAGCTTAGACACCGTTTTAATGAGGAATATCGGAATATTACGCCCATATGTTGTTCCATAACATTCTTTTGCACTTTTTTATACTAATCAGGCGAAATACAGAATATTGTACTCTAGGCAATAGTACCACTTCTTAAAAATACGTCTTTATTAAAGTCTACATGGGAACTAGTCCCGCCACACTGTTGCCAGACAAAAGGACACATCACACGAGTTGACTTGCAGCGAATTTATGCTGACGACTGTACATACAGTATTTACCATGGTAGAATAACCCCCAAATACAAAAGATGTTTTAGTAGAAAATTCCTTGGTTATTATCAGAGATGTATTATTAGGAAAAAGGAAATACACAGCTGTACTGTTTTCTATTTATTAACTAATTGGTTCATAGTATTCAAAGTTTTATTTTTCATTACGGGTCACCCCCAAAAAATCAGATTGCAGGAGCGCTGTCAAGAGCTGCAATGTCTGATGTTGAGATTAAGTGAATTTCAAACTTTCGATGACTTTTTTTTTTTTAATCAGCTTAGCCCTGACTTCAAGGTAAAACGTAATGCAAATTTTGAACTAGTTACGGCTGATAGCGTCCTCTTTGGTCGTAGATCAAAACTATTTTACTGGAGTGATGGTTATATAGCCTTAATACTGGGCGAAATCACTAATTATCCAACTTCCACTGATGTATTAAAAGTGATTGGGAAACACCCATTTATTTCCAGAACTCGGAACACATTTCTGTGGTTGAAATAAATATATAGGAAACATATAACACGAAATCGATTGACGGATCACCGATATAACTGAGAAATTCAAAGGGGAATAGCTTTCTTGTTTTATCTGCAGTAGAAGGACTTAAAAATTATATCCACCGTCCTCATTGAATGTAAAAAGGAAATAAAATTTGCGGAACTTGAAGGTTCGTATTCACAAAAAGTCAAATTTCCTTAGGTAATATTTCTTAAAACTATAATAACTCGTGAGAAGGAATATTGATAAGCTGCCGACTCACATAAAAACAAGCACGAGAAAGTATAACAGTATGAGAATTCCATGATAAGTACTTAATTCAATTGATAACTTTATTCCTCATCTCCGGAGGCATATGGTGCATATCAGCAACAAAAAAATGCAGTATGAACGAACACTGAATGAACTGTATGAAAGACGTCCGGAGATTGTTTGGATTTTCACGTTAGCAAGACCGTCATTTGTGACTTTTTTCACTTGTTGTTGAACCCTCAGATAGAAAAAAGGTACAAGTTGTTTCTTTACGGTAACAGCATGCACTGTAAGGCAATTCAAAGCTATTATACTTTAATGATCCTAAAATCTGCATAGTTAAGGGCGAAAACACTAAACATAGAATTTCAACAAATTTCTATACATTAGCTGGAAAACACCCAATTTTATCTAAAATTCAGAAAATAGTTCTGAAGATGAAACCATCAAAAAAAAAAAAAAACTAAAGCTAAACGAGATAACACGTAGGATGACCGATTCACGTGTAAAGACGGTAGGCATTTGTGGCGTTTAAGCCAAAAAGCTTCCTTTCATAAGACACGTGTAAAATACTTGGAAATTAAGAGATAAAGTGGATATTACTAATCTGTATCATTGGGGCTTTAAATGGCGTCTGGATACTCCTAAGAATTTTAAAATATGAAATATTTTCCCAGAAGGACGGATCGTCTGATATAATCCTCCATATTTATTACACCGAAAGCCAATAAATCGTTAAAAATAGAGGTGTTTAGGTATAGATTATTAAGAAAAAGAAACTATATAGCCGTACTGAGATATACATTTTATAAGCATTACCTATTTCATCATATACGCAGTTTTATTGTTCACGATGGTTTTTTAAATAATAAGGTTACCGAAGCGTGGACAAGTTGTCTGCCCGAGCGCTCTCTGTTGTGTGTCGTAATGAGATTATCCTGATTTTAAATTTTTGAGAAGCCACTTTCCTATTTTTTTTAATCTTTGCCATGATTGCGAGGATAATAAGTAATCCCAGTTTAGAAATAGTCCCGGCTGATTGCATCTGGTTTGTAAGTAGGTGAAAACTATTTGACCCTGATGATGGCTGTGTAAATTTATTTTTGGGCGATATCCCTAACTATGCAACTTCCACAAATGTACTCAAAATTTTTTGAGAAACGCTCAATCATTTATAAAACAAAGAAGTCGATTGTCACGTAAACCTAGCTGGAATCTGTGCGTTTAAGAAGAGTAAGATGCAAATGATAGAGCAACCGAAACAAGCGAGAAAGTTCGAATGAGTAATCTCTTTTGTCAGTAGTAGATACACTTAGAAGTAACATCGAGCCTGCTGATTGCATATATATATATATATATATATATATATATATATATATATATATATATATATATATATATATATATATATATATATATATATATATATATATATATATATATATATATATATATATATATATATATATATATATATATATATATATATATATATATATATATGACCCTGATGGGGTGGCCACAAACAAATCGTCTCCGCGTCGCCCTGTCCCCCGCCATTGCACTGTTTGAAGGTTTGTTGGTAAAATACCTCAAAACTGTAATAACTCTTGAGGAGCGTTGATTAGCTTTTGACTCTTACATAAAAATTATTGGGAGAAAGTATAAATTATCCTAATACCGAGATATATAATCATTTACCAATTACAACTTCATTCCTCCTCCCCTTTGACAAAAAGTGCATGAAAGCAACAAAAACATGCAGGTTAAGGAAAACTGAATGACCTGTATTAATGTCGTCTGGACATTGCTTGGATTTTCCTGTCAGGATGAGGGTCGTTTGTCACTTTTTTTCATTCGTAGTTGTAACTTCAGATTCAAAAAATGGTACAATTTGTTCTGTTACGGTAAATATATCCGATTAAACTAATATGCTTGTGTAATCTTAAGAACCGCATAAGTGAAGGCGAACACAATAAGTATGCAACATACACAAATGGCCCCTAATTTAGCCGGGAAACACTCCCCATTGTAAAAGAAAAAAATCAGTTAATATTTGTGGTAAAAATTCCTCCGAAAACAAAAAAAAAATCAGTACCAAGGCTACGTGAGGTAACACGTAGTATGAAATCGATTCACTTGTAAAGAAGGTCGGCATATGAGGGTTTTAAGGACAAATAGTTTCGTTTAATGAGACGCGTAAGCAACTTGGAAGTTTAACGGTAATATTGAGATTATAATTTTCTGTTTAATTAATGGTTTGTGTCATCTTCACGGAAATGCTCAAACTTACAGAATGGATTTTTCTGAGAATGAAGGTCCGTGTGATATTGTTATACATATTTTCCGAGGTAAAATCACTCCTAGAGGCAAAAAGGTACTGAATATCACATATTATTATAGGAAAAAGGAAATACACAGCTGGACTGAGGTTTTCAATTTAAGAACTACTTGGTTCCTAGTTTTCAATTTTATTTTTCGTTATGGGTCCCCCCAAATCAGATTCTAGGAACGTCGTCAAGAAGTTCTGTCTGTGATTTTGAGATTAAATTGACTAAGGTTTCAATGAGTATTTTTTAAAATTCATTTTAGCCGTGTCTTCAAGGTAAAAAGTAATTCATTTTTAGAACTAATTAAGGCAGATAGCATCCGCTTTGGTAGTAGTTAAAAACTATTTTACTTGAGTGATGGGTGTATAGACTAAATTTTGGGCGAAATCGCTATGAAACTTCCAAATATGTATTCAAAATTGATAGGGATCCACACAGTTATTTTCAGAGCTAAGAAGACATTTTCGTTGTTGAAAAGAAAATCACATATAGGAAACACAACAAGAAATCGATTGACACGTATCAAGTGCTGGCATCTAAGTTGTATAAGGACAATTTGTTTCAATTTATGTGATCATGTGGGAAAGAAGTCCTCAATGAATGTAAAAAAAAAAAAAAAAAAAAAAAAAATCACAATAGGAAGGTAGGTTCGTGTTCACTCGTGGGAAGGAATATTGGTAAGATTTCGACTCTCACAAAAATAAATACGAGAATGGCAATACGTAGATATTTAGTTAATTACCATTGATAACTATTCTTCAGCAACAAAAACAATGCAATATGGTTGAACACTGAATGAACTGTATTAATGTCGTCCATAGAGTTTTTAGATTTTCGTTAGCAAGAGGGTCATTTCTGATTTTCATCATTTGTTGTAATCTCAGATAAAAAATTGGTGCAAGTTGTTTTGTTACGGTAAAACAATCCGCTTTAAGGTAATTCGAAACTATTATACTTGAGTGAACCTAAAGTCTGGAAAGTTGTGGGCAAAAGCATCAAATATGCAACTTCAACAAATTTTTTTACATTAGGTGGGAAACATGTCAGCTACAAAAAATGTGGTCTGGATATTGCTTGGATTTTCAAGTCCTGAAGCGGGTATTCGTAGTAGTAACCATATACAACAATGGTACAGTCACTCATAAAAGAAAACACCCCCCTGCATTAGAGGCAATATAACTCGGGGTATCCAGTGTTGGTAACAGTGTATTTGACGTCAGCCATATGGGGGGATGAGGAGGGATGTTTGAGAGGAGGGCGGAGTTAATCTGCACGAAACACCGCTTCAATCCACATTTCGAGTCAAACCTACATTATATCTTCAAACATACATTATATCTGACTTGTTATCAAGGTATATGTATGTAACCCATCACATTTGAAAAAGTTTATCATTAGCTGAATAAAATCGACAGCCGGTGGCAGGAATAAGATGCAAATGAAACCCCCGGCCTCAAGGGTTAAATGAATGGGCTCGACACACTTGGAATGAACTTTGAGTGAACTTCTCTCAAACGCAACTTCACACCCCCACACCTGACGTCATTTACAGTGTTACCAGGACCGATATCATATTGGTTGAAAGGTGTCTTGGCCGGGGGGGTCGTTTCTTTTATGAGTGTACATGTTGTTTTGTTACTGTAAAAGTAACCGCTTTAGGAATGATTCAAAACGATAATTCAGTAATCTTAAAAACGACAATTTTAAGGCGAAAACACTAAATATGCAACCTGTATAAATGTGCTCTAATTTAGCTAGGAAATATTCCGAATTGTAACAAAAATTAGGAAAATTATTAGATGGCAAAAATTTCTCTTCTGAAAATAATACTCAGTAACATGTCTTCGTGAGGTAACAAGTACGATGAATTTGATTGATACGTAAAGAAGGCAGGAATTTAAGGACAAACAGCTTCGATTTATGAGACGTGCAAACAACTTGGAAATTTAGAAATAATGCTCATATTTATTTGTATATCTACGGGTTAAAAATGGCATCTTGAGGATCATGCTTGAATTAAAAAATGGAATATTTTTTCAGAATTACTGATCGTGCGACATTGATATACTGTGTACAGTATTTACCGAGGTAAAATCACTCCTAATGGGAGTAAGTAGTAAATTGCTTAATTATTGATAATAGGAAAAAGAAAATACACAGCTGTGCTTAGGTTTCCTATTTATTAACATTATTTGGTTCATAGTAATCAAAGTTTTATTTTCCATTATTGGTCACCCCAAAAAAATCAGTACTGATTGCCAGAGCACCATCAGTACTGATATCTCTGTGATTTTGAGATTAAATGAATTTTAAATTCTCGATGACTGTTTTTTTCAATCAGCTTAGCCGTGACCTCAAGGTAAAAAGTTATGCAAATTTTGAAGTAGTTACGGCTGATAGCATCCTCCTTGGCGGTAGATTAAAACTATTTTACTGGAGTGATGGATGCATAGACTTAATTTTTGGCGAAATAGCTAATTATGCAACTTCCACAGATGTATAGAAAATTGATTGGAAAAAAAAACAATTATTTCCTGAACTCAGAAGACATTTCTGTGGCTCAAAGAAATCATATACAGGAAACATATAACACGAAATCGATTGACACGTAAAGAGAGCTGGCATATGGGGTGTATACGAACAATTTGTTTCAATGGATTTGGGGATCAGCGAAAAAATCGAGAAATTCAAATGGTAAAGGTTTTCGTTTTCTATCTCCATTCGAAACACTTAAAAATCATATCCAGCGTCCTCATTGAACGTAAAGAAAAAAGGAATATTTTCACAGCACGAAGGTTTGTGTTATACCATAATCCTCATTTCCCTAGGTGAAATATCTGAAAACAGTAATAACTCTAGAGAACGAATGTTGATTAGGTTTTGGCTCTTACAAAGAAATTTTTGGAAGAATAAACTATCCCAATAGCGAGATATACAGTATAAATAATTACCAATTACAACTTCACTCCTCATCGCAGTTGACATAAATTGCATGGCAGCTACAAAAACATTCAGATTTAAGGAACGCTGAATGACCTGTATTAATGTCGTCTGGATATAGCTTGGAATTTCATGTCAGGAAGAGGGTCTTGTCATTTTTTTCATTCGTAGTTTTAACTAGATAAAAAAAAAAAATGAATATTTTCTGAGGATGACGGGTCGTGTGATATTATTATACATATTTACCGAGGTAAAATCACTCCTAAAGGCAAAAGATTTTTCACAAGATAATGGCTTAGATATTGATTATCAGATATATATTAATAGGAAAAAGTTAATACAGCTGGATTGTGATTTTCAATATAAAAACAGAGTATTTCTTTTTTAATTCATTTTCGCCGTGACATCAAGGTAAAAAGTTGTGCTAGTTTAGAATAGAATCCGCTTTGGCAGTACTTCAAAACTATTTTACTGGAGTGATCGCTAATTGTGAAACTTCGACATATGTATTCAAAATTTATCGGGAAACAAAGCCAATCATTTCCAGAACTCAGAAGACATTTCCGTGCTTAAAAAAAAAATCACATAGGAAACACATAACAAGAAATCGAGGTTAATAATCCAGTATCTCGTGGGTCGTTTATACGGATCTCTAATCTAATGCTGTAATGCGCCATTCTTGTTTCAAGTATCATTTTAAGTCCTTTATCCACATCCAGGGGACTCATTAGACGAACAATATTCATAAGTGTTGTTTCCCTATAGAAATATTCTGGTTAGTTTCCGAGACGTTCTAGTAGTCGTCTGTCATGATAGTTTCTGGGGTAATCCAATGATGTTCAGTGGCCATTAGTACAGTTCATTCCAATATTTCCTCTCCTGAAACTGGTCACCAACAAATTTTGAACTCCAGGATTTTATTGAAACTGATTCTGTAAGTGAATTACAAGTTAATATCCGAAGAAACAGAGGTAAATTATAGTAACCCATTTCAAAATATAATATACACATCGTGTCAGAGGAGGTGTTAATTGTCAGGAGATTTATTCATTGGTTCAACAACGAGATTAAGAAGAATTTCCTATAGATCGATTGACGTCATTCTCATTTGCTTCAACACCGATCCGCCAACGGCCATTGATCTATCGTTGCCTCGTGTCTGGCTAGCAAACGAGAAAAAATAAAACGAGTAGGCACCTTAGAATTTGACCAAGAAATGTTACTGTTCCAAATCATAATAGAAGAACTTGAAGTGGAGCATGATATACTAATGTTGGAGCATGAGGGAAAATAAACAGAGAACCACAAGTGAAAGAGAGAGAAAAGGAATGAATGAGGTTGTAGCAGCAGACAAGAAGAAGAAGAAGAAGAAGAAGAAGACGACGACGACGACGGGGGGTCCGTGTCCTGCCGATAGGATTATTACTTCCCATTCCTGAGCATGCTATACCATTATTTCGCAGGATATTCTGTTTTTTGATCCAAGCAAATAGCACCAGATATTGTGCTTCCAACCTCAAAGAGATTTCCACTAATTCATCGGGAGGTAAGAAGAGAGATTGATAGGTAAGTACGTAGATGAATAGGCAGATAGACAGATGAACAGATAGATGGACCGGTCCGACTTTTTCAGATATATTGACAACAACTGCTTCAGCAATAGTCTTCTAGGTTTGAAGAATGATAGAGAGATGTGCAGGAAGATTCTTAGGTACAGTCGTCAGCATGAATTCGGTGCAACTCCATTCGTGCCGTGTGCGTCCATTTGTCCGGGAACAGTGTAAGGGGAACAGTTGCCACATTGGTGACGACAACGGAAGCTTCGTGTCTGGCCGAAAGGCTGATTACTTCCCATTCCTGACAATGATATTCCATAATTTCGCTGGATAATCTGTTAATTGATCCAAGCAAAAAGCACCAGATATTGTGATGCCAACCTCAAAGAGATTTCAACTCATTCATCGGTAGGTAAGAAGAGAGATTAATAGGTAAGGTAGATAGATTGATAAACAGATAGATAGACAGGTCTGACTTTTTCAGATATATTTACGGCAATTGCTTCACCAATAAAGACAGCTTGACTTCCAGGTTTGAAGAATGATAGATATATGTGCAGGAAGATTGGTAGGTTCAGTCGTGAGCATAAATTCGCTGACTCCACTCGTGTCATGTGCGTCCATTTGTCTGGGAACAGCGCAAGGGGAGCAGTTCTCATATAGACTCCTATACACTTCAAAGACATGTTTTGAAGTAGTGGTACTAAAGACCACCTAGAGTATAATACTCTCTGTACCGTATTTGATTAGATTAAAAAAGTGCAAGAGTTGACACAAGAATGTTATGGAACCACGTACGACCATTATACTCTGGAATTCCTCATTATAAAAGTGTCTAAGCTCCCTTCCCTCTCTCCCCTGTACTCTTGATGTCCCCCCACCCCTTCTCTCCCTATTACCTCCCACCCACGTTCTTGTTCCTCCATTTTTTCCTCTCCGACCCTCTCTATCTTCAATCATTTTTGCATGGCACTAACCTGACTGGTGCATCGCAGTTCTCTTGACTGATTACTAAACCCAGCCTGTGTTCTTCTCAATTGCTAACAAAATTTTAATCAAACTAACTGTACCCAAGACTAATTATCAATAATCCTTCCTGTTCGAGTCCCATTCTCACCCTCCCTGTCTCCTTCCCACACATTTTATTCCAGTTGCCATTCTTCTCTCCAATCGATGTCACTACCAATAGTCGATAGATACAGAAACATATGAGGTGTCGTTCTTATAATGTATTTCTTACTGTTTTGTGTGTGTGTGTGTGTGTGTGTGTGTGTGTGTGTGTCTGTGTTTGAGCCTGGCAGACGGTGCCTATTGTTTCAGAAAGCGGAATAAACATGCATTCGTCTCCATTCCTCCTATTTGACTCTCTGTCTTTTCACGGAAAATGTTCCCATTCTTTTCATACTGTTCGCTGATTCATGAAGCAGTATCAGAACCATAATGTTTCGAATTGCCGCATCATGTCTGAAGTAATGAGTGGGAGAAAGTGACTATAGCATGGCAAGAATCCAATGAATGCAGTGAGACAAAAAGTTACAGGAGCAGACAAGAAACAAAGAAGAGTACGGTTTATTTCGTCGATTAGCTCAGTGTATAAGATAGAGAGAGTGGGGAAAGAGGAGATTACAAATGAAGGAGAACAAAGGGGGGGGGAAGAAGTGTAGAGACTGGTGTGTTGGGGAGGGTCATCGGGTGGGGTACGTTGGAAAGAGCGGGTTTCCTTATTCGACAACATTCTTTTATCGTCTTTAGCACATTATTTTGCTAATCAATAGAAAGAATATTGCACTCTGAGCGATTTACATTAATAATTCTTACAATCGAGTCTTAGGAGGGTATAAAAACTGATGTGGCAACGGGATCCCATTCGGAGTAGCCAGACAAAATGACCCACATCACACGTGCAGGCTTGCAGCGAATTTGTGTTGACGACTGTACATTGATAAAGAGATGGATACATAGAGAGATAGGTAGATAGATCAATAGATTGAAGGATAGATGTAAAGTTCCAGTGATCTAGAGGTATGTACTATGCTTAGCTTCATCAATAATAACAGCTTTACTTCCAGTGGTCTTTAATACGAGGAATATGTTAACGTCTATCTCGGTAACATGCCATCTATGAACTTGGTTATGTCCTAACTACTGTGCAACTTCATCTACGGACTGACACTTTGCCCATCTCACTCCTCAACCGGGATTTCTTCTTTCAGTATCCCCTTGTCTGACTCACCCCCCCTCCACCTAGTCCCTCTGTTACTCCTCCCTGACCCAGGTATTTTCATTGTCGCCCCACCTGGGAGAAGTCAGTTTACTTTGGAAAGTGACCAATAACATGGGTTCCCTGTCCCGGATACCTGCGGCACAGTGACTGCCTACCACTCTGCTTTTTTGCATTCCACGCCACTTGTCAGGTACAGTACTTGAGCAGCAAACTTGGGTATTCTACCTCTATAACCTCCCACCTACACCAGATTCAGATATTTGATTTATATTGCAGTTTTTCAGTGATTTGGATATGGTTAATAGTATAAGAAAGAATATGGTCGAGGGTCTATAATATTTAGTTGGATATTTTGTTTAATTTCTCTCTGCACTCGAAAAATTATTAAACAACAAAATCTCACACTTTCCCAATTCTTTATGGTCCAATTGCCCTTGTTTCCTGTTTAGTTGTTGCCTTTTGTGATTTGGATAGATGTAAATTGTAAGCTAATC
This sequence comes from Coenobita brevimanus, assembly GCF_032717465.1. Lineage (NCBI taxonomy): Eukaryota > Metazoa > Arthropoda > Malacostraca > Decapoda > Coenobitidae > Coenobita > Coenobita brevimanus. The sequence goes on along the minus strand of NC_137049.1, from coordinate 10,983,319 downwards.
CTTTTCTCAAGTCAAAGTCATACAACAGACAACTGTGACAGGACTTTATTATCATTATCCTTCCCCTCTTCTTACCTCATTTTAGTACCACTTATACCTCTCAGTCACTTTTACTTTAGAGTGATTTAAGCCAATAATTCCTTCATATGTATATGTATATATTGATATTATCGCATAGTAAGAGTGACAGACGTTAGGAACTGTAATACGACTTGCCTGTTATAACACGTAGGCAGTCGTGTTTGTCCCTTTGTCGAGAGTAGGGAAGAATCCGAATTTCTTTCATGCTTCGTCCTCACTCCAGCAGAGGCTGGTCTATGATAACAAGTTTAGGGCCAAGGGGTATCGTGGGACGAGCGTTCTTCAAGGACGGATGATTATAAAGGCTCTTCTCACTCCATAATTCGAGGTTAATAATCCAGTATCTCGTGGGTCGTTTATACGGATCTCTAATCTAATGCTGTAATGCGCCATTCTTGTTTCAAGTGTCATTTTAAGTCCTTTATCCACATCCAGGGGACTCATTAGACGAACAATATTCATAAGCTTTGTTTCCCTATTGAAATATTCTGGTTAGTTTCCGAGACGTTCTAGTAGTCGTCTGTCATGATAGTTTCTGGGGTAATCCAATGATTTTCAGTGGCCTTAAGTACAGTTCATTCCAATATTTCCTCTCCTGAAACTGGTCACCAACAAATTTTGAACTCCAGGATTTTATTGAAACACATTCTGTAAGTAAATTACAAGATAATATCCGAAGAAACAGAGGTAACTTATAGTAACCCATTTCAAAATATAATATACACATCGTGTCAGAGGAGGTGTTAATTGTCAGGAGATTTATTCATTGGTTCAACAACGAGATTAAGAAGAATTTCCTATAGATCGATTGACGTCATTCTCATTTGCTTCAACATCGATCCACCAACGGCCATTGATTTATCGTTGCCTCGTGTCTGCCTAGCAAACGAGAAAAAATAAAACGAGTAGGCACCTTAGAATTTGACCAAGAAACGTTACTGTTCCAAATCATAATAGAAGAACTTTAAGTGGAGCATGAAATAGTAATGTTGGAGCATGAGGGAAAATAAACAGAGTACCACAAGTGAAAGAGAGAGAAAAGGAATGAATGAGGTTGTAGCAGCAGACAAGAAGAAGTTGAAGAAGAAGAAGACGACGACGACGACGACGACGGGCGTTCCGTGTCCTGCCGATAGGATTATTACTTCCCATTCCTGAGCATGCTATTCCATTATTTCGCAGGATATTCTGTTTTTTGATCCAGCAAATAGCACCAGATATTGTGCTTCCAACCTCTAAGAGATTTCCACTAATTCATCGGGAGGTAAGAAGAGAAATTGATAGGTAAGTACGTAGATGAATAGGCAGATAGACAGATGAACAGATAGATGGACCGGTCTGACTTTTTCAGATATATTGACAGCAACTGCTTCAGCAATAGAGACACCTTGACTTCTAGGTTTGAAAAATGATAGAGAGATGTGCAGGAAGATTCTTAGGTACAGTCGTCAGCATGAATTCGCTGCAACTCCGTTCGTGTCGTGTGCGTCCATTTGTCCGGGAACAGTCTAAGGGGAACAGTTGTCACATTGGTGACGACAACGGAAGCTCCGTGTCTGGCCGAAAGGCTGATTACTTCCCATTCCTGAGCATGATATTCCATAATTTCGCTGGATAATCTGTTAAATGATCCAGGCAAAAAGCACCAGATATTGTGATGCCAACCTGAAAGAGATTTCAACTAATTCATCGGTAGGTAAGAAGAGAGATTAATAGGTAAGGTAGATAGATTGATAAACAGATAGATAGACAGGTCTGACTTTTTCAGATATATTTACTGCAATTGCTTCACCAATAAAGACAGCTTGACTTCCAGGTTTGAAGAATGATAGATATATGTGCATGAAGATTGGTAGGTTCAGTCGTGAGCATAAATTCGCTGACTCCACTGGTGTCATGTGCGTCCATTTGTCTGGGAACAGCGTAAGGGGAGCAGTTCTCACATAGACTCCTATACACTTCAAAGACGTGTTTTGAAGTAGTGGTACTAAAGACCACCTAGAGTATAATACTCTCTGTACCGTATTTGATTAGATTAAAAAGTGCAAGAGTTGACACAAGAATGTTATGAAACCACGTACGACAATTATACTCTGGAATTCCTCATTATAAACGTGTCTAAGCTCCCTTCCCCTCTCTCCCCTGTACTCTTGATGTCCCCCCACCCCTTCTCTCCCTATTACCTCCCACCCACGTTCTTGTTCCTCCATTTTTTCCTCTCCGACCCTCTCTATCTTCAATCATTTTTGCATGGCACTAACCTGACTGGTGCATCGCAGTTCTCTTGACTGATTACTAAACCCAGCCTGTGTTCTTCTCAATTGCTAAGAAAATTTTAATCAAACTAACTTTACCCAACACTAATTATCAATAATCCTTCCTGTTCGAGTCCCATTCTCACCCTCCCTGTCTCCTTCCCACACATTTTATTCCAGTTGCCATTCTTCTCTCCAATCGATGTCACTACCAATAGTCGATAGATACAGAAACATATGAGGTGTCGTTCTTATAATGTGTTCCTTACTGTTTTGTGTGTGTGTGTTTGTGTGTGTGTGTGTCTGTGTTTCAGCCTGGCAGACGGTGCCTATTGTTTCAGAAAGCGGAATAAACATGCATTCGTCTCCATTCCTCCTATTTGACTCTCTGTCTTTTCACCGAAAATGTTCCCATTCTTTTCATACTGTTCGCTGATTCATGAAGCAGTATGAGAACCATAATGTTTCGAATTGCCGCATCATGTCTGAAGTAATGAGTGGGAGAAAGTGACTGTAGCATGGCAAGAATCCAATGAATGCAGTGAGAAAAAGTTACAGGAACAGACAAGAAACAAAGAAGAGTACGGTCTATTTCGTCGATTAACGCAGTGTATAATATAAGATAGAGAGAGTGGGGAAAGAGGAGATTGCAAATGAAGGAGAACAAATTGGGGGGGAAGTGTAGAGACTGGTGTGTTGGGGAGGGTCATCGGGTGGGGTACGTTGGATAGAGCGGAATTTTCCTTATTCGACAACATTCTTTTATCGTCTTTAGCACATTATTTTGCCAATCAATAGAAAGAATATTGCACTCTGATCGATTTATATTAATAATTCTTACAATCGAGTCTTAGGAGGGTATCAAAACTGATGTTGCAAGTGGATCCCATTCGTAGTTGGCAGACAAAATGACCCACATCACACGTGCAGGCATGCACCGAATTTGTTCTGACGACTGTACATTGATAAACAGATGGATACATAGAGAGATAGGTAGATAGATCAATAGATTGAAGGATAGATGTAAAGTTCCAGTGATCTAGAGGTATGTACTATGCTTAGCTTCATCACTAATAACAGCTTTACTTCCAGTTTTCTTTAATACGAGGAATATATTAACGTCTATCTCGGTAAAATGACATCTATAACCTTGGTAATGTCCTTACTACTGTGCAACGCCATCTACGGACTGACACTTTGCCCATCTCACTCCTCAACCGGGATTTCTTCTTTCAGTATCCCCTTGTCTGACTCACCCCCCCTCCACCTAGTCCCTCTGTTACTCCTCCCTGACCCAGGTATTTTCATTGTCCCCCCACCTGGGAGAAGTCAGTTCACTTTGCAAAGTGACCAATAACATGGGTTCCCTGTCCCGGATGCCTGCGGCACAGTGACTGCCTACCACTCTGCTTTTTTGCATTCCACGCCACTTGTCAGGTACTGTACATGAGCAGCACACTTGAGTATTCTACCTCTATAACCTCCCACCTACACCAGACTCAGATATTTGATTTATGTTGTAGTTTTACAGTGATTTGGGTATGGTTAATGGTATAAATAAGAATATGGTCGAGGGTCTATAATATTTAGTTGGATATTTTGTTTAATTTCTCTCTGCACTCGAAAAATTATTAAACAACAAAATCTCTTAAGCTTTGTCAATTCTTTCTGGTCCAATTGCCCTTGTTTGCTGTTTGGTTTGTGCCTGTTGTGATTTGGTTTGACTTAAATTGTAAGCTAATCCTTTTCTCAAGTCAAAGTCGTACAAATGACAACTTTGACAGGACCTTATTATCATTATCCTTCCCCTCTTCTTACCTCATTTTAGTACCACTTATTCCTCCCAGTCACTTTTACTTTAGAGTGATTTAAGCCAACAATTCCTTCATATGTATGTGTATATATTGATATTATCGCATAGTAAGAGTGATAGATGTTAGGAACTGTAATGCGACTTGCTTGTTATTACACGTATGCAGACTTTGTCGAGCGTTGGGAAGAATCCGAATTTCTTTAATGCTGCGCCCTCACTCCAGAATAGGCTGGTCTATAATGACAAATTTAGGGCCAAGCGGTATCGTGGGACTAGCGTTCTTCAGCAATGGCATGATTATGAAGCTTCCTTTCTCTCCATTATTCGAGGACAATAACCCAGTATCTCATGGATCGTTATACGGATCTCTAATCTAATGATGTACTGCGCCATTCTTTTTTCAAGTATTTTAAGTATTGAGTCCACATCCATGGGACTCATTAGAAGAACAATATTCATAAGTGTAATTTCACTATAGACAGCCTGGTTTGTTTTCGAGACTCTAGTAGTCCTCTGTCGTGAGAGTTTCTTGGGTAATCCATTGATTTTCTGTGGCCGTTGGTAGTGTTCATTCCAATATTTCCTCTCCTGAAAATGGTCACAAATTTTGAAATCCAAGGTTTTATTGAAACACATTCTGTAAGTAAATTACAAGTTAATATCCGGAAGAAGGAAAGGTGAATTATATTAACCCATTTCAAAATATACTCATCAAGTGAGATTTATTCATTGGTTCAACAAGGAGATTAAGAAGAATTTGCTCTAGTCCGGTTTACGTCATTCTCCTTTGCTTCAACACTGATCCACCAACGGCCATTGATCTATCTTTGCCTCAGGTCTGGGTAGCAAACAAGAAAAAAATGAAACGAGTAGACACCTTAGAATTTGACCAAGGAACGGTACTGTTCTAAATCATAATAGAAGAACTTTAAGTGGAGCATGAAATAGTAATGTTGGTGCATGAGGGAAAATAAACAGAACCACAAGTGAAAGAGAGAGAAAAGCCTATGATTTCATCATGCTTTGTATAATTCTAATGCTGCATATTTGATCACGATTCTCCACGTGGCTTTCTTAGTGACCAGTCTTATAGTAGAGTAAGTCTTTCTTTCTCTTGTTCTGAGCAGGAGTGTCAACTCTTCGTCCTTCTTACAAATTGAATGAAGTTCTTCCGGCCCCCTATATAATGAGCTCAATCTCTGCATTAGTGACCACTTAGATCTACTCCTCATTTTGTTCACATCTCTGTCCTCCACTGTATAATGTATTATTTTTCTTGTACTTTATAGCATGCGGCGTTAATTCGTAAGCCTGGTAAAGTTTTTAGTGTCAGCCAGTATTTGTAATATTTTGTGATAATATTATATCTTGCTTTAACTGAGCATTTTCTGGTTTTCTCATTTTATCAGTTGACAGATAAATTTGCTGTTTCTTAATTCGTGTTAATAGAGGCTATTGCAGTTAATCATATATGTAACCTGTTTTGCCATTACATTATCCTTTTGATTCCTGAATGTTTAGTTGTTTGAGCATTAAACTTTAACATGTTATTTTACCTGTCTTTTATTTTGAACCTGGAACTTTGCGGGACAGTATTGATTTTAGTATTCTCATTTGTAGAGTTCATTATCTCTGTTCCGTAACTATATATATATATATATATATATATATATATATATATATATATATATATATATATATATATATATATATATATATATATATATATATATATAATGAATACTTGTAAAAATATGAAGGTTCGTGTTACTCCATAATCTACATTTCATAGGGTAAAATATCTAAAAAATAATGCTAGGTTTTACTCATACATAATTATTGGGAGAGTATAAGCTATCCCAATACCGAGATATAAAATTAATTGCCAATTACAACTTCAGTTTAGTGCATTAGTTCTAAAATTTAATTCAGGTTTAAGGAAACACTGTGTTATTAAAGTCTTCTGGATATTGCTTGGATTTTTGTCAGAAAGTGTCATGTCTCTTTTTTCATTCGTAATTGTAACGAGAAAAAAATGGTACGTTGTTTTGTATAGTAAAAGTATCCGCTTTAGAAATCATTCAAAAACTAATATACTTGAGTAATCATAAGAACCGGATAATTGTAGGCGAAAACACTAAACATGAAACTTCTACGACTGGGCTCTAATTTACCTGGTAAAAACTCGAAAATACAGAAAATATTTGACCTGGCAAAAATTTCTCCTCGAAAAGAAAATTCGGTAAGAAGGCTATGTGAGGTAACAGGTAGTATGAAATGGGTTCACATGTAAAGAAAGCCGGCATTTTAAGGGTTTGAGGGAAAACTGTCTCGTTTCATGAGATATGGAAGAATCTTTTAAATTCAGAAATAATTCTATTTATTTATCTGTATATCTAGGAATTTAAAGCTGCATATCGAGGGTCATGCTTAAACTTAATTGAATATTTTCTCAGAATGACGGTTCGTGTGATATTATTGTACAGTCGTCAGCACAAATTCGCTGCAAACCTGCTCGTGTGATGTGGGTCGTTTTGTCTGGCAACAGTGTATGGGAACTAGTTGCCACATGGGCTTTTATACTCTTTAAAGACGTGTTTGTAGGAATTAGTACTATAAATCATCCAGAATGCAATATTCTTTACATCTGATTTGCATTAAAATGTGCAGAAGACAAGAATGTTGTGGAATGAAATTTTTTGCTCTCTCCCCCGTACCCATCCCATGTCCACCTCTCAGCTCTCCACCACCCCCCATGCTATCCTTCATTTCCACTCCCCTCTCTCCGCACCCTGTCTACCTTATTTTATTCACGGCGCTAACCTACGTAATGAATCGCATTCTTCTCTTTCATGTCTATTTCTGGAACCTTTTTGCTCCTCTACATTCGTGAGATTCTTGCCATGCCACAGTCTTTTTCTCCCACTCTCTACTCCAAACTTGATGGAGCAATTCGAAACATTGGTTCGGATACTGCTGCATGATTCAGTGAACAATGTGAGGAGAATGGGAACATTTTCCGTGGAAAGAGAGAGAGACACGTAGGAGGAAAGGGCACGAATGTTTTTTTTTTTTAATTCCGCCTACAGAAATAATAGCCACCGTCTTCCAGACTCACTCAAATAAAATAAATAAATAAACAGTAAACAATACATCACAAGAACGAGACCTTAAACGTTTCTGTATCTAGCGGCTGTTGGCAGTGGCAAGGGGAGGAGAAAAGAATGACAACTGGAATAAATGGAGTGGGAAGAAGACGAGGAGGGTGAGAATGAGACTCAAACATTAATGAATATTGATAATTATCCTTGGATACAGTTAGTTTTATTAAAGTATTGCGTGCAACTGAGAACAGGACGGGATGGGTTTAATAAACAATCAATAGACTTGCGATGCACCAGTCAAGTCAGTGCCGTGGATTAATGAATGAAGGTAGAGAGGGTGGGAGAGGAGAAAGTGGAAAGACATGAATTTGGGAGGGGGGTAGGAGGGAGAAGGTGGTTGGGGAGACATCAGGATTAAGGGGGAGAGGGGGGAAGTGAGCTTAGACACCGTTTTAATGAGGAATATCGGAATATTACGCCCATATGTTGTTCCATAACATTCTTTTGCACTTTTTTATACTAATCAGGCGAAATACAGAATATTGTACTCTAGGCAATAGTACCACTTCTTAAAAATACGTCTTTATTAAAGTCTACATGGGAACTAGTCCCGCCACACTGTTGCCAGACAAAAGGACACATCACACGAGTTGACTTGCAGCGAATTTATGCTGACGACTGTACATACAGTATTTACCATGGTAGAATAACCCCCAAATACAAAAGATGTTTTAGTAGAAAATTCCTTGGTTATTATCAGAGATGTATTATTAGGAAAAAGGAAATACACAGCTGTACTGTTTTCTATTTATTAACTAATTGGTTCATAGTATTCAAAGTTTTATTTTTCATTACGGGTCACCCCCAAAAATCAGATTGCAGGAGCGCTGTCAAGAGCTGCAATGTCTGATGTTGAGATTAAGTGAATTTCAAACTTTCGATGACTTTTTTTTTAATCAGCTTAGCCCTGACTTCAAGGTAAAACGTAATGCAAATTTTGAACTAGTTACGGCTGATAGCGTCCTCTTTGGTCGTAGATCAAAACTATTTTACTGGAGTGATGGTTATATAGCCTTAATACTGGGCGAAATCACTAATTATCCAACTTCCACTGATGTATTAAAAGTGATTGGGAAACACCCATTTATTTCCAGAACTCGGAACACATTTCTGTGGTTGAAATAAATATATAGGAAACATATAACACGAAATCGATTGACGGATCACCGATATAACTGAGAAATTCAAAGGGGAATAGCTTTCTTGTTTTATCTGCAGTAGAAGGACTTAAAAATTATATCCACCGTCCTCATTGAATGTAAAAAGGAAATAAAATTTGCGGAACTTGAAGGTTCGTATTCACAAAAAGTCAAATTTCCTTAGGTAATATTTCTTAAAACTATAATAACTCGTGAGAAGGAATATTGATAAGCTGCCGACTCACATAAAAACAAGCACGAGAAAGTATAACAGTATGAGAATTCCATGATAAGTACTTAATTCAATTGATAACTTTATTCCTCATCTCCGGAGGCATATGGTGCATATCAGCAACAAAAAAATGCAGTATGAACGAACACTGAATGAACTGTATGAAAGACGTCCGGAGATTGTTTGGATTTTCACGTTAGCAAGACCGTCATTTGTGACTTTTTTCACTTGTTGTTGAACCCTCAGATAGAAAAAAGGTACAAGTTGTTTCTTTACGGTAACAGCATGCACTGTAAGGCAATTCAAAGCTATTATACTTTAATGATCCTAAAATCTGCATAGTTAAGGGCGAAAACACTAAACATAGAATTTCAACAAATTTCTATACATTAGCTGGAAAACACCCAATTTTATCTAAAATTCAGAAAATAGTTCTGAAGATGAAACCATCAAAAAAAAAAAAAAAAAAAACTAAAGCTAAACGAGATAACACGTAGGATGACCGATTCACGTGTAAAGACGGTAGGCATTTGTGGCGTTTAAGCCAAAAAGCTTCCTTTCATAAGACACGTGTAAAATACTTGGAAATTAAGAGATAAAGTGGATATTACTAATCTGTATCATTGGGGCTTTAAATGGCGTCTGGATACTCCTAAGAATTTTAAAATATGAAATATTTTCCCAGAAGGACGGATCGTCTGATATAATCCTCCATATTTATTACACCGAAAGCCAATAAATCGTTAAAAATAGAGGTGTTTAGGTATAGATTATTAAGAAAAAGAAACTATATAGCCGTACTGAGATATACATTTTATAAGCATTACCTATTTCATCATATACGCAGTTTTATTGTTCACGATGGTTTTTTAAATAATAAGGTTACCGAAGCGTGGACAAGTTGTCTGCCCGAGCGCTCTCTGTTGTGTGTCGTAATGAGATTATCCTGATTTTAAATTTTTGAGAAGCCACTTTCCTATTTTTTTTTTTAATCTTTGCCATGATTGCGAGGATAATAAGTAATCCCAGTTTAGAAATAGTCCCGGCTGATTGCATCTGGTTTGTAAGTAGGTGAAAACTATTTGACCCTGATGATGGCTGTGTAAATTTATTTTTGGGCGATATCCCTAACTATGCAACTTCCACAAATGTACTCAAAATTTTTTGAGAAACGCTCAATCATTTATAAAACAAAGAAGTCGATTGTCACGTAAACCTAGCTGGAATCTGTGCGTTTAAGAAGAGTAAGATGCAAATGATAGAGCAACCGAAACAAGCGAGAAAGTTCGAATGAGTAATCTCTTTTGTCAGTAGTAGATACACTTAGAAGTAACATCGAGCCTGCTGATTGCATATATATATATATATATATATATATATATATATATATATATATATATATATATATATATATATATATATATGACCCTGATGGGGTGGCCACAAACAAATCGTCTCCGCGTCGCCCTGTCCCCCGCCATTGCACTGTTTGAAGGTTTGTTGGTAAAATACCTCAAAACTGTAATAACTCTTGAGGAGCGTTGATTAGCTTTTGACTCTTACATAAAAATTATTGGGAGAAAGTATAAATTATCCTAATACCGAGATATATAATCATTTACCAATTACAACTTCATTCCTCCTCCCCTTTGACAAAAAGTGCATGAAAGCAACAAAAACATGCAGGTTAAGGAAAACTGAATGACCTGTATTAATGTCGTCTGGACATTGCTTGGATTTTCCTGTCAGGATGAGGGTCGTTTGTCACTTTTTTTCATTCGTAGTTGTAACTTCAGATTCAAAAAATGGTACAATTTGTTCTGTTACGGTAAATATATCCGATTAAACTAATATGCTTGTGTAATCTTAAGAACCGCATAAGTGAAGGCGAACACAATAAGTATGCAACATACACAAATGGCCCCTAATTTAGCCGGGAAACACTCCCCATTGTAAAAGAAAAAAAAAAATCAGTTAATATTTGTGGTAAAAATTCCTCCGAAAACAAAAAAAAAATCAGTACCAAGGCTACGTGAGGTAACACGTAGTATGAAATCGATTCACTTGTAAAGAAGGTCGGCATATGAGGGTTTTAAGGACAAATAGTTTCGTTTAATGAGACGCGTAAGCAACTTGGAAGTTTAACGGTAATATTGAGATTATAATTTTCTGTTTAATTAATGGTTTGTGTCATCTTCACGGAAATGCTCAAACTTACAGAATGGATTTTTCTGAGAATGAAGGTCCGTGTGATATTGTTATACATATTTTCCGAGGTAAAATCACTCCTAGAGGCAAAAAGGTACTGAATATCACATATTATTATAGGAAAAAGGAAATACACAGCTGGACTGAGGTTTTCAATTTAAGAACTACTTGGTTCCTAGTTTTCAATTTTATTTTTCGTTATGGGCCCCCCCAAATCAGATTCTAGGAACGTCGTCAAGAAGTTCTGTCTGTGATTTTGAGATTAAATTGACTAAGGTTTCAATGAGTATTTTTTAAAATTCATTTTAGCCGTGTCTTCAAGGTAAAAAGTAATTCATTTTTAGAACTAATTAAGGCAGATAGCATCCGCTTTGGTAGTAGTTAAAAACTATTTTACTTGAGTGATGGGTGTATAGACTAAATTTTGGGCGAAATCGCTATGAAACTTCCAAATATGTATTCAAAATTGATAGGGATCCACACAGTTATTTTCAGAGCTAAGAAGACATTTTCGTTGTTGAAAAGAAAATCACATATAGGAAACACAACAAGAAATCGATTGACACGTATCAAGTGCTGGCATCTAAGTTGTATAAGGACAATTTGTTTCAATTTATGTGATCATGTGGGAAAGAAGTCCTCAATGAATGTAAAAAAAAAAAAAAAAAAATCACAATAGGAAGGTAGGTTCGTGTTCACTCGTGGGAAGGAATATTGGTAAGATTTCGACTCTCACAAAAATAAATACGAGAATGGCAATACGTAGATATTTAGTTAATTACCATTGATAACTATTCTTCAGCAACAAAAACAATGCAATATGGTTGAACACTGAATGAACTGTATTAATGTCGTCCATAGAGTTTTTAGATTTTCGTTAGCAAGAGGGTCATTTCTGATTTTCATCATTTGTTGTAATCTCAGATAAAAAATTGGTGCAAGTTGTTTTGTTACGGTAAAACAATCCGCTTTAAGGTAATTCGAAACTATTATACTTGAGTGAACCTAAAGTCTGGAAAGTTGTGGGCAAAAGCATCAAATATGCAACTTCAACAAATTTTTTTACATTAGGTGGGAAACATGTCAGCTACAAAAAATGTGGTCTGGATATTGCTTGGATTTTCAAGTCCTGAAGCGGGTATTCGTAGTAGTAACCATATACAACAATGGTACAGTCACTCATAAAAGAAAACCCCCCCTGCATTAGAGGCAATATAACTCGGGGTATCCAGTGTTGGTAACAGTGTATTTGACGTCAGCCATATGGGGGGATGAGGAGGGATGTTTGAGAGGAGGGCGGAGTTAATCTGCACGAAACACCGCTTCAATCCACATTTCGAGTCAAACCTACATTATATCTTCAAACATACATTATATCTGACTTGTTATCAAGGTATATGTATGTAACCCATCACATTTGAAAAAGTTTATCATTAGCTGAATAAAATCGACAGCCGGTGGCAGGAATAAGATGCAAATGAAACCCCCGGCCTCAAGGGTTAAATGAATGGGCTCGACACACTTGGAATGAACTTTGAGTGAACTTCTCTCAAACGCAACTTCACACCCCCACACCTGACGTCATTTACAGTGTTACCAGGACCGATATCATATTGGTTGAAAGGTGTCTTGGCCGGGGGGGTCGTTTCTTTTATGAGTGTACATGTTGTTTTGTTACTGTAAAAGTAACCGCTTTAGGAATGATTCAAAACGATAATTCAGTAATCTTAAAAACGACAATTTTAAGGCGAAAACACTAAATATGCAACCTGTATAAATGTGCTCTAATTTAGCTAGGAAATATTCCGAATTGTAACAAAAATTAGGAAAATTATTAGATGGCAAAAATTTCTCTTCTGAAAATAATACTCAGTAACATGTCTTCGTGAGGTAACAAGTACGATGAATTTGATTGATACGTAAAGAAGGCAGGAATTTAAGGACAAACAGCTTCGATTTATGAGACGTGCAAACAACTTGGAAATTTAGAAATAATGCTCATATTTATTTGTATATCTACGGGTTAAAAATGGCATCTTGAGGATCATGCTTGAATTAAAAAATGGAATATTTTTTCAGAATTACTGATCGTGCGACATTGATATACTGTGTACAGTATTTACCGAGGTAAAATCACTCCTAATGGGAGTAAGTAGTAAATTGCTTAATTATTGATAATAGGAAAAAGAAAATACACAGCTGTGCTTAGGTTTCCTATTTATTAACATTATTTGGTTCATAGTAATCAAAGTTTTATTTTCCATTATTGGTCACCCCAAAAAAATCAGTACTGATTGCCAGAGCACCATCAGTACTGATATCTCTGTGATTTTGAGATTAAATGAATTTTAAATTCTCGATGACTGTTTTTTTTCAATCAGCTTAGCCGTGACCTCAAGGTAAAAAGTTATGCAAATTTTGAAGTAGTTACGGCTGATAGCATCCTCCTTGGCGGTAGATTAAAACTATTTTACTGGAGTGATGGATGCATAGACTTAATTTTTGGCGAAATAGCTAATTATGCAACTTCCACAGATGTATAGAAAATTGATTGGAAAAAAAACAATTATTTCCTGAACTCAGAAGACATTTCTGTGGCTCAAAGAAATCATATACAGGAAACATATAACACGAAATCGATTGACACGTAAAGAGAGCTGGCATATGGGGTGTATACGAACAATTTGTTTCAATGGATTTGGGGATCAGCGAAAAAATCGAGAAATTCAAATGGTAAAGGTTTTCGTTTTCTATCTCCATTCGAAACACTTAAAAATCATATCCAGCGTCCTCATTGAACGTAAAAAAGGAATATTTTCACAGCACGAAGGTTTGTGTTATACCATAATCCTCATTTCCCTAGGTGAAATATCTGAAAACAGTAATAACTCTAGAGAACGAATGTTGATTAGGTTTTGGCTCTTACAAAGAAATTTTTGGAAGAATAAACTATCCCAATAGCGAGATATACAGTATAAATAATTACCAATTACAACTTCACTCCTCATCGCAGTTGACATAAATTGCATGGCAGCTACAAAAACATTCAGATTTAAGGAACGCTGAATGACCTGTATTAATGTCGTCTGGATATAGCTTGGAATTTCATGTCAGGAAGAGGGTCTTGTCATTTTTTTCATTCGTAGTTTTAACTAGATAAAAAAAAAATGAATATTTTCTGAGGATGACGGTTCGTGTGATATTATTATACATATTTACCGAGGTAAAATCACTCCTAAAGGCAAAAGATTTTTCACAAGATAATGGCTTAGATATTGATTATCAGATATATATTAATAGGAAAAAGTTAATACAGCTGGATTGTGGTTTTCAATATAAAAACAGAGTATTTCTTTTTTAATTCATTTTCGCCGTGACATCAAGGTAAAAAGTTGTGCTAGTTTAGAATAGAATCCGCTTTGGCAGTACTTCAAAACTATTTTACTGGAGTGATCGCTAATTGTGAAACTTCGACATATGTATTCAAAATTTATCGGGAAACAAAGCCAATCATTTCCAGAACTCAGAAGACATTTCCGTGCTTAAAAAAATAATCACATAGGAAACACATAACAAGAAATCGAGGTTAATAATCCAGTATCTCGTGGGTCGTTTATACGGATCTCTAATCTAATGCTGTAATGCGCCATTCTTGTTTCAAGTATCATTTTAAGTCCTTTATCCACATCCAGGGGACTCATTAGACGAACAATATTCATAAGTGTTGTTTCCCTATAGAAATATTCTGGTTAGTTTCCGAGACGTTCTAGTAGTCGTCTGTCATGATAGTTTCTGGGGTAATCCAATGATGTTCAGTGGCCATTAGTACAGTTCATTCCAATATTTCCTCTCCTGAAACTGGTCACCAACAAATTTTGAACTCCAGGATTTTATTGAAACTGATTCTGTAAGTGAATTACAAGTTAATATCCGAAGAAACAGAGGTAAATTATAGTAACCCATTTCAAAATATAATATACACATCGTGTCAGAGGAGGTGTTAATTGTCAGGAGATTTATTCATTGGTTCAACAACGAGATTAAGAAGAATTTCCTATAGATCGATTGACGTCATTCTCATTTGCTTCAACACCGATCCGCCAACGGCCATTGATCTATCGTTGCCTCGTGTCTGGCTAGCAAACGAGAAAAAATAAAACGAGTAGGCACCTTAGAATTTGACCAAGAAATGTTACTGTTCCAAATCATAATAGAAGAACTTGAAGTGGAGCATGATATACTAATGTTGGAGCATGAGGGAAAATAAACAGAGAACCACAAGTGAAAGAGAGAGAAAAGGAATGAATGAGGTTGTAGCAGCAGACAAGAAGAAGAAGAAGAAGAAGAAGAAGAAGACGACGACGACGACGGGGGGTCCGTGTCCTGCCGATAGGATTATTACTTCCCATTCCTGAGCATGCTATACCATTATTTCGCAGGATATTCTGTTTTTTGATCCAAGCAAATAGCACCAGATATTGTGCTTCCAACCTCAAAGAGATTTCCACTAATTCATCGGGAGGTAAGAAGAGAGATTGATAGGTAAGTACGTAGATGAATAGGCAGATAGACAGATGAACAGATAGATGGACCGGTCCGACTTTTTCAGATATATTGACAACAACTGCTTCAGCAATAGTCTTCTAGGTTTGAAGAATGATAGAGAGATGTGCAGGAAGATTCTTAGGTACAGTCGTCAGCATGAATTCGGTGCAACTCCATTCGTGCCGTGTGCGTCCATTTGTCCGGGAACAGTGTAAGGGGAACAGTTGCCACATTGGTGACGACAACGGAAGCTTCGTGTCTGGCCGAAAGGCTGATTACTTCCCATTCCTGACAATGATATTCCATAATTTCGCTGGATAATCTGTTAATTGATCCAAGCAAAAAGCACCAGATATTGTGATGCCAACCTCAAAGAGATTTCAACTCATTCATCGGTAGGTAAGAAGAGAGATTAATAGGTAAGGTAGATAGATTGATAAACAGATAGATAGACAGGTCTGACTTTTTCAGATATATTTACGGCAATTGCTTCACCAATAAAGACAGCTTGACTTCCAGGTTTGAAGAATGATAGATATATGTGCAGGAAGATTGGTAGGTTCAGTCGTGAGCATAAATTCGCTGACTCCACTCGTGTCATGTGCGTCCATTTGTCTGGGAACAGCGCAAGGGGAGCAGTTCTCATATAGACTCCTATACACTTCAAAGACATGTTTTGAAGTAGTGGTACTAAAGACCACCTAGAGTATAATACTCTCTGTACCGTATTTGATTAGATTAAAAAAGTGCAAGAGTTGACACAAGAATGTTATGGAACCACGTACGACCATTATACTCTGGAATTCCTCATTATAAAAGTGTCTAAGCTCCCTTCCCCTCTCTCCCCTGTACTCTTGATGTCCCCCCACCCCTTCTCTCCCTATTACCTCCCACCCACGTTCTTGTTCCTCCATTTTTTCCTCTCCGACCCTCTCTATCTTCAATCATTTTTGCATGGCACTAACCTGACTGGTGCATCGCAGTTCTCTTGACTGATTACTAAACCCAGCCTGTGTTCTTCTCAATTGCTAACAAAATTTTAATCAAACTAACTGTACCCAAGACTAATTATCAATAATCCTTCCTGTTCGAGTCCCATTCTCACCCTCCCTGTCTCCTTCCCACACATTTTATTCCAGTTGCCATTCTTCTCTCCAATCGATGTCACTACCAATAGTCGATAGATACAGAAACATATGAGGTGTCGTTCTTATAATGTATTTCTTACTGTTTTGTGTGTGTGTGTGTGTGTGTTTGTGTGTGTGTGTGTGTGTCTGTGTTTGAGCCTGGCAGACGGTGCCTATTGTTTCAGAAAGCGGAATAAACATGCATTCGTCTCCATTCCTCCTATTTGACTCTCTGTCTTTTCACGGAAAATGTTCCCATTCTTTTCATACTGTTCGCTGATTCATGAAGCAGTATCAGAACCATAATGTTTCGAATTGCCGCATCATGTCTGAAGTAATGAGTGGGAGAAAGTGACTATAGCATGGCAAGAATCCAATGAATGCAGTGAGACAAAAAGTTACAGGAGCAGACAAGAAACAAAGAAGAGTACGGTTTATTTCGTCGATTAGCTCAGTGTATAAGATAGAGAGAGTGGGGAAAGAGGAGATTACAAATGAAGGAGAACAAAGGGGGGGGAAGAAGTGTAGAGACTGGTGTGTTGGGGAGGGTCATCGGGTGGGGTACGTTGGAAAGAGCGGGTTTCCTTATTCGACAACATTCTTTTATCGTCTTTAGCACATTATTTTGCTAATCAATAGAAAGAATATTGCACTCTGAGCGATTTACATTAATAATTCTTACAATCGAGTCTTAGGAGGGTATAAAAACTGATGTGGCAACGGGATCCCATTCGGAGTAGCCAGACAAAATGACCCACATCACACGTGCAGGCTTGCAGCGAATTTGTGTTGACGACTGTACATTGATAAAGAGATGGATACATAGAGAGATAGGTAGATAGATCAATAGATTGAAGGATAGATGTAAAGTTCCAGTGATCTAGAGGTATGTACTATGCTTAGCTTCATCAATAATAACAGCTTTACTTCCAGTGGTCTTTAATACGAGGAATATGTTAACGTCTATCTCGGTAACATGCCATCTATGAACTTGGTTATGTCCTAACTACTGTGCAACTTCATCTACGGACTGACACTTTGCCCATCTCACTCCTCAACCGGGATTTCTTCTTTCAGTATCCCCTTGTCTGACTCACCCCCCCTCCACCTAGTCCCTCTGTTACTCCTCCCTGACCCAGGTATTTTCATTGTCGCCCCACCTGGGAGAAGTCAGTTTACTTTGGAAAGTGACCAATAACATGGGTTCCCTGTCCCGGATACCTGCGGCACAGTGACTGCCTACCACTCTGCTTTTTTGCATTCCACGCCACTTGTCAGGTACAGTACTTGAGCAGCAAACTTGGGTATTCTACCTCTATAACCTCCCACCTACACCAGATTCAGATATTTGATTTATATTGCAGTTTTTCAGTGATTTGGATATGGTTAATAGTATAAGAAAGAATATGGTCGAGGGTCTATAATATTTAGTTGGATATTTTGTTTAATTTCTCTCTGCACTCGAAAAATTATTAAACAACAAAATCTCACACTTTCCCAATTCTTTATGGTCCAATTGCCCTTGTTTCCTGTTTAGTTGTTGCCTTTTGTGATTTGGATAGATGTAAATTGTAAGCTAATCCTTTTCTCAAGTCAAAGTCATACAACAGACAACTGTGACAGGACTTTATTATCATTATCCTTCCCCTCTTCTTACCTCATTTTAGTACCACTTATACCTCTCAGTCACTTTTACTTTAGAGTGATTTAAGCCAATAATTCCTTCATATGTATATGTATATATTGATATTATCGCATAGTAAGAGTGACAGACGTTAGGAACTGTAATACGACTTGCCTGTTATAACACGTAGGCAGTCGTGTTTGTCCCTTTGTCGAGAGTAGGGAAGAATCCGAATTTCTTTCATGCTTCGTCCTCACTCCAGCAGAGGCTGGTCTATGATAACAAGTTTAGGGCCAAGGGGTATCGTGGGACGAGCGTTCTTCAAGGACGGATGATTATAAAGGCTCTTCTCACTCCATAATTCGAGGTTAATAATCCAGTATCTCGTGGGTCGTTTATACGGATCTCTAATCTAATGCTGTAATGCGCCATTCTTGTTTCAAGTGTCATTTTAAGTCCTTTATCCACATCCAGGGGACTCATTAGACGAACAATATTCATAAGCTTTGTTTCCCTATTGAAATATTCTGGTTAGTTTCCGAGACGTTCTAGTAGTCGTCTGTCATGATAGTTTCTGGGGTAATCCAATGATTTTCAGTGGCCTTAAGTACAGTTCATTCCAATATTTCCTCTCCTGAAACTGGTCACCAACAAATTTTGAACTCCAGGATTTTATTGAAACACATTCTGTAAGTAAATTACAAGATAATATCCGAAGAAACAGAGGTAACTTATAGTAACCCATTTCAAAATATAATATACACATCGTGTCAGAGGAGGTGTTAATTGTCAGGAGATTTATTCATTGGTTCAACAACGAGATTAAGAAGAATTTCCTATAGATCGATTGACGTCATTCTCATTTGCTTCAACATCGATCCACCAACGGCCATTGATTTATCGTTGCCTCGTGTCTGCCTAGCAAACGAGAAAAAATAAAACGAGTAGGCACCTTAGAATTTGACCAAGAAACGTTACTGTTCCAAATCATAATAGAAGAACTTTAAGTGGAGCATGAAATAGTAATGTTGGAGCATGAGGGAAAATAAACAGAGTACCACAAGTGAAAGAGAGAGAAAAGGAATGAATGAGGTTGTAGCAGCAGACAAGAAGAAGTTGAAGAAGAAGAAGACGACGACGACGACGACGACGGGCGTTCCGTGTCCTGCCGATAGGATTATTACTTCCCATTCCTGAGCATGCTATTCCATTATTTCGCAGGATATTCTGTTTTTTGATCCAGCAAATAGCACCAGATATTGTGCTTCCAACCTCTAAGAGATTTCCACTAATTCATCGGGAGGTAAGAAGAGAAATTGATAGGTAAGTACGTAGATGAATAGGCAGATAGACAGATGAACAGATAGATGGACCGGTCTGACTTTTTCAGATATATTGACAGCAACTGCTTCAGCAATAGAGACACCTTGACTTCTAGGTTTGAAAAATGATAGAGAGATGTGCAGGAAGATTCTTAGGTACAGTCGTCAGCATGAATTCGCTGCAACTCCGTTCGTGTCGTGTGCGTCCATTTGTCCGGGAACAGTCTAAGGGGAACAGTTGTCACATTGGTGACGACAACGGAAGCTCCGTGTCTGGCCGAAAGGCTGATTACTTCCCATTCCTGAGCATGATATTCCATAATTTCGCTGGATAATCTGTTAAATGATCCAGGCAAAAAGCACCAGATATTGTGATGCCAACCTGAAAGAGATTTCAACTAATTCATCGGTAGGTAAGAAGAGAGATTAATAGGTAAGGTAGATAGATTGATAAACAGATAGATAGACAGGTCTGACTTTTTCAGATATATTTACTGCAATTGCTTCACCAATAAAGACAGCTTGACTTCCAGGTTTGAAGAATGATAGATATATGTGCATGAAGATTGGTAGGTTCAGTCGTGAGCATAAATTCGCTGACTCCACTGGTGTCATGTGCGTCCATTTGTCTGGGAACAGCGTAAGGGGAGCAGTTCTCACATAGACTCCTATACACTTCAAAGACGTGTTTTGAAGTAGTGGTACTAAAGACCACCTAGAGTATAATACTCTCTGTACCGTATTTGATTAGATTAAAAAAGTGCAAGAGTTGACACAAGAATGTTATGAAACCACGTACGACAATTATACTCTGGAATTCCTCATTATAAACGTGTCTAAGCTGGGTTCCCCTCTCTCCCCTGTACTCTTGATGTCCCCCCACCCCTTCTCTCCCTATTACCTCCCACCCACGTTCTTGTTCCTCCATTTTTTCCTCTCCGACCCTCTCTATCTTCAATCATTTTTGCATGGCACTAACCTGACTGGTGCATCGCAGTTCTCTTGACTGATTACTAAACCCAGCCTGTGTTCTTCTCAATTGCTAAGAAAATTTTAATCAAACTAACTTTACCCAACACTAATTATCAATAATCCTTCCTGTTCGAGTCCCATTCTCACCCTCCCTGTCTCCTTCCCACACATTTTATTCCAGTTGCCATTCTTCTCTCCAATCGATGTCACTACCAATAGTCGATAGATACAGAAACATATGAGGTGTCGTTCTTATAATGTGTTCCTTACTGTTTTGTGTGTGTGTGTTTGTGTGTGTGTGTGTCTGTGTTTCAGCCTGGCAGACGGTGCCTATTGTTTCAGAAAGCGGAATAAACATGCATTCGTCTCCATTCCTCCTATTTGACTCTCTGTCTTTTCACCGAAAATGTTCCCATTCTTTTCATACTGTTCGCTGATTCATGAAGCAGTATGAGAACCATAATGTTTCGAATTGCCGCATCATGTCTGAAGTAATGAGTGGGAGAAAGTGACTGTAGCATGGCAAGAATCCAATGAATGCAGTGAGAAAAAGTTACAGGAACAGACAAGAAACAAAGAAGAGTACGGTCTATTTCGTCGATTAACGCAGTGTATAATATAAGATAGAGAGAGTGGGGAAAGAGGAGATTGCAAATGAAGGAGAAAAAATGGTGGGGGAAGTGTAGAGACTGGTGTGTTGGGGAGGGTCATCGGGTGGGGTACGTTGGATAGAGCGGAATTTTCCTTATTCGACAACATTCTTTTATCGTCTTTAGCACATTATTTTGCCAATCAATAGAAAGAATATTGCACTCTGATCGATTTATATTAATAATTCTTACAATCGAGTCTTAGGAGGGTATCAAAACTGATGTTGCAAGTGGATCCCATTCGTAGTTGGCAGACAAAATGACCCACATCACACGTGCAGGCATGCACCGAATTTGTTCTGACGACTGTACATTGATAAACAGATGGATACATAGAGAGATAGGTAGATAGATCAATAGATTGAAGGATAGATGTAAAGTTCCAGTGATCTAGAGGTATGTACTATGCTTAGCTTCATCACTAATAACAGCTTTACTTCCAGTTTTCTTTAATACGAGGAATATATTAACGTCTATCTCGGTAAAATGCCATCTATAACCTTGGTAATGTCCTTACTACTGTGCAACGCCATCTACGGACTGACACTTTGCCCATCTCACTCCTCAACCGGGATTTCTTCTTTCAGTATCCCCTTGTCTGACTCACCCCCCCTCCACCTAGTCCCTCTGTTACTCCTCCCTGACCCAGGTATTTTCATTGTCCCCCCACCTGGGAGAAGTCAGTTCACTTTGCAAAGTGACCAATAACATGGGTTCCCTGTCCCGGATGCCTGCGGCACAGTGACTGCCTACCACTCTGCTTTTTTGCATTCCACGCCACTTGTCAGGTACTGTACATGAGCAGCACACTTGAGTATTCTACCTCTATAACCTCCCACCTACACCAGACTCAGATATTTGATTTATGTTGTAGTTTTACAGTGATTTGGGTATGGTTAATGGTATAAATAAGAATATGGTCGAGGGTCTATAATATTTAGTTGGATATTTTGTTTAATTTCTCTCTGCACTCGAAAAATTATTAAACAACAAAATCTCACACTTTCCCAATTCTTTATGGTCCAATTGCCCTTGTTTCCTGTTTAGTTGTTGCCTGTTGTGATTTGGATAGATGTAAATTGTAAGCTAATCCTTTTCTCAAGTCAAAGTCATACAACAGACAACTGTGACAGGACCTTATTATCATTATCCTTCCCCTCTTCTTACCTCATTTTAGTACCACTTATACCTCCCAGTCACTTTTACTTTAGAGTGATTTAAGCCAATAATTCCTTCATATGTATGTGTATATATTGATATTATCGCATAGTAAGAGTGACAGACGTTAGGAACTGTAATACGACTTGCCTGTTATAACACGTAGGCAGTCGTGTTGTGCCCTTTGTCGAGAGTAGGGAAGAATCCGAATTTCTTTCATGCTGCGTCCTCACTCCAGCAGAGGCTGGTCTATAATAACAAGTTTTGGGCCAAGGGGTATCGTGGGACGAGCGTTCTTCAAGGACGGATGATTATAAAGGCTCCTTTCACTCCATAATTCGAGGTTAATAATCCAGTATCTCGTGGGTCGTTTATACGGATCTCTAATCTAATGCTGTAATGCGCCATTCTTGTTTCAAGTGTCATTTTAAGTCCTTTAGTCCACATCCAGGGGACTCATTAGACGAACAATATTCATAAGCTTTGTTTCACTATTGAAATATTCTGGTTAGTTTCCGAGACGTTCTAGTAGTCGTCTGTCATGATAGTTTCTGGGGTAATCCAATGATTTTCAGTGGCCTTAAGTACAGTTCATTCCAATATTTCCTCTCCTGAAACTGGTCACCAACAAATTTTGAACTCCAGGATTTTATTGAAACACATTCTGTAAGTAAATTACAAGATAATATCCGAAGAAACAGAGGTAACTTATAGTAACCCATTTCAAAATATAATATACACATCGTGTCAGAGGAGGTGTTAATTGTCAGAAGATTTATTCATTGGTTCAACAACGAGATTAAGAAGAATTTCCTATAGATCGATTGACGTCATTCTCATTTGCTTCAACATCGATCCACCAACGGCCATTGATTTATCGTTGCCTCGTGTCTGCCTAGCAAACGAGAAAAAATAAAACGAGTAGGCACCTTAGAATTTGACCAAGAAACGTTACTGTTCCAAATCATAATAGAAGAACTTTAAGTGGAGCATGAAATAGTAATGTTGGAGCATGAGGGAAAATAAACAGAGTACCACAAGTGAAAGAGAGAGAAAAGGAATGAATGAGGTTGTAGCAGCAGACAAGAAGAAGTTGAAGAAGAAGAAGACGACGACGACGACGACGACGGGCGTTCCGTGTCCTGCCGATAGGATTATTACTTCCCATTCCTGAGCATGCTATTCCATTATTTCGCAGGATATTCTGTTTTTTGATCCAGCAAATAGCACCAGATATTGTGCTTCCAACCTCTAAGAGATTTCCACTAATTCATCGGGAGGTAAGAAGAGAAATTGATAGGTAAGTACGTAGATGAATAGGCAGATAGACAGATGAACAGATAGATGGACCGGTCTGACTTTTTCAGATATATTGACAGCAACTGCTTCAGCAATAGAGACACCTTGACTTCTAGGTTTGAAAAATGATAGAGAGATGTGCAGGAAGATTCTTAGGTACAGTCGTCAGCATGAATTCGCTGCAACTCCGTTCGTGTCGTGTGCGTCCATTTGTCCGGGAACAGTCTAAGGGGAACAGTTGTCACATTGGTGACGACAACGGAAGCTCCGTGTCTGGCCGAAAGGCTGATTACTTCCCATTCCTGAGCATGATATTCCATAATTTCGCTGGATAATCTGTTAAATGATCCAGGCAAAAAGCACCAGATATTGTGATGCCAACCTGAAAGAGATTTCAACTAATTCATCGGTAGGTAAGAAGAGAGATTAATAGGTAAGGTAGATAGATTGATAAACAGATAGATAGACAGGTCTGACTTTTTCAGATATATTTACTGCAATTGCTTCACCAATAAAGACAGCTTGACTTCCAGGTTTGAAGAATGATAGATATATGTGCATGAAGATTGGTAGGTTCAGTCGTGAGCATAAATTCGCTGACTCCACTGGTGTCATGTGCGTCCATTTGTCTGGGAACAGCGTAAGGGGAGCAGTTCTCACATAGACTCCTATACACTTCAAAGACGTGTTTTGAAGTAGTGGTACTAAAGACCACCTAGAGTATAATACTCTCTGTACCGTATTTGATTAGATTAAAAAAGTGCAAGAGTTGACACAAGAATGTTATGAAACCACGTACGACAATTATACTCTGGAATTCCTCATTATAAACGTGTCTAAGCTCCCTTCCCCTCTCTCCCCTGTACTCTTGATGTCCCCCCACCCCTTCTCTCCCTATTACCTGCCACCCACGTTCTTGTTCCTCCATTTTTTCCTCTCCGACCCTCTCTATCTTCAATCATTTTTGCATGGCACTAACCTGACTGGTGCATCGCAGTTCTCTTGACTGATTACTAAACCCAACCTGTGTTC
This sequence comes from Coenobita brevimanus, assembly GCF_032717465.1. NCBI lineage: Eukaryota > Metazoa > Arthropoda > Malacostraca > Decapoda > Coenobitidae > Coenobita > Coenobita brevimanus. The sequence goes on along the minus strand of NC_137049.1, from coordinate 10,958,698 downwards.
TTCTCAATTGCTAAGAAAATTTTAATCAAACTAACTTTACCCAACACTAATTATCAATAATCCTTCCTGTTCGAGTCCCATTCTCACCCTCCCTGTCTCCTTCCCACACATTTTATTCCAGTTGCCATTCTTCTCTCCAATCGATGTCACTACCAATAGTCGATAGATACAGAAACATGAGGTGTCGTTCTTATAATGTGTTCCTTACTGTTTTGTGTGTGTGTGTTTGTGTGTGTGTATGTCTGTGTTTTAGCCTGGCAGACGGTGCCTATTGTTTCAGAAACCGGAATAAACATGCATTCGTCTCCATTCCTCCTATTTGACTCTCTGTCTTTTCACCGAAAATGTTCCCATTCTTTTCATACTGTTCGCTGATTCATGAAGCAGTATGAGAACCATAATGTTTCGAATTGCCGCATCATGTATGAAGTAATGAGTGGGAGAAAGTGACTGTAGCATGGCAAGAATCCAATGAATGCAGTGAGAAAAAGTTACAGGAACAGACAAGAAACAAAGAAGAGTACGGTCTATTTCGTCGATTAACGCAGTGTATAATATAAGATAGAGAGAGTGGGGAAAGAGGAGATTGCAAATGAAGGAGAAAAAAGTGGTGGGGGGAAGTGTAGAGACTGGTGTGTTGGGGAGGGTCATCGGGTGGGGTACGTTGGATAGAGCGGAATTTTCCTTATTCGACAACATTCTTTTATCGTCTTTAGCACATTATTTTGCCAATCAATAGAAAGAATATTGCACTCTGATCGATTTATATTAATAATTCTTACAATCGAGTCTTAGGAGGGTATCAAAACTGATGTTGCAAGTGGATCCCATTCGTAGTTGGCAGACAAAATGACCCACATCACACGTGCAGGCATGCACCGAATTTGTTCTGACGACTGTACATTGATAAACAGATGGATACATAGAGAGATAGGTAGATAGATCAATAGATTGAAGGATAGATGTAAAGTTCCAGTGATCTAGAGGTATGTACTATGCTTAGCTTCATCACTAATAACAGCTTTACTTCCAGTTTTCTTTAATACGAGGAATATATTAACGTCTATCTCGGTAAAATGACATCTATAACCTTGGTAATGTCCTTACTACTGTGCAACGCCATCTACGGACTGACACTTTGCCCATCTCACTCCTCAACCGGGATTTCTTCTTTCAGTATCCCCTTGTCTGACTCACCCCCCCTCCACCTAGTCCCTCTGTTACTCCTCCCTGACCCAGGTATTTTCATTGTCCCCCCACCTGGGAGAAGTCAGTTCACTTTGCAAAGTGACCAATAACATGGGTTCCCTGTCCCGGATGCCTGCGGCACAGTGACTGCCTACCACTCTGCTTTTTTGCATTCCACGCCACTTGTCAGGTACTGTACATGAGTAGCACACTTGAGTATTCTACCTCTATAACCTCCCACCTACACCAGACTCAGATATTTGATTTATGTTGTAGTTTTACAGTGATTTGGGTATGGTTAATGGTATAAATAAGAATATGGTCGAGGGTCTATAATATTTAGTTGGATATTTTGTTTAATTTCTCTCTGCACTCGAAAAATTATTAAACAACAAAATCTCTTAAGCTTTGTCAATTCTTTCTGGTCCAATTGCCCTTGTTTGCTGTTTGGTTTGTGCCTGTTGTGATTTGGTTTGACTTAAATTGTAAGCTAATCCTTTTCTCAAGTCAAAGTCGTACAAATGACAACTTTGACAGGACCTTATTATCATTATCCTTCCCCTCTTCTTACCTCATTTTAGTACCACTTATTCCTCCCAGTCACTTTTACTTTAGAGTGATTTAAGCCAACAATTCCTTCATATGTATGTGTATATATTGATATTATCGCATAGTAAGAGTGATAGATGTTAGGAACTGTAATGCGACTTGCTTGTTATTACACGTATGCAGACTTTGTCGAGCGTTGGGAAGAATCCGAATTTCTTTAATGCTGCGCCCTCACTCCAGAATAGGCTGGTCTATAATGACAAATTTAGGGCCAAGCGGTATCGTGGGACTAGCGTTCTTCAGCAATGGCATGATTATGAAGCTTCCTTTCTCTCCATTATTCGAGGACAATAACCCAGTATCTCATGGATCGTTATACGGATCTCTAATCTAATGATGTACTGCGCCATTCTTTTTCAAGTATTTAAGTATTGAGTCCACATCCATGGGACTCATTAGAAGAACAATATTCATAAGTGTAATTTCACTATAGACAGCCTGGTTTGTTTTCGAGACTCTAGTAGTCCTCTGTCGTGAGAGTTTCTTGGGTAATCCATTGATTTTCTGTGGCCGTTGGTAGTGTTCATTCCAATATTTCCTCTCCTGAAAATGGTCACAAATTTTGAAATCCAAGGTTTTATTGAAACACATTCTGTAAGTAAATTACAAGTTAATATCCGGAAGAAGGAAAGGTGAATTATATTAACCCATTTCAAAATATACTCATCAAGTGAGATTTATTCATTGGTTCAACAAGGAGATTAAGAAGAATTTGCTCTAGTCCGGTTTACGTCATTCTCCTTTGCTCCAACACTGATCCACCAACGGCCATTGATCTATCTTTGCCTCAGGTCTGGGTAGCAAACAAGAAAAAAATGAAACGAGTAGACACCTTAGAATTTGACCAAGGAACGGTACTGTTCTAAATCATAATAGAAGAACTTTAAGTGGAGCATGAAATAGTAATGTTGGTGCATGAGGGAAAATAAACAGAACCACAAGTGAAAGAGAGAGAAAAGCCTATGATTTCATCATGCTTTGTATAATTCTAATGCTGCATATTTGATCACGATTCTCCACGTGGCTTTCTTAGTGACCAGTCTTATAGTAGAGTAAGTCTTTCTTTCTCTTGTTCTGAGCAGGAGTGTCAACTCTTCGTCCTTCTTACAAATTGAATGAAGTTCTTCCGGCCCCCTATATAATGAGCTCAATCTCTGCATTAGTGACCACTTAGATCTACTCCTCATTTTGTTCACATCTCTGTCCTCCACTGTATAATGTATTATTTTTCTTGTACTTTATAGCATGCGGCGTTAATTCGTAAGCCTGGTAAAGTTTTTAGTGTCAGCCAGTATTTGTAATATTTTGTGATAATATTATATCTTGCTTTAACTGAGCATTTTCTGGTTTTCTCATTTTATCAGTTGACAGATAAATTTGCTGTTTCTTAATTCGTGTTAATAGAGGCTATTGCAGTTAATCATATATGTAACCTGTTTTGCCATTACATTATCCTTTTGATTCCTGAATGTTTAGTTGTTTGAGCATTAAACTTTAACATGTTATTTTACCTGTCTTTTATTTTGAACCTGGAACTTTTGCGGGACAGTATAGATTTTATTATTCTCAAATGTACAGTTCATAATCTCTGTTCCGTAACTAAATATATATATATATATATATATATATATATATATATATATATATATATATATATATATATATATATATATATATATATATAATGAATACTTGTAAAAATATGAAGGTTCGTGTTACTCCATAATCTACATTTCATAGGGTAAAATATCTAAAAAATAATGCTAGGTTTTACTCATACATAATTATTGGGAGAGTATAAGCTATCCCAATACCGAGATATAAAATTAATTGCCAATTACAACTTCAGTTTAGTGCATTAGTTCTAAAATTTAATTCAGGTTTAAGGAAACACTGTGTTATTAAAGTCTTCTGGATATTGCTTGGATTTTTGTCAGAAAGTGTCATGTCTCTTTTTTCATTCGTAATTGTAACGAGAAAAAAATGGTACGTTGTTTTGTATAGTAAAAGTATCCGCTTTAGAAATCATTCAAAAACTAATATACTTGAGTAATCATAAGAACCGGATAATTGTAGGCGAAAACACTAAACATGAAACTTCTACGACTGGGCTCTAATTTACCTGGTAAAAACTCGAAAATACAGAAAATATTTGACCTGGCAAAAATTTCTCCTCGAAAAGAAAATTCGGTAAGAAGGCTATGTGAGGTAACAGGTAGTATGAAATGGGTTCACATGTAAAGAAAGCCGGCATTTTAAGGGTTTGAGGGAAAACTGTCTCGTTTCATGAGATATGGAAGAATCTTTTAAATTCAGAAATAATTCTATTTATTTATCTGTATATCTAGGAATTTAAAGCTGCATATCGAGGGTCATGCTTAAACTTAATTGAATATTTTCTCAGAATGACGGTTCGTGTGATATTATTGTACAGTCGTCAGCACAAATTCGCTGCAAACCTGCTCGTGTGATGTGGGTCGTTTTGTCTGGCAACAGTGTATGGGAACTAGTTGCCACATGGGCGTTTACTCTTTAAAGACGTGTTTGTAGGAATTAGTACTATAAATCATCCAGAATGCAATATTCTTTACATCTGATTTGCATTAAAATGTGCAGAAGACAAGAATGTTGTGGAATGAAATTTTTTGCTCTCTCCCCCGTACCCATCCCATGTCCACCTCTCAGCTCTCCACCACCCCCCATGCTATCCTTCATTTCCACTCCCCTCTCTCCGCACCCTGTCTACCTTATTTTATTCACGGCGCTAACCTACGTAATGAATCGCATTCTTCTCTTTCATGTCTATTTCTGGAACCTTTTTGCTCCTCTACATTCGTGAGATTCTTGCCATGCCACAGTCTTTTTCTCCCACTCTCTACTCCAAACTTGATGGAGCAATTCGAAACATTGGTTCGGATACTGCTGCATGATTCAGTGAACAATGTGAGGAGAATGGGAACATTTTCCGTGGAAAGAGAGAGAGGCACGTAGGAGGAAAGGGCACGAATGTTTTTTTTTTTTTATTCCGCCTACAGAAATAATAGCCACCGTCTTCCAGACTCACTCAAATAAAATAAATAAATAAACAGTAAACAATACATCACAAGAACGAGACCTTAAACGTTTCTGTATCTAGCGGCTGTTGGCAGTGGCAAGGGGAGGAGAAAAGAATGACAACTGGAATAAATGGAGTGGGAAGAAGACGAGGAGGGTGAGAATGAGACTCAAACATTAATGAATATTGATAATTATCCTTGGATACAGTTAGTTTTATTAAAGTATTGCGTGCAACTGAGAACAGGACGGGATGGGTTTAATAAACAATCAATAGACTTGCGATGCACCAGTCAAGTTAGTGCCGTGGATTAATGAATGAAGGTAGAGAGGGTGGGAGAGGAGAAAGTGGAAAGACATGAATTTGGGAGGGGGGTAGGAGGGAGAAGGTGGTTGGGGAGACATCAGGATTAAGGGGGAGAGGGGGGAAGTGAGCTTAGACACCGTTTTAATGAGGAATATCGGAATATTACAACATTCTTTTGCACTTTTTTATACTAATCAGGCGAAATACAGAATATTGTACTCTAGGCAATAGTACCACTTCTTAAAAATACGTCTTTATTAAAGTCTACATGGGAACTAGTCCCGCCACACTGTTGCCAGACAAAAGGACACATCACACGAGTTGACTTGCAGCGAATTTATGCTGACGACTGTACATACAGTATTTACCATGGTAGAATAACCCCCAAATACAAAAGATGTTTTAGTAGAAAATTCCTTGGTTATTATCAGAGATGTATTATTAGGAAAAAGGAAATACACAGCTGTACTGTTTTCTATTTATTAACTAATTGGTTCATAGTATTCAAAGTTTTATTTTTCATTACGGGTCACCCCCAAAAAATCAGATTGCAGGAGCGCTGTCAAGAGCTGCAATGTCTGATGTTGAGATTAAGTGAATTTCAAACTTTCGATGACTTTTTTTTTAATCAGCTTAGCCCTGACTTCAAGGTAAAACGTAATGCAAATTTACCCCAGAACTAGTTACGGCTGATAAGTGTCCTCTTTTGGTCGTAGATCAAAACTACTTTTACTGGAGTGATGGTTATATAGCCTTAATACTGGGCGAAATCACCAATTATCCAACTTCCACTGATGTATTAAAAGTACGATTGGGAAACACCCTATTTATTTCCAGAACTCGGAACACATTTTCTGTGGTTGAAATAAATATATAGGAAGCATATAACACGAAATCGATTGACGGATCACCGATATAACTGAGAAATTCAAAGAGGGAATAGCTTTGTTTTTATCTGCAGTAGAAGGACTTTAAAAATTACTATCCACCGTCCTCATTGAATGTACAAAATGTGAAATAAAATTTGCGGAACTTGACAGGTATGTATTCACAAAAAGTCAAATTTCCTTAGGTAATATTTCTTAGAAACTATAATAACTCGTGAGAAGGAAATATTGATTAAGCTGCCGACTCACATAAAAACAAGCACGAGAAAGTATAACAGTATGAGGAATTCCATGATAAGTACTTAATTCAATTGATAACTTTATGTTCCTCATCTCCGGAGGGCATATGGTGCATATCAGCAACAAAAAATGCAGTATGAACGAACACTGAATGAACTGTATGAAAGACAGTCCGGAGATTTGTTTGGATTTTCACGTTAAAGCAAAGACACGTCATTTGTGACTTTCCTTTTCACTTGTTGTTGAACCCTCAGATAGAAAAAAGGTACAAGTTGTTTACTTACTACGGTAACAGCATGCACTGTAAGGCAATTCAAAGCTATTAAGTACTTTTAATGATCCTAAAATCTTGCATAGTTGAAGGGCGAAAAACACTAAACATAGAAATTTCGCAACAAATTTCTATACATTAGCTGGAAAACACCCAATTTTATCTGAAAATTCAGAAAATAGTTCTGAAGATGAAACCATAAAAAAAAAAAAAAACTAAAGCTAAACGAGAGGCAACACGTAGGATGAGCCCTGATTCACGTTATTAGTAAAGACGGTGAGGCATTTGTGGCATTTAAGCCATAAAAAGCTTCCTTTCATAAGACACGTGCATAAAATACTTGGAAATTA
>NC_137049.1:10525699-10951692 GCF_032717465.1 Coenobita brevimanus | reverse complement strand
AAGCCCTTCTCCCCATTACCTGCCTGTTCTAAGGCTTGTCTAACCTTCTAAGCTCTCTTTCCTAAATTCTGGTGGAAACAGGAGATTTGATATCACGTGTGTTCCTCGTGGATGGAAAGTTTAAGAAGCCTGTGTGTGAGTATGTGTGTATATGTGTGTGTATGGTTACTAAGTCTTTGTTCACGAGAGGACTGCTGACAGCTAACTGCATCATCTCCTTACTGGCCGCTGTCGTCAGCTTTCCTCAGTGTAACTTGCAAACTCATTTCCTTTTCCCAGGCTCGCAGAGGGCTGTCTATCTATCTATTCATCTATCTATCTATTATGATTTGTAATTATAATATGTAGTCCTGACATCTGCTCGGCCGCGCGAAAATGGCGTACCATCGACAGTTAATAGTCCTAATATATTAATACATACTATATACACATTATACTGAACTTATAAGCTAATTAAGTGAAATACAAAATATTGTAAAAGTAACATAATTGTATGAATATTGTATACATATATTATTCATAGTAAATAGTGATTATTCAGTAATATTACATTTTAAACAAGTTGTGTACATATTTGAATAAATGTATTAAAGTAAATTATTTAACTGTAATACAGTATGTACTTGGGTTATTATAGTGAAATGCATACATGCAAGAATAAAAAATAGTTTAAAATGAAGATTATGGTAAGAGTTATTAATATTTCATTTAAAGATAATGGTACTGGTCTGCCATATATGGGTCATTCTTCTTTGTATTTATATATATATATATTTATATATATATATATATATATATATATATATATATATATATATATATATATATATATATATATATATATAATTAATACTACATACAAAATATATACACTTCATTCAGGGTGGTTAACTGTGATGTTAACTCTCCCCCCACTAAATAATGACTCCAAATTAGCAATTCTTGCATGCATTCTGTGCATTGCGAACAGCAGTACTGCAACTACAATGCAGACGATTATAAAGACAGTAGGTGCTGGGCTATACACATAATATGGGTTGAACATACAGTAGTGCACCAACTTTCGCTACAGCAGGATTCGCGGAATCCACTTTCGCGACATGCACCAAATATTCCCTAACTTCCACTTTCGCTTGAAAAAAATCGATTTTCGCGCACAAATTTTGGGTTTGGGACAATATTTTGAACTTTGAATTTCCTGCACCGCCCGCCCGCAACCCACCGCCATCTTGAATGACGTCATGTCAACACTCTGTCCACCCATTCCTGCCATTGTGTACGAGCGTGCTAGCTCCATTGTGTTGGATTCTCACGGTTCAATGGCCTCTACTATACCTGGTGGTGTGGGGGGAGAGCCTGGTGGTGTGGGGGGAGAGCCTGGTGGTGTGGGGGGAGGGCCGGGAGGCAGTGGTGGTGATAAAAAGTGGCCGGGACATTCAAAGTCGGGAGGAAAGGCCAAGGCTAAAAGAGAGTATCGTGTTGGAGTGAAGAAATGGCAGTATAATAATGAAATGAAAAGGATGGTATGTTTCTCCTCATATAATGTGTACTGTATACTTTTTATTGTTTGTATCTCACAATGCAATGTACAATAGTGATTTGATGTACTGTATTGCAAGTGAAAATGAAAATCTGATGTTACTTTAGGATAACCGGGAACCAATTAGCCTATTTGCCATAAAGACAATGCCCCAACTTTCGCTAATTCCACTTTCGCGCATTATTTTTAGACCCAATTAGGCGCGAAAATTGGTGCCCCACTGCACTCAAACTCAAATCTTCCCAGGGCTTCATTGTTTCATTGGTCAGCTGCATAGTTTCAAACTTAGGTGAAGTCAGCTTAATACTTGTGCTCATGTTTAAGTTCATATCAGGCAGTGGGTGGAAATGTTTGTGTGTATGATTGAGAATGGCGTAGTGATTGATGGTGGATAAAGTAGACATGGCTGGTGTAAATACCGCACAGTAGTCTGGTGCTATGTATAATCCTGATGCTGATGTATGAGATGGTGGTATATCTGGACAGACTATGTAAACTGATGTGTTATGAGGGAAATAAAAAACTGTGAGTGTCCAATGCGTTGATGGTGTACAAGTTTATCTGGAGCAAAAGTGAAGTTGCAATGATGATGAATATTGTCATTTCTGATGATAGCCATTTCACAAGGGACTGTATCAGTAGGCTGAAACGTGAAAATGTACGCAGGACAAAGATGAACAGCATGTAAGGATGTGCGGCACTTTCGTTCAATCGTTGACTCACTTGCGAAAGTGACAGTGTCCCGTCTCTTGGAGACCATGATGAGTTCGGTGTCTGTGTTGATGTTGATGATGACCAAAGTGTTGTTATTCTTATAGGGGAAGGGGTGTATTTGGTATACTGTGAACAGGTCTTCAGTGATGAATGGTACATGAACTACCACTGATGTTGGTGTTAGTGTTGCTTCTAAATACGGGTAATATTGCATAAATTCCCTACTGCGGAACAACGGCTTCAATTTATGTTTATGTATGCCTTGGCTAACTATCTGACGTAGCTCATGAACTGGGAGTAAGTCATTTGTGATCTTGCCATCACCAGAATTCGAAATTCCTTGCATAAGTGCCCTGAAACGATCTCTAGTGTTTTCTAATTGTAGTAGAATCGTGTCAATATGTTCTGTGATGATGGAGAAGTGCTGGAAAAGAGTAACGTTTCCCTCTAATTCATTTATTTTATCTACACTCTCGAGAGCTACGTTTTCTGCTTGTTTCAGATTTTTCACAATTGTCTTCATTGCTGAGTTCTGTCCTGTGATGAATTTATCTTGGTATGTTAGTACCTGAGCTATCTTATTAAATTTGTTGTTTATTTCTTTAAGGTCATCCTCTGTAGCCAATCCAAAGATGTTTCCAAGAACTGCGCCGCCCAGGTCGAACAAACCGCGCTTTTGGCGAGTACGTGTGATGTTGTTCCTGTCGCTCAGTACCTCCGTTCCATAAGATGGGAGATCTTGGATCATGACGAGCATAGTTGACTTCGCCTGTTCTAGTTTCCATTTCGCTAACTTCACCATTTCATTCACCTCCTTGGTGTTATGTGCTTGTGAAACATAATTTCCTATCATGAAGTCCAGAGTTCTCATCGGCGTCGCAAGTCTTTCTAGATAAGTAGGTAAGTCATACAAGTAATCTAGACTTATTTCAGTACTCATGACGTCCTTAACGATTGTAGTCGTGGCCGTTGGAGCTATGAGGCATCCTTGTCGTACTATATGTTTGGGGTCTAGGTGCGCATATCCTCTTACTATGTAGAGGAGAATCCATAGCATAAGTCCCTTCATCGTAACCTACCGAAAAAAAAAATCTATTAATTTCCTATAATGCTGTGATCGATGATAGTGATGATGTGCGTTACGGTTGATTGTTATTTCATTTATAGAAGGAGTTTAAATCGATATTTAATTCTCGTAAATGATGTACTGTAGATTTTATTGGAATAGTTGCACCTATGTTCGATTGTTTGGTATATGACCTTAATTTCTTTTTGTAATCATTGTTGTGTTCTTGCTTGGTTTCTTGAGGTACGTTCACCTGTTCGGTTGTATCCGAGGCTGAATAATTATGTGATAATTCCCTTGAAACTCGTTTTAAATGGTCAATATGAACTTGTTTCTCCTCGCCACTTGAAAGTGACTTAATTAAAACTTTGTTTGCTTTTATGTTAATTACTCTGTATGGGCCCTCAAATTTTGGGGATAATTTATTGTCTCTCGTATGAATGACTCCGTAAACAATGTCACCTAAGCTGATAGGTGAATCTTTTGCCTTCTTGTTAAATGCCTCCGTCATTTCTTCCTTGGACATCGTTAATTGTTTTTTGACTCTTTTGTGAATGTTCTGGAAATCACGTAAACGGAGTTTAGAGTAATCATCGTAATTGTATATAGGCATGCTGTCACCTTCTAGGACCTCATATGGTAATTTTTTATCTGTGCCATATATAATGAAATGTGGTGTGTCACCGATGGATTTATTGATAGACCCATTAATTGAGGCCTCAACTCTGGGAATCCAATCGTCCCAGCTTGCATAATTTTCACTGAGAATGTGTCGTAGCACATCTAATACCTTTTTATTTTGTCTCTCTACCAACCCATTCGATGCTGGGTGATAGGCCAAAACGTTAACCTTTTTGATGTTGTATTGTTTACATATTTCTTGTAAGATCTCAGAATTAAATTTTCCTCCATTATCACTTATTAATACCTTTGGGGTAGTAAAGCGACATATTACATTATCTGTTATTGCCTTTGCTACTGTTTCTGTTGTCTTATCTTTAATTGGAGCTAAAATGACATAACGGGAAAAATGATCCGTTGCTACGAATAAGTATAGGTTATTATTGTATGATAATGGCATCTTGAGTAAATCAACAGCGACAACGTCCCATGGTTGATGTGGTACAGGGTAATTACCCATCGGTGCAGGTGTGATTGGGTATCCTTTGTGTTTCGCACGTGATTCGCATCTGTCTATATGATTGTTTATATCTTTTCGTAATGAAGGCCAGTAATATAATAGCTGGGCTTGGTTGAATGTCTTATCCTTTCCAGGATGTCCTGCATGCGGGCTGTCATGTATCAATCGTAATACTTGGGGTATCATGTCATTAGGTACTACCAACTGGTTAGTATTTCTTTGGCGTTTTGGTTGTTTAGAGTTAATTTTGTATAATGTATTATTGACCATTGTGAATTGTTCAAGTGGGACATGAAGTTTGGGTAATTGTATGTCATCTCCACTTTCTAACTTGTATATTACTTTAGACCATATTGGGTCAAGTCTTTGTGCCTTTGCGATATCCTCGTGGTTTAGGATATTTCCTTTGAGATCTAACGCCGCGACCTGAATTGTGTTCGGGTTCCTAGATAATGCGTCAGCTACTATGTTCATTTTACCTTGTATATAATGAATTTGTACATTGTAGTTTTCAACTGTACATTTCCATCTTGCTCTCCTCCCAGAAAGGAGTTTTTCTTTAAACATACCCACCAGTGGTTTATGGTCGGTGAATAAGTGGATTTCGTAACCATATACCAAATCTCGAAACTTTTGTAATGCAAAAAACCACTGCAAGTGCCTCTAAGTCTGTAGTGCAATAATTTTTCTCTGCACCTTTTGTTTGTCTGCTGGCAAATGCAATCGGTTGATTCTTTCCTCTTTTATCTTCCTACATCAGTACAGCCCCTAATCCTTTAACTGATGCGTCTGTACAAATAAGAAATGATTTTGTGTAATCCGGATATGCTAAAAAAGGTGCATTTGTTAGTTTAAGTTTTAGATTGTTAAATGCCCTTTTTTGTTCTTCTTCCCATTGGAATACAGCATCTTTTTTGAGTAGTTGGAATAGAGGAAAGGCTATATGAGAGAATTGTGGTACGAATGACCTATAGTACCCAGCCAGACCTAAAAATTGTCTAACTTCGTCAGTCGTAGTGGGTTCGGGAAAATCTCTCACTGCCTGTATTTTGTCATCAGTGGTGTGAATACCATCAGAACTTAATTTGTGGCCTAAGAAATTTATTTCCTTAAAGCAAAATTTGCATTTAGAAAGTTTAATTTTTAATCCAGTATCACTAAGCTTTTGTAAGAGTAAGTCTAATTTCCTGAGATGATCCTTAATATTCTTCATTGCGATAATAATATCGTCAAGATAAACAAATATTCCTTGTCCTAAAATTCCGGACAATACGTAATTCATAAGACGCTGGAATGTGCCTGGGGCTGTCCTCAGTCCCATTGGCATTCTTGTATATTGATAATGGCCTCTGTTTGTTGAAAAGGCAGTGTATTTACGTGACTCCTGAGATACCGGAATCTGATAGTAGCCGTTTAGGAGATCGATGGTCGAGAATATATTATTCTCAGGACCAATATTCTGTAGAACATCGCTTAGCAATGGCATGGGAAATCTGTCTGGGATTGTGTGATTATTTAGTTTACGGTAATCTACTACCGCACGCATTTCTCCATTTCGTTTGGGCACGAAGAATAGGGGGGCGTTCCACGGGGAAACTGAAGGCTCAATAATTCCAAGTTTTAACATTTCATCGACATACTGATTTGCAAGTGTACGTTGTGAGTGTGGTATGCGGTAAGCTGGTACGAAAATTGGTGGTGTTTCTGGGTGCACATTAATCATGTGATTAATCAAGTTAGTACACCCTAATTGTTCTCCGGGCAATGCTACGGTGTCCCTGTGTGTTTCCAGCAGGGTTAACAAATCATTTTCTTCGTCAAATTCACCTGAGTAAATTAAATTCTCTTTTATTCTTTCTCTATCCATAGATTTTATCTCACTTGTTACTCCAGCGAAAACTATTTCCTTCACAGGGGCGGAACATTTTTCAATATTAACTATGCAAGTTCCCTTTTTCAACTGAACTTCCCCATTCATGTGATTAATTATGAATATCTGAGTTTGCCCTTCGTCGTTCGTATGACATAATGCGTTTTCTACTGACAAACCCTTTACTTTACATAATTCTTCTAAGACAAGAACAGTACTATTCCGTAATTTGCTCTTTATGGTAACCTTCATGTATGAATTAGGTGGTATAACTAAATCATTAATAAGATCAATCAATCATTTCCTGTGGCACCCTCGGGGATGCATAGGGCTTCGATGAACTCACACCACCACATCCTATCTTGTGCTAACTCCTCAAGATCTCCCCAACACTCATCTCCAGGTTCCCGTCCCATTGTCCTCACCCACGTCTCTTTTGGCCTTCCTCTACCTCTCCTACCAGGTGCCACCCACCCTGGTGTACCTCGTACTATTCCCTGTCTCCTATACACATGTCCTAGCCACTTCCATCGTGAGAATCTAACATATTCATCGATCGGCTGCACTCCCGTTATTTCTCTAATTCTACTATTTGGTATCCTTCCCCACCACTTAACTCCTAATATTCTTCTAAGTGCTTTATTTTCAAACACCAAGAATTTATTTTCCATAGTCACTGTGCTGTACCAAGACTCGTGTCCATAAATTAAGATACTCCTAACCATTACCTTATAAAGTTTGATTTTTGTATGCACAGAGAAATTGTTATTATTCCAAATATTTTTAAGCATTCCCATTGCCTGATTAGCCTTCTTTAACCTTTCCTCGAATTCAGAGTTCAAAGAACCATCCTTGGCTAAATAAGTACCTAAATATTTAAACCTATCAACTTGCTTTACAACCATACCTCCAATTACACATTCCTGCGCATTTTCCATATTCATATTGATTATTTCAGTTTTTCCACAATTAATAACCAAACCCACCTTGCGACCTTCACTCACCAAACAGTCCAACTCTCTCTGCATCTCTTCTGGCCCATCACAAATCAAAACTATATCATCTGCATAATCTAAATCCAAAAGTTTCCTGTTCTTTCCCCAAAGTATACCTGCACCGGTTTCTGTTCCAACGCGTTTCATAATGTAATCAATGACCAATATAAATAGTAAAGGCGATAGAACACCACCTTGAATTACTCCGGACTTGACTTCAAACGAATCACTCAGACAACCATCAACCATCACTTTACAAAATGTGTCCTCATGCATGTTCATAATGACCCTCACAAACTCCTCTGGTATTCCATAATGTCTCATGATCTTCCCCATAGACTCTCTCGAAACACTATCAAAAGCCTTTTCAAAATCAACAAAACAAAGACTTGACGGTACTCTCATTTCATTAACTTGCTGCATCAAATGCCTAACTATAAAGATCTGATCATTGCAACCACGTCCCTTTCTAAAACCAGCCTGTTCATCCCTCAGAATACCCTCAACCACCGGCTCCAACCTATTTAACAACACTCTACTGAAAACTTTCAGAGCTATCGGTGACAAAGAGATTCCCCTCCAATTACCACATTCACTCAGGTCTCCTTTCTTCGGAACTTTAACAATTACACCATTCTTCCAAACTGATGGTAGTAACCCCGTCACCCATATCTTATTGAATAGCTTGGTCAAGATCATTATTAATCTATCCCCCTCCACTTTAAACATTTCCGGAAATAAACCATCCTCCCCTGGTGCCTTATTATTCTTTAACTGTTTTACTGCTTTCTCCACTTCTGCAAGCCTCAACTCTCCTGTTTCTATATTTAAATCTTCCTGAGCAGACGGTATATCCTCTTCTGGTGGTATTGGTCTATTAAGAACTGTCTCAAAATGCTCTTTCCATCTATTTTTAATATCTCCATCTTTGGTCAATAAATTTCCTTCCCTGTCTCTAATTGGTATTTCCTTGCGTTTACCTGCATTACCACTCAGTTCTCTAATCGATTCATATGCTATTCTTTGACTCTGTCCATCATTTTTGTTTATTAGGATTTCAGTTTCTGCAACCTTTTCATCCACACATCTTCTTTTATCTCTCCTAGCTAACCTTCTTACTTCTGAATTCAAACTCCAGTACGCAGCTCTTGCTAATTCAATCTCTCGTTCATCAACGCATTGCATCTCACTCCTCAATTTAGCCTCACCTCTCTTTTTTATCATATCCCACGTTTCCTCTGATATCCATTTCTTTCTCCTGAATCTATGTCTCCTTCCAATCGTACATTCAGCAGTCTCATGCAAAACTTTGTTCACATCCTCCCACATCTCATCTACACTTCTCTCCTCCTCTTCCAACGTTTCCAACACCAAAAACCTATTTCTGCATTCTAATCTGAATTCCTCCTTTTCTTCTCCTTCTCTTCTAAGCTTAACAATATCGTATCTACCAACACCAGATTTTTCCTTCTTCTGATTTTTAAGTTTAAACCTTATTTTTGCAATGCTGAGTTGATGGTCACTACCAATATCCGCTGCCCGTTTAACATGAACATCTAGCAGAGAACTTCTATGCCTCCTACTGATAGCGATGTGATCAATCTGATTTTTATATTTTCCACACGGCGACACCCAAGTTGTCTTGTGTATATTGCAATGCTGAAAGAGTGTGCCCCCGATGACTAAGTCATTTGCTAGAAGAAGCTTCCAAACCTCACTCCGTTTTCACTCATCCTACTACCAACTCCCATCTTACCCATACATGCCTCAAATCCCTCATTTGAACAGCCCATTACTGCATTAAAGTCTCCAACGCAGATCAAAACATCATGTCTAGGTACCCTTCCTACTCCTTCTTGCAACTTTTCATAAAATGTGTCTTTCCTTTCATCGAGTGCATCATTAGTAGGTGCATAACACACAAACAGACTGATGTTGCCATGATTTGATTTAAACCGTGCGTATAGCAATCGCTCATCTATAGGATCCCACTCACATAAAGCCTTATTTGCTTTACAACCCAGCAACAATCCTACTCCCTGATAATGCATTCCGTCCTGTCGGCCAGATATCAATAAATGTATACCATCCTCCAAATCCAACTTATCGACTCCAGTTAATCTAGTTTCTGTCAGAGCACAAATATCAAGTCCGTAATTTTGAAAAACCTTCACTAACTCATCGATTTTACCGTCATGATTTAGCGTTCTCACATTCCAGTTACCAATTTTAATTGTATTTTTTGCATTGACAAAGGAATTAGATTGTAACTGAGGCAACCGTGAGATTCTTAGCACCCCCTGCCCATTTAAGGGCTGCACGGGACTGGGGGCCATTATTGTTCTTTCAGAGTCCATCAAGGTTTCTTTAGCTAACTTCCTGAACACCTCGCCATTGTGTTGCAGTCGCAGTAGGCAGCTAACTTGCCTGATTGCCCACACCCGAAAGACCCAGCTATGCTGTAGCCAGTCACGTGCCGGCATGCTTCCCAGCCATTTCACTCTCAAGGAGTTCCTCTGCCTGAGAAAGCAACCATCCCCCTGCTCCCGAGGGCTTTTGATCTGTGTAGGTAGAGGGCGATCACTCCCTCACTAGCCATATACAGTGTATGGGCTGGAAAAATTGATAAATCAGTACTGTAATCTGGGTCACTAATCCTGGAGGATGGGGTTGGTGGTGCGAGTGGATCTATACACTCATCTGTTTGTGTATGTTTGTTTAAGCCTTTAATATTACCAATTCGTTTTGGCTCTCTTCTACCAATCGGTGAGTGCTCTGAAGTTATTTCCTCTATGAATTCATTATCAAAGTCTATTCCATTCATTTGTGGGAGTATAGTTATGTTCTCAGCTCTCATGGATCTTAAGCCCAGTAACATATGAGCTTTAATTGCTAAGTTTTCAACGATATAGAAAAATGCAGAGAATGGTCTTGTAGTTTCTGTGAAACTGAGATTTAATCTTATCATACCCTTCACTGTAATCTCTTGTCCATCTACTGTGTATAAATCTAAATCAGCTTCATCCAGAAAAGTTACTTTCTTTTTATTTTTAAGAATTCTATTTAGTTCTTCATGTGTTATTAAGTTCACTGGAGAGCCTGTATCTAAAAATAAGGAAACGTTTTGATCCTCACATACAGCTGGTATCAAGATACACTCATTTCCCAACATGCCTCCTATGTGAAGTTTAGCCTTGTTCTTCTTTACGTTTGTTCGTTTTTTGTCATGACTTGGTCTTCCCCCGATTTGAACATAGACAAAATTTTTTCTACTGTTTTGCAATTACTAGTCCAGTGCCCTTGGTATCTATGATGCCTACAGTAAGGACCAAATCCTTGTGTCTTTTGTTTGTCCTCTTTTGCCTTGATAAAGCATTCATACCTTGTGTGTCCTGGTTTTGCACAATAATGACATAGAATGGACCTATCCCTTGACTGTGACCTACGAGGTGATTTCCCATAAGAAGTGTTGTTTATGGCGCGAGACCTGCTCGGGCTGCACGAAAACTTATGAAACTGCCTGTAGGAAGGCGTCTGGAAACGATTTCTAGGCGTCTTTGTTTGTTTGGGCTGCCTCATTTCTGGTCGCGATCGATTTTGTTCTCTGTTTGGGGTCGGTGTAGATGTTTTCACAGCTGATACTGTCTCAGGTACCCTGATTCTACCAGAATGTGCATGTGTGTCGACCACACCTGCTTTACTGCACTGCATCTCTACCTCGTTCATTAAGTCTAGCAAGCACATTCCTGGGGTGTACGCGATCGTCTTGGCGATCTTAAGGGTCCTATCAGGTAATTTAAACAAGGCAGCTACATAACCAATGATGTCCACGACGAGGTCTGGGGACATCTTTCCATCATCTGTTATCCAATTAGAATTCTCCAGAGTAGCTAACAAAGTTCTCTTGATTGTGGGGACATCAGCAGTTATTTCACTGAGCACATGGTTTGTAGTGTGCTCCCTTACAAGATCTACAATTTTATGTAATTCTGGAATTATACCTGGCAAGAAGTTCATACCTCCAGAAAATTTTTTCAGAAATTCAGTTTTAAATTCATCATATGTCCTAGCACGATTGAGCTTATCTGAGCGCAATAAATTGCTTGCTGGACATCTTTCCTGGCTTATGCAAGATGAAAAAATAGCAATTTTCTCTCGTTCATCTAGTATGTGGCGCTTGATGAACATTTGTTCGCACTGACTGACTAATGAAATGTCATCAATGCGATCTTTGTCTGTGCCTGAGAATTTTGGGGCAGTTTTATCCTCGTGATACACAAACACGTGAGGTGTGGTTGTTAGATCAGCGGTATTTGTTTCTTGATCCATTTTTAATGATTGCCCTGTTAATCCAACTTGTACGTGTTTACCGTTGTGTGAGGGAATGGTGGAATATGTATGACCGGACCGGTGAACCCTGTTAAGTGTATTGGCATACGTGTGCAAGGCAGCGGCAAAGTCCACACTCTCTATGTCTGAGGGGGTTTCCCACTCATCATCTGAAACTCCCGTATTTGTTTCTTTATCTTTAGTGTGTGGTGAGGTTTGTACAAGGGGTGGGCTGCCTCTTAATTGTGAGTCTGATGTTGTGGCAATTTGTGTGTCATCTGGTATTAACGTGGGTGGTGGCGAAAATATTCCTGTCATTAAGATATGGTGTTATGAAATACGCCTCTTGTTTATTTATGTCCTAGCAAAATAGATGAGTAAATAAGTTGAATATAGCTAATTTTAGCACTGAGAAGAAATGAGCAAGTATAATTTTACTCACTTGATACAGATCGTAGAGGTGTGTCGATACAAAAGTCGATCTCGGAAGAAAAATACAGGTTTGATTGAAGATCTCTTGATAATTCTAGTGGTGTGTTGATGGACGATATTACTCAGGAAATTCCATGGTGGTTAACGGCTGTCCCAGGCAAACCTCAGCATAGAACGTCGAATTTCCAACTTAACTGTGAAAATAAATGAGTATGAGTAGGAGCTATGTGAATAATGAGTAATGAGTAGTGGGTGAGAAGTGCCTGGTGTCAGTCACACGTTGCTTGGCATGGCAGACTCGCGTTGTGATGTCATCTCAGCACATGGTGACGTCGGCTTCCCACACTGGTAGCTGTGGTGAGTGAATGAGTAGCGATGAGTAACTTGAGTGAAGACGGGTGAGTAAGACGAGTTGTGAATATGGACTTGGTGTTTTGCTGCGTGTCTTGACCTCTGGGTCAGCACAGGCGGGAGGGAGTGGTGGTGGCTTGTGTGCTTGTTGCTTCGGTGTTTCCTCTTCTTTACTTGCTTTGTTTTATATTCTTCTTGTTGCTGCTTGAAGTTACGTGAAGATTATAGAGTTGTTTCGTAGACTTGTAGACTATTTGCATTGTAGGCTGTATTTTGTAGGGATTCACTGTAGACTGAAGCTAATCTTGTAGTCTCGCCTGCTTTTGTAGAAATTTTCTTTTAATTCGGAGACGATGTCCGTAGATTCGCTGGTTCGTCGTAGAAGTTGCAAGATCGTATCAATATTTTGTTAAACTACTTGCAAGGCGTCGTGTGATCTATTCACCTCTGCATCAGCATGATGATCGGGGAGACGGAGGGGGCTGGTTGGAGAGAAGTGTCAGGAGCTGGTTGTGAGAGGTATTCTTTTTGTTTTCAATCTTGATATTTTGTAGGAATTCAATGTTGATTCGTAGACGAGGTTCGTATACGTTCGCTGCTACCAAATGTCATAAATGACTTTGTGTCATAAAAGACTGTGTGGTTCCTTTGTGGTTGAGTTATATATATATATTTTAGACTTGTGGACGAGCGGTTTTTATATCTTGGAGTAGCTTCCCATTTGTCATGTAGTGACAGGAGAGGTAAAGAATAGTATGGGACTATTTTTATTTGTCTTGGAAATATTAACAAGTCTCTCACTCACGAGTGAGTTGAGCAGAGTCCCTGTCTCCCTGTCTCTCTCTCAAAGTTGCTAAGCCCTTCTCCCCATTACCTGCCTGTTCTAAGGCTTGTCTCCTTCTAAGCTCTCTTTCCTAAATTCTGGTGAAACAGGAGACGTATCACGTGTGTTCCTCGTGGATGGAAAGTTTAAGAAGCCTGTGTGTGAGTATGTGTGTATATGTGTGTGTATGGTTACTAAGTCTTTGTTCACGAGAGGACTGCTGACAGCTAACTGCATCATCTCCTTACTGGCCGCTGTCGTCAGTTTTCCTCAGTGTAACTTGCAAACTCATTTCCTTTTCCCAGGCTCGCAGAGGGCTGTCTATCTATCTACTTATCTATCTATCTATTATGATTTGTAATTATAATATGTAGTCCTGACAGGGGTTAACTTGGATGTTAACTCTCCCCCCACTAAATACTGACTCCAAATTTGCAATTCTTGCATGCATTCTGTGCATTGCGAACAGCAGTACTGCAAATACAATGCAGAAGATTATAAAGACAGTAGGTGCTGGGCTATACACATAATATGGGTTGAACATACTCAAACTCAAATCTTCCCAGGGCTTCATTGTTTCATTGATCAGTTGCATAGTTTCAAACTTAGGTGAAGTCAACTTAATACTTGTGCTCATGTTTAAGTCCATATCAGGCAGTGGGTGGAAATGTTTGTGTGTATGAGTGAGGATGGCGTTGTGATTGATGGTGGATAAAGTGGACATGGATGGTGTAAATACCGCACAGTAGTCTGGTGCTATGTATAATCCTGATGCTGAAGTATGAGATGGTGGTATATCTGGACAGACTATGTAAACTGATGTGTTATGAGTGAAATAAAAAAACTGTGTGTCCGATGCGTTGATGGTGTACAAGCTTATCTGGAGCAAAAGTGAAGTTGCAATGATTATGAATATTGTTATTTCTGATGATAGCCATTTCACAAGGGACTGTATCAGTAGGCTGAAACTTGAAAATGTACGCAGGACAAAGATGAACAGCATGTAAGAATGTGCGGCACTTTCGTTCAATCGTTGATTCACTTGCGAAAGTGACAGTGTTCCGTCTCTTGGAGCCCATGATGAGTTTGGTGTCTGTGTTGATGTTGATGATGACCAGAGTGTTATTTTTAGAGGGGAAGGGGTGTATTTGGTATACTGTGAACAGGTCTTCAGTTATGAATGGTACATGAACTACTACTGATGTTGGTGTTAGTGTTGCTTCTAAATATGGATAATATTGCATGTATTCCCTACTTCGGAACAAAGGCTTCAATTTATGTTTATGTATGCCTTGACTAATTATCGGACGTACCTCATGAACTGGGAGTAAGTCAATTGTGATCTTGCCATCACCAGCATTCGAAATTCCTTGCATAAGTGCCTTGTAACAACTCTAGTGTCGTCTAATTGTAGTAGAATGGTGTCAATATGTTCTGTGATGATGGAGAAGTGTTGGAAATGTGTTATGTTACCTTCCATTTCATTTACTTTATCTATACTTTCGAGAGCTATGTTTTCTGCCTTTTTCAGATTTTTCACAATTGTCTTCAATCCTGAGTTCTGTCCTGTGATGAATTTATCTTGGTATGTTAGTACCTGAGCTATTTTATTTAATTTGTTGTTTATTTCTTTAAGGTCATCCTCTGTAGCCAATCCAAAGATGTTCCCAAGAACTGCGCCACCCAGGTCGAACAAACCGCGCTTTTGGCGAGTACGTGTGATGTTGTTCCTGTCGCTCAATACCTCCGTTTCATAAAATGGGAGATCTTGGATCATGATGAGCATAGTTGACTTTGCCTGTTCTATTTTCCATTTCGCTAACTTCACTATTTCATTCACTTCCTTTGTGTTATGTGCTTGTGAAACATAGCTTCCTATCATGAAGTCCAGGGTTCGCATGGGTTTCGCGAGATTTTCTAGATAAGAAGGTAATTCATACAAGTAATCCAGACTTATTTCAGTACTCATGACTTCTTTTACGATTGAAGTCGTGGCCGTTGGAGCTATGAGGCATCCTTGTCGTACTATGTGTTGGGGGTCTAAGTGCGCATATCCTCTTACTATGTAGAGGAGAATCCATAGCATAAGTCCATTCATCGCTACCTACCGAAAAAAAAAATCTATTAATTTCCTAATATGGTCATCCTGTGGTCGATGATAGTGATGATGTGCGTTACGGTTGATTGTTATTTCATTTATAGAAGGAGTTTAAATCGATATTTAATTCTCGTAAATGATGTACTGTAGATTTTATTGGAACAGTTGCACCTATGTTTGATTGTTTGGTATATGACCTTAATTTCTTTTTGTAATCATTATTGTTATCTTGCTTGGTTTCTTGAGGTACGTACGCCTGTTCGGTTGTATCCGATGCTGAATAATTATTGGATAATTCCCTTGAAACTCGTTTTAAATGGTCAATATGAACTTGTTTCTCTTCGCCACTTGACAGTGACTTAATTAAAACTTTGTTTGCTTTTATGTTAATTACTCTGTATGGGCCCTCAAATTTTGGGGATAATTTATTGTCTCTCGTATGAATGATACCATAAACAATGTCTCCTAAGCTGATAGGTGAATCTCTTGCCTTCTTGTTAAATGCCTCCGTCATTTCTTCCTTGGACATCATCAATTGTTTTTTGACTCTTTTGTGTATGTCCTGGAATTCACGTAAACGGAGTTTAGAGCAATCATCGTAATTGTATATGGGCAGACTGTCACCTTCTAGGAGCTCATATGGTAGTGTTTTATCTGTCCCATATATAATGAAATGTGGTGTGTCACCCATAGATTTAGTTATAGATCCATTAATTGAGGCTTCTACTCTGGGAATCCAATCATCCCAGCTTGCATAATTTTCACTGAGAATGTGTCGTAGCACATCTAATACTTTTTTGTTTTGTCTCTCTACTAACCCATTCGATGCTGGGTGACAGGCTAAAACGTTAACCTTTTTGATGTTGTATTGTTTACATATTTCTTGTAAGATCTCAGAATTAAATTTTCCTCCATTATCACTTATTAGTACCTTTGGGGTAGTAAAACGACATATTACATTATCTGTTATTGCCTTTGCTACTGTCTCTGTTGTCTTATCTTTAATTGGAGCTAAAATGACATCACGGGAAAAATGATCCGTTGCTACGAATAGGTATAGATTATTATTGTATGATAATGGCATCTTGAGTAAATCAACAGCGACAACGTCCCATGGTTGATGTGGTACAGGGTAATTACCCATCGGTGCAGGTGTGATTGGGTATCCTTTGTGTTTTGCACATGTTTCGCATCTGTCTATATGATTGTTTATATCTTTTCGTAATGAAGGCCAGTAATATAACAGCTGGGCTTGTTTGAATGTCTTATCCTTTCCAGGATGTCCTGCCTGTGGGCTATCGTGTATCGTTCGTAATACTTGGGGTATCATGTCATTAGGTACTACCAACTGGTTAGTATTTCTTTGGCGTTTTGGTTGTTTAGAGTTAATTTTGTATAATGTATTATTGACCATTGTGAATTGTTCGAGTGGTACATGCAGTTTGGGTAATTGTATGTCATCTCCACTTTCTAACTTGTATATAACTTTAGACCTCATTGGGTCAAGTCTTTGTGCTTTTGCGATATCCTCGTGGTTTGGGATATTTCCTTTGAGATCTAATGCCGCGACCTGAATTGTGTTCGGGTTCCTAGATAATGCGTCAGCTACTATGTTCATTTTACCTTGTATATAATGAATTTGTACACTGTAGTTTTCAACTGTACATTTCCATCTTGCTCTCCTCCCAGAAAAGAGTTTTTTTTAAACATACCTACTAGTGGTTTATGGTCGGTGAATAAGTGGATTTCGTAACCATATACCAAATCTCGAAACTTTTGTAATGCAAAAACCACTGCAAGTGCCTCGAAGTCTGTAGTGCAATAATTTTTCTCTGCACCTTTTGTTTGTCTGCTGGCAAATGCAATTGGTTGATTATTTCCTCTTTTATCTTCCTGCATCAGTACAGCCCCTAATCCTTTAACTGATGCGTCTGTACAAATAAGAAATGATTTTGTGTAATCCGGATATGCTAAAAAAGGTGCATTTGTTAGTTTAATTTGTAGATTGTTAAATGCCCTTTTTTGTTCTTCTTCCCATTGGAATATAGCATCTTTTTTGAGTAGTTGGAATAGAGGAAAGGCTATATGAGAGAATTGTGGTACGAATGACCTATAGTACCCAGCTAGACCTAAAAATTGTCTAACTTCGTCAGTCGTAGTGGGTTCAGGAAAATCTCTCACTGCCTGTATTTTGTCATCAGTGGTGTGAATACCATTAGAACTTAATTTGTGGCCTAAGAAATTTATTTCCTTAAAGTAAAATTTGCATTTAGAAAGCTTAATTTTTAAACCAGCATCACTAAGCTTTTGTAAGAGTAAGTCTAATTTCTTGAGATGATCCGTAATATTCCTCGTTGCGATTATAATATCGTCAAGATAAACAAATATTCCTTGTCCTAAAATTCCGGACAATACGTAATTCATAAGACGCTGGAATGTGCCTGGGGCTGTCCTCAGTCCCATCGGCATCCTTGTATATTGATAGTGGCCCCTGTTTGTGGAAAAGGCAGTGTATTTACGTGACTCCTCTGCAACCGGTATTTGATAATAGCCATTTAGTAGATCGATGGTTGAGAATATGTTATTCCCAGGTCCAATATTCTGTAGAACGTCGCTTAGCAATAGCATGGGAAATCGGTCTGGGATTGTGTGATTGTTTAGTTTACGGTAATCTACTACCGCACGCATTTCTCCATTTCGTTTGGGCACGAAGAATAATGGGGCATTCCACGGGGAGACTGAAGGCTCAATACTTCCAAGTTTTAACATTTCATCGACATACTGATTTGCAAGTAAGCTGGTACGAAAATTGGTAGTGTATCTGGGTGCACATTAATCTTGTGATTAATCAGGTTAGTACACCCTAATTGTTCTCCGGGTAATGCTACGGTGTCCCTGTGTGTTTCCAGGAGGGTTAACAAATCATTTTCTTCATCAAATTCACCTGAGTGAATTAAATTCTCTTTTATGCTTTCTCTATCTGTAGATTTTATCTCACTTGTCACTCCAGCTATAACTATTTTCTTCACAGGGGCCGGACATTTTTCAATATTAACTATGCAAGTCCCCTTTTTCAACTGAACTTCCCCATTCATGTGATTAATTATGAATATCTGAGTTTGCCCTTCGTCGTTCATCTGACATAATGCGTTTTCTACTGACAATCCCTTTACATAATTCTTCTAAGACAAGAATAGTACTATTCCGTAATTTGCTCTTTATGGTAACTTTCATATAGGAATTAGGTGGTATAACTAAATCATTGGTGAGATGGGCTGGAAAAACTGATAAATCAGTAGCCTACTGTTATCTGGGTCACTAATTCTGGAGGCTGGGGCTGGTGGTAGGAGTGGATCTATACACTCATCTGTTTGTGTATGTTTGTTTAAGCTTTTAATATTACCAATTCTTTTTGGTTCTCTTTTACTAATCGGTGAGGGCTCTGATGGTATTTCCTCTATGAATTCATTGTCAAAGTCTATCCATTCATTTGTGGGAGTATAGTTATGTTCTCTGCTCTTATGGATCTTAAGCCCAGTAACATATGTGCTTTAATTGCTAAGTTTTCAACGATATAGAAAAATGCAGAGATTGGTCTTGTAGTCTCTGTGAAACATATTTAACCTTATCATACCTTTTACTGTAATTTTTTTTCCATCTACCGTATAGAAATCTATATCAGCTTCTTCCAGAAAAGTTACTTTCTTCTTATTTTTAAGAAGTCTATTTATTTCTTCATGCGTTATTAAGTTCACTGGAGAGCCTGTGTCTAAAAATAAGGAAACGTTTTGATCCTCACATACAGCTGGTATCAAGATACACTTATTTCCCAACATGCCTCCTATGTGAATTTTAGACTTGCTTTTCTTTACGTTTGTTCGTTTTTTGTCATGACTTGGTCTTCCCCCGATTTGAACATAGACACAATTTTTTCTACTGTTTTGCAGTCCCTGGTCCAGTGCCCTTGGTATCTATGATGCCTATAGTAAGGACCAAATCCTTGTGTCTTTTGTCTATCCTCTTTTGCTTTGATAAAGCATTCATACCTTGTGTGTCCTGGTTTTGCACAATAATGACATAGAATGGACCTATCTCTTGACCGTGACCTACGAGGTGACTTCCCATAGGTAGTGTTGTTTATGGCGCGAGACCTGCTCGGGCTGCGCGAAAACTTATGAAACTGCCTGTAGCCTGGTGTTTGTGATCGAACCCTCGTCACGTTTAGTTGTTTGCTCTGCCTGCTTTCTGGTCGCGATCGATTTTGTTCTCTGTTTGGGGTCGGTGTAGATGTTTTCACAGCTGATACTGTCTCAGATACTCTCATTCTACTAGAATGTGCGGGTGTGTCGACCATACCTGCTTTACTGCACTGCATCTCTACCTCATTCATTAAGTCTAGTAAGCACATGCCTGGGGTGTACGCGATCGTCTTGGCGATCTTAAGGGTCCTATCAGGTAAATTACACAAGGCAGCTACATAATCAATGATGTCCACGACGAGGTCTGGGGACATCATTCCATCATCTGTTATCCAATTTGAGTTTTCCAAAGTAACTAACAATGTTCTTTTGATTGTGGAGACATCAGCAGTTATTTCACTGAGCACATGGTTTGTAGTGTGCTCCCTTACAAGATCTACAATTTTATGTAATTCTGGACTTATACCTGGCAAGAAGTTCATACCTCCAGAAAATTTCTTCAAAAATTCAGTTTTAAATTCATCATATGTCCTAGCCTTGAGGAGCTTGTCTGATCTCAACAAATTGCTTGCTGGACATCTTTCCTGGCTTATGCAAGATGAAAAAATGGCAATTTTCTCTTGTTCATCTAGTATGTGGCGCTTGATGAACATTTGTTCGCACTGACTGACCAATGAAATGACGTCAATGCTATCTTTTTCTGTGCCAGAGAATTTTGGGGCAGTTTTATCTTCATGGTAAACATAAACATGAGGTGGGGATGTTTGATCCGCGGTATTTGTTTCGTTATTCATTTTCACTGTTTGCTCCGTTAATTCAACTTGGATTTGTTTATCGTTGTGTGAGGGAATGGTGGAATATATTCGGCCAGAACGGTGAACCCTGTTAAGTGTATTGGCACACGTGTGCAAGTCAGCGACAAAGTCCTCACTTGCTACGTCAGATGGGGTTTCCCACTCATCATCTGGAACTGACGTATTTGTTTCTTGATCTTTATTTTGTGTTGAGGTTTGTACAATGGGTGTGTTGCCTTGGTGCACTCCTAATTGTGAATCTGTTGTTGGAGCTAATTGTGTTTCATCTGGTATTAACGTGGGTGGTGGCGAAAATATCCCTGTTATTAAGATATGGTGTTATGAAATACGCCTTTTTTTATTTATATCCTAACTAAATAGATGAGTAAATGAGTTGTAATAAATGATAGATAGTGAGTGTATAAGTGTATATATAGAAATAAGTAAAGAAGTTGAATATACCTAATTTTAGCACTGAGAAGAAATGAGTATGTATAATTTCACCCACTTGATACAGATCGTAGAGGCGTGTCGATGCAACTGTCGATATCGGGAGAAAAATGCAGGGTTGATTGAAGATCTCTTGATAATTCTAGTGCTGTGTTGATGGACGATATTACTCAGGAAATTCCATGGCCTGGTGCTTGTGGAGGTTAACAGCTGTCACAGGCAAACCTCAGCATAGAAAGACGAATTTCCAACTCAATACTGTGGAAATAAATGAGTATGAGTAGGAGCTATGTGAATAATGAGTAATGAGTAGTGGGTGAGAAGTGCCTGGTGTCAGTCACACATTGCTTGGCGTGACCCTATGTCAGCAAATGTGGCTCAGGTGTTTTGCTGTGTGTCTTGACCTCTGCATCAGCGATGGAGGTAGGCGGGAGAGAGTGTTGGGGTTTTGTGTGCTTGTTGCTTTGGTCTTCCGTTTTCTTTACTTGCTTTGTTTTTTATTCTTCTTGTTGCTGCTTGAAGTTACGTGAAGATTATAGAGTTGTTTTGTAGACTTGTAGGCTGTATTTTGTAGGAATTCACTGTAGAACTGAAGCTAATCTTGTAGAGTCTCGCCTGCTTTTGTAGAAATTCGCTTTTGATTCGGAGACGATGTCCGTAGATTCACTTGCCACCTAATGTCACTCTCGATTCTTGTAGTAGGAATTAAAGATGAATACAGTGAGTTGATCTTAATTTATTATCTTCAGAGGAAATCTAAGTTGAGCAGGGTATGTCTTACAGAGACTTAATATAATAAGTAAGTCTAGTTGGGCCCCTCTTCTTGTTCACTCTCTCCACTACCTGTCGGTTCTAAGGCTAGCCTCCTTCTGAGCTCTGCTTCCTAAATAATGGTGAAGCAGGGATCGTGTCACGTGTGTTACACTGTGGTTGGGAAGTTCTAGAAACCTGTGTGTGAGTATGTGTGTATGTGTGTGTATGGTCACTAGGCTTTGTTCGTATGCTATCTCGCTAACACACTACCTATATCATCCCCTGACTTGCTACTTCCTGTGTATTGTCAACATTTCCTCAGTTAACTTGCAAGATCATTTCCCTTTCCCAGGCTTGCCTGGAGCTCCGTCCATCCATCTATTTATATATCTATCTATTATGATTTGTAATTATAATACGGATTCCTAACAGTAGAAGCCACAGAGGGGAGGAAATATATCGACAGAGAGATTCCAATTTGACCTTTAATACAGCGAATGAGGTGGATAAAGATTACTTGAACCGTTCTATCTGACCTGGAAAGAAATGGTTACGGGTAAGAGTTAAGGGATCTATTTCGATGGAAAAGAAGCGAAAAAATGATAAATAAAACTGTTGGACAGGATTCCTGGTGAAGTCAAAAACATCGAGAGGAAACAAATATGAAAGGTGATTACATTCAGGCAAAATAGGTACTTTTATGCAAGTATCAGAATAGATTTATTTTTATTTATTTATTTATTTATTTTTTTTTTACCGGAAAACACAGCTCGTGGAATAAAATACAAGGGAAGCTATGAACATCGCCTTGTGAAAGTTTCTTCAAGACAGAACTAAAATTAAGAACTGCATGTCGTTGTTTGCTGTGAAGTTTAGTCCCCACTAGGGATTAAGATCTGATCTCAAATAAGCACGAAACTCTGCTGTCAGGTGATGTTCTCCTCCGGAGATCCATGCCTCTCTTCTTTTCTTCCTTCCCCCTCCTTACCCACCTTTCTTATCTTGCCTTCTTCACACACACACACACACACACACACACACACACACACACACACACACACACACACACACACACACTTCTCCTTCTCTCACATACTCTTCCCCTCGCTCTCGTCCTGCTGGTTCTCTATGTCTTATTCAGCCACTCTAACCTTTCCCTTCCTGTCTCGGTAAATCTGTATTAATCTTCACCTGTCACTTGCTATGTCGTTACCATACAGTACATCTTACCCTGCCTCATATACTCATTTTATCTTTCTTTAATTTGGGTGTTTCTGTCTTCATCTGTATGCATCTTTCTCGGCGCCTTTATCTGTTTTATTTAGTACCATAAACCTCTGTGCCTCATTCCGCTACTGTTGTTTTTTTACTCTTAACATGGCCCACATTTTCCTCCTTCTGTAGCCTATTTCACGTAGCTCAGGTGAGGAATAAGACAATGCCACTGCGCTGCTGCCTTACCATAACATTTCTTCGTGACTAGCATCATATAGGATACAAGTGTTAATCTATTGTTGCAACTTAGCATTCAAGGCGGGGAGGGCCAAATTTTAGAGTATTTTACAGTATATTACACAACTTTTCCTATTATCAAAATTCTCATTCTCTCTCTCTCTCTCTCTCGTCGTGCTTTCGGTTCGTTCCTTTTATTTAATTAACGATTAACGTCTGTTCTGCTAATGTCGTTGTAATCAGTTCTTTGCCCTCTCTTTTCTTCTTTCTGCTTCTTACTCTTTGGTTCGTATTTTCGTCGGTTATGGAAACTCCCTAACACCTATTTCTTAGAGAATTATTTTGGGATATGGTTGGTTAATATCCTTTTGTACGTTAATTATGCAGAGTATGGCTACACTGGGAGGATTTATGTGACACAGAAGAGGACGGTAAGGAGAAATAAGTAAAATAAATCGCTTATGAAGAGGTGTTAGGGAGCTTCCTTAAACGATGAAAATACAGCCCTTAACAAAAGCTTCTAATAAATCCTCTTGTATCAGTTCCATTTTTCATGGGTACTAAGCCAACAAAATAAATTAACAGTATTATTGCATTTTCTCCGTTTTTACATTAGACTAAATCTGTATTCTCGTCGGTAATGAGGTCCCCTAGCACCTTTTCCTTTGAGATTTATTTGCCATATTTCACTATTACTTTTCCCTTTTATGTTATTCACAGCATTTTAACACGAGATAATAAGCATATATAACATACATGAGAATAACAGCGTGCCTTGTCCAAAAATATGCTGGTCAGGAACAGGTGTTACGGAGCTCTCTTACCCAACCAGATTAGAGGTCATTATCATACATTCAAGGCCCAGTGTCCAGACTAACATCACTGATAGAAGCTACATTTGTCTTATTTTTTTCTAAGATAGTGCCGTCTCACAGTGTTATACCCCTTTCACTCTAATTTGGCCTAAAATTGCCATCTCTTCAAAATGAATACTGAGTTGCACCAGTTGATTAACATTTAGAAAATAATGCTAGTCACGATGATGTGTTATGGAAGGATGCACAGCCGTCGTAGTGTGCTTGTTTGCCACTGAGCTACGTGATATATAAGCTCCAGAAGGAAAAAAAATCTGGGCCAAGGTGAAAGGCCTATAGTTTTTCTTTCAGGGAACTACACAGTCTTTCTCGATTCCTCCCTGTATTACCCCTCTTACCATTCCAGCTTCCTTCCGTTCTGTCTCTACCTCTTCATTTTCCATTCCTCGTACCTTTATTCACATCCCTCACTTTTCTCTCCCCCCCCTCCTCTTCTTCCCAGCTCCCCCGCCCTGGCCATTAACCCCCTTCAGTCTGGTCACGTCATTTATTCCATTCTGGCAAACGCTACACAATTTCATCCAGCTTAGGGGTTCCGGGGTTGCTGTTATAATTATCATTTTCAATTACCCTTCAAATTGACTGATTTAATTAATTACACTAAAGAAAATCGTGGCAGCGTAACAACAAAGGTCACTGCCACCGTACAACAAGAGCAAAAGCAGAACACGGATAGCAACATAATTTATCATCATCATCATCTAATCCTGTGTTGCCCCATGAGGAGTGCATAAGCCTGGGGTTTGGCAAGGTGTTCCTGACATTTAAGATGAGTGACCAGCCTCACTCATCCCTGAGTGGCATTACGTGAGCAGTATCCACCAACCACCCCTTCGATATAAATCTTCACCGGCTCAATCCGATTGGAGCGCCTTAATTACCCACTAAACCACCAGCCGTCATAATTTGGTTATATGATTACCACCCAGCGTTGTAAATGGTTGCATTGTATACAGGAAACCATTTGGCTTGTCACTCAGTGCAGAGTCACCCATAGGCAGAAGGAAGAGGAAAGAATGAAGAAAAAAAAAAAAGACACGAAAGGGAGTGATGAGTCACCCGTAGGAATAAGGAAGAGGAAAGAATGAAGGAAAGAAAGACAGAAGAGGAAGGAAGGAAAGAAGGAAGGAAGAGAGGAAAGAGAAGTCACCCGAGATCAGCATTACATCGAGTGATTGGATGGTGAGCGCCCCCACCTACCACCATATAATTTATAATACATACATCCATCATCCAATCCTACATTGCCCCATGAGGAGCGTAGGAGCCCGGGGCTAGGAAGTTGGTCCCAACATTTAAGATGAGAATGACCAACCTCACTCATCCCTGAGTGCCATTACATGAGCAATCAACCCCAACCATTCCTTGGATATAAACCTTCACCGGCTCAATCCGATTGGAGCGCAATGATTACCCACTGATCCACCAGGCGCCAAAATTTGGTTATAGACACATAACAGTAAAGTCCATATACCACGCCATGGACACACCATAAAATTATGCATAAAACAACAGTTAAAACTATGCATAAAAATTAAAGCTGATTAAAGAGGCCTACTTCCTCAAGAGACAAGAAGGGTGGCTCCTCCCGTCATACACACCTTCTCTCCAAGGACTAACGAGAGAAGGCAAGACCCATCTGCACCCATAGACCTGGAAGGTATCGACGGCGACCCTTCAAACAGCAGGGGATTTCACCAGAAGAATAAAATGTTCAAGTGTTAGCTGGAACAGCACAGGTCCATTCACTGTCCTTTTAAAGTGCTGCACCCTGAAATAGAAGGTGGATGTGTCTGCCGGCCGGCCAAAATTAACCACAACAATGCAGGGGATCTCGCCGGTAATGTGTGGACACAAATGAATGAATGCTGAGACCATCTGGCTTGTTCATTTGCCCCTCCTGGCTATCTCACGCATCACATCATCAGTATAATGCGACTCGTGAACTCAAACCAATGGTACTGGATCTAGTAGAAACTTCGTAGGTGCTTGTAGTGTGTTTTGTAGATCAGTTATACATTTATTAGACTCGTGGAGGAGCGATTGTTATTCGTGAGTAGGTTTTTAAGAAGATAATCTTAATTTCCATTGTCATGCAATGACATGAGAGGTAAAGATTAGTATGGGACTATTTTTATTTGTCTTGGAAATATTAACAAAGTCTCACACACGAGTGAAGTATAAAGTAGAGTCCCGCTAGCTACCTCCCTGTCTCGCTCTATCTCTCTCTGCCAACCTTTTGCTACGATTGCCAGCCCCCTTCTTATCTCTGATTCCTACATTCTCGTTTAGCAGGGGTCGTGTCACGTGGGCTATACTGTTGTTGAAATGTTCTAGAAGCCTGTGTGTGTGTATGTGTGTGTATGGTCACGAGGCGCTTTGTGGGCTATTGTGCTGGTGTGAGACATTCTGGAGAGGTGCTAACGTCACTTCCTTTGGCCCCTAAGTTTGACATTGACCTAACCTCTAGACCATATTATGTATGTTGCTGGGTATTATGTATTAAGATATTTTACAGTCCTGACATGGATACTTGAGTCTCCCCAGACCTGCCAGTCACTTGAGGGGGTGAATGACAGGCTGAAGTTGGCTAGTGAGTGGAGGCGACGAGGCAACAACGAGGGAGATGAGGCAAGAAGGGAGACAGGCGAGAAACTGTGAGATGGAGGGTGTGGGTAAGGCAGGGTCCAGTTGGTGTCTTGTTACATCGGCATTATGCAGTCTGGTTACTTCACTTCTACCCCAATTTACGATGGTCGGCTCTGCCTTCAAGAAATGGTTGGTGTCCGAGAGAATGATCAACAGTTCATACTTGGATCACTGGAAAGGATTATAAAAAAAGTCTTCTATAAATTCCACTGACACGTCATACAAAACCATCACCAGTACCTTCACACCAGTCCTACATAGAGACAGCCCAAGATAATGAAAGCTAATACCAGTGCCCCAGTGGTGGCGATGTCTGAGGCTTATGAGTTTTCGGCTTGTATGTGAAGGGACATCGGCTCCTAGTACAGTACATTGCCTACAGCCCTACAATCCATGTCTACAACCGAATGGATGAAACACACACACACACACACACACACACACACACACACACACACACACACACACACACACACACACGGTTACTGAGAAACATACACTATGAACGCACTCAACTCCCACCCCACCCCCCTCCAACCACCACACTTCCGAACACACACTCTCTCACTCTCCCAAGCCAGGCAACAACATATACCACCGATATATTTAGATAAGACCTCCTCACTTATACCAAGGTTCTGACATCACCACCACCACAACACACCACATCACCATCATCAACCATTGACAAAACTACCAGACTTTATCAACACTCGACGAGAGGCGGGAGAAAAATGCATAATTTCTCCATATCTGGACGAAGAGATCTGATATGTGATTAGTTACTGCGTGATATGAAGATGGGAAGAACAGATAGAAATGAGGAGGGGGTGGAGATGTTTGTTGATTATAGTTATTTCGTTCCCTTGTGGATCTACCCCTGTATTTTTATCCATCCGCAGACACTGGCTAGGTGGAGCGTTCCTGAGGCTCACTGATCCACTCTGACGTCAACACAGGACACCAAGCTGCCTTATACGTCGCCACTTTGACACTACTATAGTAGGACTCGCGTAAATTTGCGGCTGTGATGTGGCCCGCACCTGTGTACAGTGTTGCCACGTTTTCTATACCGTTCTCTCTCTCTCTCTCTCTCTCTCTCTCTCTCTCTCCTGGCGGGAAGTGTGAGCCACCCTGAGTACTTTTGATTCTTTTATAAGTTATTTATAATTGTGCTTTCATTTGTTAATTTGGTTTTGTTATATTTAGTGATATTTATCATTTTTTGTATACGGCGACAGATGACCCGTTATTGCAGTATCATGATTGATTTTCATTCATTCATTCTCTTTCCCCTTCCTGCATCTCTTTCTCAGCCTGACAATGCCTCCACCACCACCATCCCCCGTCATGCCGACAGTGCATTCAACCTTGCCCCTCTCCTGCCTCTCTCTCTCTCTCTCTCTCTCTCTCTCTCTCTCTCTCTCTCTTTTATTGCAAGAAACATTTTGGATATTTTCTTTTACATAATATTGTATATATTGTAAATTTGACATCATTTCCACACCATCCTTGAGGTATTTGTCTTGGCGCACTTTTTTTTAAGAGGTGTCCCCAATAGGCCTATTCCTCTATCTCTCACAGAAGGCAGAAAAACAGAAGAAAAAGAAGGAAGAGAAACATGAGGAAGAAAAGTGCGAAAAAGAGGATAGAAGAGTTATGATGTATCCTCATCAGATGTGAGAGTGATAGTGAAAGAATCGATGTAATGGTCAATCACCACATCTCTCTTTTCATCATCCTCTTGCAGTTTTTCTGCGTGCCTCACAGCATTCTTCCAGTTGTCTGCCGTGACGTTATTGAGTGACTCATGGACGAGTGGCTTCAGATCTGCAATTCTGAACGTATTTCTCTTTGACACGTAGCCGTTAACCTGTGACCAAATTAGCTCGATTGGGTTATATTGGCAGTGGTAAGGGGGTAGGCGTACAACCCTATGTCCATGTTCTGAGGCCGTCTTATCGATTACGTAGTTTGTATCGGCAGCTGCGATGTGGCGAGTCACAAGGTGCAGGAGTTGCGTTTTGAGGAGACCGTCTGGCACTGTAACACCCTTCTTCTCCAGCCATTCTCGGATCTCCGCTTTCTTGGTAGCAGTAGTTGGTGATTTATCTATTTTTCTGGAGTGATAGGATGCATTATCCATCACTATAACAGAAGATGATGGAATGTTGGGTAACAGTTGATTCTTAAACCACTTTTCAAAGGTGTCCGCATTCATCTGTTCATGATAGTCTCCTACATTCTTTGCTTGGAAAACAAGGGTTGCTCCAGGAACAAATCCATCTTTGGTTCCTGCGTGCAGCAAAATCAAGCGGGAACCCTTCCCTGTGGGCACCCTCACTCCCACGGCCTTGTTTGCATTGTTGTCTACCCAGCATTTGGACACAGAGTAATTTTGATTGATCCATGTCTCGTCTAAGTAGACAATGGTTTGGCCTGAACTTCTAAGCTCCTTCATTTCTTTCAAGAAAATGCACCGTGCATAAGTTATATCATCTCTTTCCATTAGGAATCTCCGTCCATCAACATTTGCATAACGAAAACCGATTTTCTTAAGAACTCTTCTTAATGTTTCACGGCTGCCAGGATACGAAAGATTGATCTTAATTTCTGCATAAATTTTTTCAAGTGTTGGGATTTCCTTCCTCTAATAAAAACTCAGAACTGTTCTTCGTAGCACGCTTTCATTAAAGTTATCAAAGAAATCGGTCATTGGTGGTACACGTTTCCTTTTCTTGGGCGACTTAAACTTGGGACATTGAATCTCCTCATTCTCTCTTGCATCTTTAGAGATTTTTTCAACTGCTCTCTCGCTAATCTTCGTTGCTGCAGCTGTACGAGAGACGACCTTTGATAGGCCTTGAAGAACTACTCCCTTCTCCTTCTCCTCCCGAAAATACTGCCTTACATTGAAGACAATTTCTTTAGCCTGGCTGTGTAGAGGCGAAGAATGGGCTGATTGAGCTGCCATGCTGTCTGTGCAAAGGACATAAAGGAAGTGACACGAGGTCACCACCAGGAAGCTATGCTGTCAAGGCCACCGACTGGGTGTGGAAGTGTTGCCGCTCGCGAGTGAATAATGTTTTTTTTTTTTTTTTACTTCGGTATTGGCATATGCCTACTATTTTGTCCTACATATTAGCTTATGATTATAAATGTGATTATTCCTCGCCCTTAAAATTACGGTAAAAGCCAGTAAATGTGAGCTTTTTTCCCTAGCAACACCTGCACAAGCTATGCTTGGGTCTATGGAGGGGTACGTACTTTACCTTAGGCCAGACTGGGTGTGTCAGTGTTGCCACTCACAAGAATTATATGAATTATTTCTTTTACTTTGGATATTGGCATATTTCTTCTTTTTTCAGGCTCATTATCTTATATCCATAACTGTGATATTATTACCCACCTTAAAACTACGCTAAAAACCATTAAAAGTGACTACAATTTCTTTTAGCATCACTGTACACTATGTATGCCATGTTTCTGTGTTACTGTATAAATATTTTATGCATAATAAGATTACTGTTGATTCATCCATCAAAATACACAGGTGTAAGTTTTATTCATCTGAATTGATTGAATTTGTGATGCCTTGTACATAAATAGCTTCCGTTTCACATCGCAAGTTGGGGAAACGTGGCACCATTGTACACAGGAGCGGGCCACACCACAGCCGCAAACTTACGCGAGTCCTACTATACCTGCCGTCTGTGAGCAGTGAATGAAGACTAGATTGATGATACTGCCCGGAATATTACAGTATAATACAGTGTTTGTGCGCCTTACTACAATCAGTGAAACCTATGGTATGTTAACGTACGGTAAATAAAAATGTAATATATCAACTGTTTCATAAATCATCATGGGCTTAGAGTTCCGAAGTCTGAGATCTGTTGTCAGTAGTCAAGCCAAGACTGAGACTTCTATGTTTGTTTTCTCGGTGTCTTGTCTTGTTTCTGATTGTTTGGCTTAATTTTATTCACACTGTCTATCAGGTACGTTCAGTGTTTATCATGTGTCTGGCTCACACATTTTCTCTGTGCTGATAATCAGTATATAACAATTTTTGTCTGTCTGCAGCTTCTAGAACTCAATTTGGGTCTGTAATTTTCTTGTTTGCATTGACTTGACTGTTTGATTTTATGGTGTTCTTTACTTTCACTTCTGCCTGTTGCTCTTCATTCCTAAAGTTCACTATACTTTTGCGCATTCGGTTCTCTGCTGGTACTCTCACATATCCACCTATTTTTTACTAGAAACTTATGGCAAAAGTCTTTTTCCTGTTACTCGCTTAGTCACCTCCATTCTTTTACTCACACCAACCACTCCCCACCTGTTATTCATTCCCAGACACCATATCACACATTCCAGTCATCCCACTTTCATTCACTTATTCCATGCACTCTGTTCTCACCCCTACCTGACTCACCTATGTATTGTTCTATCTTGTTATTCACTCAGTCACCTCCATTCTGTTACTCATGTCAACCACTGCCCTCTTGTTACTCATTCCCAGATGCCCTGTTACAAATTCGTCACCTACCGTCTTTTTACGTACTACAATCACCCTGTTCTTTACTGTCCGTGACCTTTATGCATTCTCACTGTCTCTTCAGCACTGTCTAATCTACACAACTCCATGCTTCTCTTTCTGAACTACCATACTCATATTGACCACTGTGCAGCTGATGGTTACTTATGAGATGGAATCTAAACCCCTCCAATCAGGTGAAGTATTTTTTTTATTTTTGCTATCACCAGACGATATTATACGATTTTGAGGGGAACTCTATCTGTGCAGAGATTAATGAAGGTTGCATGCAACTCCTCCAGATGGAAAAGCTCTTCTATGCGAAAAAGCATCGTCAGAATGTAACATGGATTTCATTAAGAATAGATAAGGCTTATTGAACTGGAGGAGTTTAATGTTATCTTCACTAACTCCTTCGCTAGGAAAGGAGATTCTTAAGTAGCAGATATTCGTTTGGCGGTATTACAATATACTGACAAAAGTATCGTCGCACTGACGAGAAACACCAAAATCTGCGAAATGGTTGCTGTCAGCTGCTGTAAGCTGCTAGGGAAAATATGTGTAATATAATTTTTATATCGCAAGAATCTCAGCCTAAAAATGTAAGAATATGTACTTGTGGCTGAATGATTGTATGGATACTTAGCGATGATGAAGAAGGTTTATATATAATTGTAGTGGTGGTATCTTATCAGCTAACTACTTACACATAAAACACTCTCTCCCACACACATCTCGATCTCTCACACTGTCCAGTCTAGTGGAACAAATCAGTTGTTGATAACCCTTCAGTTTGGAGATTTATATCACATAAGGCAACCCTGATAGTGGATATTTGGGGTCATATCAAATCCTAAAATAGCAACGAGCCAGAGAACCTAATATTACCGAACAAAAATGCGATTACCAACCTCATTTATCCCAATCGTCGACGTGAAATTCTAAAACAACTTCAATATCACATCACCCGCCATCAACAGCAGATACAAGAGGAACTCTGGGAGTCAAGTTGGGATAATAATGGACTCAGCTTCTATTTGGCTACTGTGCTGGTTTGTGCTGCTCCCTTGGCCAGGCTGGGGTGGGATGGAATGATAGATTGCAGCTAGAGGTGTGGATGAGAGGAAGGAAGGTAGGCTGGATGGATGGAGGAACAAATGAGAGAGAGAGAGAGAGAGAGAGAGAGAGAGAGAGAGAGAGAGAGAGAGAGAGAGAGAGAGAGAGAGAGATTCATGCGCCTCCATCTCTCAGCCTCACCAACACCTTCCCTTCTAACTACCTTCACTAATCTGGTGTAAGTGTTTCCTAAAAACTACAAATTAAACACTATCACGGCATCTCTGCATATCTCAGTCCATTATCACCAGGGGAGATAAGGTAGGGAGGGGGAAGAAGGGGAAGATGGAGAAAGTTTTAAAGGTAAGAGAGGAGGTAGAAGGAAAGAGAATGGATGGGAATAATAGCGGGGTTAGGAAGGCAGACTGGAAAGGAGATGAGATAGAAAGAAAGGAACAAGGAAACAATGGGAAGGAAAGCTGAGAGGGTGGGATAAGAATAGGAAGAAACCATAAAGATGGAGAGGATGGAGAAAGGTAAAATGCTTAAGGAAGGAAAGGAGGTATAGTGGAAAGGCTAGGAGGAAAGAGTTAAAAGGTGTGGCAGGAGGATTGGAGAGTGAGGAAGGAAAGAGGGATAGTGGAAAAGTTAGGAAGGCAGAGCGAAAGAGGTGTGGCAGTAGGAATAGCGAGTAAGTTGGGAGGGAGGGAGGGATAGTGGAAAAGTTAGGAAGGAAGAACTACAGAGGTGTGGTAGAAGGAATGAAGAATGGGTTAGGAAGGAGTGAGGGATAGCGGAAAAGTTAGGAAGGGTGGAATGTCAAGAAATGAAAGTGCGTGCGGTGTGGAAAGAGGAAGGGAAGAAAGAGTGGAGTGTAAAGGGAGGAAGAGTGAGTGGGACGGACAGAAGGAGAGTCGATGTGTAAGGGAGGAAGAAAGGGAGACTGGGTGGGGTGTGGAGGGAGAAAGAGTGGGTGAGGAAGGAGGAAAATGGAAGAGTATGTGGGGAGAGAGGAAGAGAGAGTGGGTGGGGAAGGAGGGTGAAAGAGGGAGAGGGTGGGGAAGGAGGGGGAAAGGGAGAGTGGGTGGGGAAGGAGAAAAAAAGGGAGAGTGGGTGGGGATAGAGGAAGAATGGGATAGTGGGTGGGTGTAGAAGGAGGAGGAAGAAAGGAAGAACATGAGTGGGGTGTGTTGGGAGGTAGAATGAGTGAGATGGAGAATGGAAGAATGAGTGGGGTGTGGGGAGAGGGAGAGTGGAAGCCTGGGGTGGAGATGAGGGGGTGGGAGCTTACAGGAAGTGATAAACTGAGGGGCGGGTCACTGCTGGATGATAACAGAATCTTATCTTAATCTTAATTTGGTCCCCAGTCAATCATGGAGGTGAGACGGGAACGCCCAGATTATACTTTTCTCTCTCTCTCTCTCTCTCTCTCTCTCTCACTGTGTGTGTGTGTGTGTGTGTGTGTGTGTGTGTGTGTGTGTGTGTGTGCAGGTTTTATACTTATATCACTGGTGTGAACCGATAGGAGGCTAACATACTGTAAATGTGGACACAGGCAAGTACGT
This sequence comes from Coenobita brevimanus, assembly GCF_032717465.1. Taxonomy (NCBI): domain Eukaryota; kingdom Metazoa; phylum Arthropoda; class Malacostraca; order Decapoda; family Coenobitidae; genus Coenobita; species Coenobita brevimanus. The sequence goes on along the minus strand of NC_137049.1, from coordinate 10,918,006 downwards.
GAATGGACATGCTCGCAGCGCCAATGAAATGTCCAATACTGACGCGTTTTTAATCAAGAATAAGGATAACGTCGATCTGGAGATGAGTGCAGTACTAGTGGGCCGCCGTGGCTCCGTAAAATAAAATAACTCCCCCTCCCAACCCACCCCCAGAGGAAAAGAAGGTGAGTAAATGAATGACATGTAGAAGCTGGTTTACACACGCTTGACGTGCGAGCAGCTTATAATGTGCATGTTCAGGTCGTGTTATATGGGTGTGTGTGTTTGTGTGTGTATGTGTGTGAATCAATTATGGGCTGCATTATAAAGCACTGTTCCTTCGCCCAACCCCTTCACATTCTATTAACCGATCCCCTCCTGGCCTGCATGTTTCAGTCCCTTTCTGCCTCCACTCTCACATTGCTACGTCTTCACTTCTCTTCCTGTGTCCTTATGCTCTCTCTTCTCTCTCTCTCTCTCTCTCTCTCCAAGCAGTGCATTGAAGTAGAGAAAAAAGCGGAGGCCTCTGGTTATATAAAGAGACGGTTTTAAGTACTGAAACAAGGAGATAGTCCCTTTTCGGCACAATTTTCTCTTATGGCCGCATTTGGGGTATACTAAGCAATTTTGGTAGCCAACCCTGAAGAACGATATCACGAGGCTTGCTAGAGTGAAGGCGCTTGCTGCTAAACTGATCCCATCCATCAAGAACATGGCTTATCAGAGAAGGTTGCAGGCGCTGGGGCTCTGTTCGTTAGAGACTATGCGTTTGCATGGACAGCTAATTTAGGTTTTCTAAATTTTTCATAGATGTGAATGCATCGACTACCAACATTTTAGATTAAACTGCAGTTCGACAAAGAATCATGAATGGAAGCCTGACTTGATGCATTTCTACCACGATATATTAGTTAAATTCTTCATGTATGTGATCTGCAATTTCTGAAACAAGTTACTGGGAGAGGAAGTTAATAGTTCCTCGGTACATCAGTTCAAAGCTAGGTTAGACAAAGATGTGGTAGGTCTAACGCAGTATTGATCTGAATGTGTCCACCCATCCCGTAAAATTTCCTAGTCCGACTTTTTCCCACGAATTAGGCACACTTCCTTTTCCTTGTCCATGCTGTGTGTAGGAGGGGTGGAGGAGAGAGTCTTCATCTGCACGACGCTTCTCCCTCACTAATGCAGAAGCAACGTGTAACTGGCAACATTCTTATGATATCTCCCTTCGGTATGGGTTGTAAAACCTTTTGAGGTATTAATTGTCCGTGTAACTTCCTCTAATGCACACACACACACACACACACACACACACACACACACACACACACACACACACACACACACACACACACACATCGCTTTTCCTTCTTCCATTTTCAGCACCTTTTTTCTCTTTGCTTATCCAGTTCCCTCATCTCTGTGAGTCAAATTTTCAACAGTCCTTCATCAACTCCTTCTTTCTCACACACACAAAGATTAACCGGAAGGCTACAAGGCTTTTTTTTTTTTTTTTTGTAATGAAAGGAAGAAGGAACCAAAGACCAGAAGCCCCCAAGACTGTTCCCCCAAGAAAAAACGAAACAATACAAGAAATGGTGCCAAGGCACAGCAAACCCGTCCCCGGCAGTCATTTTAGTGCTGACGTATAAACACAATAGGATATCTAGTCAAAGATGTCACATATCAAATTTGGAGTAAATCGGGTGAAAATTGACGATTTATGCCCATTTGAAATTTTAGGCCCGACCCAACTGATATTGACCTCCCTACTGCTAACTGGGGGGTGTGACCCCCCGATGTAATGAGGCATGCTATAGGATGCAGATTTGAAGGGTCCACCTTTAGGTTTTGGTTTCATGTCGATATTCCGAGTCTGAATGGCGAACAAACGATTTATACGTCCCCGTTTTTTTTTTTTTTTTACATTTTAGGGGGCCTACAGTTTGGGCCTTGGCCCAAAATTTAATCAGGTGATCTGAATGTCAGAGTCCAACATCCCTGTAATTTTATTCAAAATCGCACCGGTAGTTTTCGAGTAAAGTTGTTAACAGACAAACAAACAAACAAACAAACGGACAAACCTAGTGAAAACAATACCAGTCCCCGAGCCACTGCGGGGCGGGGACAGGTAATGACAGAGGGTCAAATTCATGCTCTATTCATTTAGCTAGAAAGAGGAGGTATCATGACACCATACAGGTGTTGCCAGATTCGTAAATTACCTTCAATGCTACAAATATTCCCATTTCCAAAAGTATTGAAATTCTCGGTGTCTCAATTAACAATGCCCTCAGCTGGACCTCTCATGTCAGATCACTTGTTATAACCGCCTCAAAGAAACTTGGATTATTGTACTGAGTCCGTAACGTCTTCGCCGATGAGCAGTTAGCTATAATTTATAAGAGTCATGTGCGCTCTCAGCTTGAATACTGCTCACCCTTGTGGAATGGATGTGGAGAGGTTGCGTTAAAACACCTAGACAAAATTCAGAACACTAATAAACTACCTCCCCTACAAGTAAGAAGGAATGTTGCCTCCCTTACATTATTATAGATATTTTTATGGCAAATGCTCGGACGAAGTTGCTTCCATGGTGCCACCTCTCCATGCCTTCCCTCGTGCTACACGGGCATCTGGTAGCGCTCATGACTGGAATGTCACTCAGCCATATTGCAGAACTTCTGCCTATCAGAATTCTTGCATTCCCGAACTGCATCTCTCTGGAACTTGCTTCCCCAGAGTTGTTTCCCTCCAAACTTCAACCTACAGCTGTTCAAGTCCAACTGTTACAGACATTTTATGAACAGAGGACACCAGTAATCTGGTGTATGGATTATTTTTTTTATTCATTTGTTTTTCCTTCCTCTGTTCTGTTATTTCAAAAACAAACAAACAAACAAGCCTGGGGAAATGACAACAAGGTGCAACTTAAAGACAGTCATTACTGCATTCCCGCTTCACAACACAGCACAATATAACACAACACAACACAGCAGAGCACAGTACAGCACAACATAACAACACAACATAGCGTAGCACAACAAAACACACAACACAAAACAGCACAACACAACACAATACAACACAGCACACTTGCCTATACCACAACACAGCACAACACAACACAAAACAGCACAACACAACACAAAACACCACAGCATAACACAAAACACCAAAGCACAACATAACACAACACAACACACGACAGCACAACACAACACACCACAAACAGAGCACAGCACAAAACAGCACAGCACAGCACAGCAAAGCACAACACAACACAATATAAGGCCACACAGCTCAGCACAACGCCGTCTCATACAGCACTGCACAGCACAACACCGCCTCATACAGCACTGCACAGCACGACACCGTCTTATACAACAAAACACAACACAACGCAACACAGTCTCATACAATACAACACAGCATAGCACAACACAACACAACGCCGTCACACAAACAGTAATACAAACATATCGTAAATACACCAGCCACTCTCATGTTTACACACTGGTCACCATTTACACAACAACATGGCCACAACAACTTATCCATTTAGGCTGCTCCTCCATTCAGAAGGTTTGGTGAATAGGGAATTGTTTGGCATGGAGATTCACCACCTTAGCTTTATTTATACCTAGTGAAGGATTTAATGGGGGAATAAAAGGATGGGCAAACAGGAAATAATCACCAGGAACTACTGTAACTCTTGCCTTAACTGGTATAACATGGCTTTGTGTTCATGTAAGTACGGGTATTAACACGACCACCGGTTTGTTTACTCCCTTTGCGAGAGGAAGGTGGAAGACAGGGTTGATGTAAAGGTTGGCTAATGGATAATGGCGGTTCAGCATTGTGTGTGTGTGTGTGTGTGTGTGTGTGTGTGTGTGTGTGTGTGTGTGTGTGTGTGTGTGTGTGTGTGTGTGTGTGTGTGTGCGTGCGTGCGTGGGTGCGTGTGTGTGATGAGACGCCAATATCTGTTCACCTAGCCTGTCTCCAGCCCTGTCCTTCACTTCTCTCTCACCAGGGGGGATAAAGAAACCAGCGATAATAATAGTATAAACAGCAAGATGAAATATACCCTAACTTTTACAGCTGGCGGAGGAAATAATGGCGGGATAAAGGAGTAAACACACAGGGAATAAGGGAATGATCACCAGAGACTCGGGACTGTTGTGACTCTTGCCTTAACTGGTATAAAAGTGGCTTCAGCAGTGTTAGTGCCAATGTAAAGAACCAACAACCAGTTCATTGCCTACTTAAACTTCGTCACTTACAAATCTGGTGTGGGACAAAGGTTTGCCACTTTAATGGTTTAGAATAAAAATTTTTAGTAAGTTTCAATCACCTGCCATGCAAATTAAAGTGTCCAATCTTAACCAAAAATTTGGACAATTGTGTTTTCTTGACCCTGACAGTAGTCCCCTTAGTAACTGGTTTCACTTCTGTCTTACGTCACAAAATTTCTTCTACTTTCTTCAATAAGAGTCTAATTTTGCAGGTTAACAAGCATTAAAAACGCTGTGCATATAGCCTACTGTAACATCAATCCCCCCTCCTCATTCTCCTGCTTATGCATCTCTTTCCATACTGTCTCTCACATCTCCGTGTTTCCTGCCCACTAAAGCTGCATGAATTTCCCATCTCACTTCTCCTATGTGATATTTATATATCATTACAATCCAAATAGTTTCAAACATTTATCAGATGAGGAAGATATATATCATGCTTTTTTTTCTTTTTCTTTTTTTTTTTTCCTAGTAATTCGTGTTTGAATGCCACTAATACCTGTCCACCCACAGAGTAAATTACATGGTAATTATGGGAGAGAGAGGGAGGGTAGGGGAGAAGCTGGGAAGGGAAGAAAGGCAAGGTAAGATGGGAGATGAATTGGAGAGGAAAGACAAAAGCTACGCGTCGTACCTCCTAAGAGTGGGTAACTCTCCTGGGAATGAGATCCACCTCAGCCTGCCGCTTGTGACTGGGGATCAACACATACTGGTGTTAAATTTCAGATGCTTAAGCAGACTCAGTCATTGTTCTCTGAGCATGCAAAACGGCTTTCAGAAGCCGTATGTTTGCCAAGCGTAGATGTGAGCTCAACTGCAAATTTTTATACATCAATCAGTACATCTCCCTATATATCCATCTGTCTATCTATCTGTGTATGTAACTATGTATCTATCTATATCTATGTATTTATTTATCCATCTTTCTACGTGTCACAGATGCAGTCAATAATCCCTTTACATGCCTGTTCCAAGCTAGTAACGCGAGATTGCAACCTTTCAACGTGCCTGAATATACGTATTAGTTTTAAAAGATCTCACTGACTTTAGACAATCTTAAAACAATTCAAGGAACAGTTAATCAGAATTATACAGTACAATTGGAGAAATAAGTTCAACCAATGTGTTACCACTTCTAGCTCTCACTTTCATTTTGTGAAAAATATTCCTAGGCTGAAAGGCTAAGTACGAGAGTATGTTCACTCTGATATGATGCGCCAGGGAGGAAAGTGGCGAATGTGCCCTAAATGTGAAGCATGCGTTCTGGAATAACGGGCGAGCTTTCCTCCCTTGCTGTACATGTCACTGTCACTCATTTTAGCAAGGTGGTGTCCGAATGCTTCTTCATTCACAAAGTGAGATCCAGAAGTTTCTTTATATGCTTTCTCAGACGTCTTATATAATGATCGAAGTTAAAGTCAACTTGAAAAATTCGCGGAATACTCAGCGATTTACCACGATATTTTCACCATTAACTTTTAAACAAATCCTAGTCAGCACCTTCTACCAAATTGGATCTAATAAACCATCACATTTTTACACGGATTTCCACATTGAGTTTTGTGGTAATCGTAGACTAGACTGAGATGTACTGGTGGTCAAGACGGGGCAATAATATAGGTGTTCATCAGAACCACACACAAGGTGGTCACCCGTGTTAGCGAGGTGACTATCCTGACATGGTACGGCACAAACCTCTATCATGTGTAACGGATCAAGTGACCGCAGGTTAGTTTGCCCCTCGCAAATTTGCTGCGAAGGGACGACAAGCAGGTGATGTGATGTAGCTGATCAGAACATGAATACTTTACGTGGCCACCCAGGAAAGATTCTGACATTAGGTAACAGACAGAGAGACACAGAACTTGGTGTGAAAGTAAGAGAGGGCAAGCAATGTGGGGAGTATTATATTAACAGTCCTCCTCCATCTAGCGATGGATGTAGCTTTTCCAGGTATACTTAATTAGCAGTCAATAATTACACTTAGGATGTATTCTCAGCATATCCCTTTTTAGAACTGCATGAAGCAGTAGATGATGTTCATATAATCTTTAAAGTGTTAACACAGAGAGAGAGAGAGAGAGAGAGAGAGAGAGAGAGAGAGAGAGAGAGAGAGAGAGAGAGAGAGAGAGAGAGAGAGAGAGTGGTGTGGTACTCAAGGACAGGGCAAACCACATGCGAGGAAGCAAATGGAGGAGGAGAGGACAGGACCAAAAGGGAAGCAAGAAAGACTGGAGGGCGGAGATAAAAAAGGGGAGTGAAGGAAAAGGAAAGGTAGAAAGGAGCCCGAAAACAGAAAGAAGGAAAGAAAGAAAGGAGTAGGCGGATGGGAGAGGGGATGTGAACGACGTATAACAACGCAGATATCACAGAGAAACAGATGGAGAGAAAGGAAAAAGTATGTGGAGAGGAAGAAGAGGAGGAGGGATGGATGTCTAATAACACATGATGAAAGTGAGGGTTGGGATGTTAGAAAATTTCGATAGAAAGGGGCTCTGAAGAATCTGGGGTAAGAAAAAGGATAAGACTAAGAGAGGGAAATATGAAGAGAAAGATCAGAGAAAATGAAGAAGGGGATAGCGTACAGAAGCAAAATTCTGCTTTGCATTTATGAAAATGAAAAATAAATTTGCTCGATGTATAAAACGGAAGAAATTCAACACGATAACTGAGACAACAATGACAAAAATATATATAAAAATAAAATAAACAGCGCAGTCAATTATTGTACTGCAGGTTTTCAAGCAACGTCAGCAGTGTGTGTGTGTGTGTGTGTGTGTGTGTGTGTGTGTGTGTGTGTGTGTGTGTGTGTGTGTGTGTGTGTGTGTGTGTGTGTGTGTGTGTGTGTGTGTGTGTGTGCGCGCGCGCGCGCGCGCTCCACATCCGCATCACGATGACCCTTCCAAGCATTAGGAGAGCCTAACAGGAAGGGGATTTCTATTAAAGTCTAGGAATTTACAGTACAACCCAAGACCCCAGACCCACAGGACTTCACCGGGAAAACAATCTTACCAATCTGGGAGAAAATATGAAGTCCAAGTGTAAACCTAAGCGTCTTTAAAAGCAGCATGTGGGATTCGTTATTTTAATTCAGTTTTTTCTGCAATAACCAAGGAAATTAATCCTTCTGAGCTGTTTTATATTGCCTTCCGTTGGGCGATTTGTATAGCAAAGAAAAATCTATCAATCTATCTATTTATAGTCAGACGCTTTAATCCCGCAAAGGATGGTCATAAACAAATCGCCTTCATGTCACCCTGTCACTTGTCATTTTGCTGCCCTCCTCCCAACTTACACCCACCTCCCTCATATATCTCTCTACTTCATCCCCCCATCTCATCCTTGGTAACCCCTCCCTCTTCCCACCTCCTCCTCACTCACACTCTCCTAATTAGTCTCTCACTCTTTATCCTCTCCACATGGCCAAACCACCTCAGTGTATTTCGCCTAATGCTTTTTATCCATCTAAAACCTCCGTCCATAAATAGCTTAGGAAGAATTAATTATGCGTCGGATTCTCTTCTCTCAAACCTCTGGCCTACGCCGCACCCTGTATTCACCGGCCAGTGTCAGCAAGGGGGCCGGGTTGTGCTGACGGCAGTGGCTATATGCAGATGTTTTATCTGAGTATGTGTAAATACTTGGGGACTCAAGTCTGTGTATATGGAGTGTGCTTCTCTCTCTCACTCTCTCTCTCTTTCTCTCTCTCTCTCTCCCTCTCTCTCTCTCTCTCTCTCTTTCTCTCTCTCTCTCTCTCTCTCTCTCTCTCTCTCTCTGTTAACACATTAAAGGTTATATGAACATCATCTACTGCTTCATGCAATTCTAAAAAAGGGATATGCTGAGAATACACCTTAAGTGTAATTATCGACTGCTAATTAAGTATACCTGGAAAAGCTACATCCATCGCTAGAAATAACGAGTACAGGTTAATCAAATGATATATAAATGCAACATGAGTGCCAGAGCGTATGCCTGTAAGGAGGGGGAGGCGGGGTACCATACGGCTGCTGTGGTAACCTTCACTGTTTACCATACCCTTTAGCGTTGGTGTAAATATTGGGTAATAATTCTTTCCTCTCCATATAAGTACAACGACTTAGAACGGCAACTCTAATAACTCGGAAAGACGATAAAAATATGTAGCCCATATGGCAAAATTTGGCCGTAAAAGGTGATTAAAAATGGAAGTTAACATGGGTTCATCTTGACATTTGTACGGGTGCTGGTGTTTAGAGAGAGAGAGAGAGAGAGAGAGAGAGAGAGAGAGAGAGAGAGAGAGAGAGAGAGAGAATGGTATGGTTGGAAGAAGGAAAAGAAGACCAAGAACAAAGTAAGGAGACGAAGTAGAAGAGCATAATCGTGAAGATGGTGTGTCGTGGAAAGAGGTGTCTTTACTGAGTAGGAACAGAAAAACCTGGAGATCAGACAGGACATTGGTGCTTCAGCGAGCGGTGAGTTGGCGGGTGCGGTGTGGAGTGTTGGCCTAAAAACATCCTGTCTCGGTTTTACCACAAAACACACACACACACACACACACACACACACACACACACACACACACACAAGTTCTTCCTTTGTCCGCCATACCCAATAAATACACACGATGACACAACAATGGCCAGGCGGGGATCTGGGTGTCACCTCAGCCAGAGTAACAGTGCTAACCCACTGATTTTGGACACTTCTCACACCACCCACCAAAAGGGGGCCAGAGACAATACAATAGGTCTATGATTGGGAAAAAGATCAGGTAAACACCGTAAGAAAGCTAAATTCTTGAAATCCATTCTGTCATGCCGTTAAAACTTTTCTAATTAGCAACTCTCACTTATGTTCACAGTACCGTACCTATATGCAGCTTCGATGGCTCAAAAAATGATTTCCAAGTTTCCCTCCACGTTCAGATCTACGCATCGTACAGAATAGATGAACCAGGAGTCGAAGGATATGGGATGATAACACACTGACGAGAGAATGATCTGACACATGTGCATTCAGGCATAGCTTTTGGTCGACTGGACGTGACAATTACTTCAATCCATTCACTTCGATGACACATCCTTGCTCTTACTAAACGATTTTACTTAAGAGACGCGTTTGATGATATGGAGATTATAAACAAACTCTAATAACCCATACTGATGCAAGAAATCTAGCTATATACAAATATACTTAAAGGCAGCAGCATGAATTAAAAAAAAAAAAACACGTCATCAGAATGAAGAGGTTAGAGCAAAGAAGCTGCGATGAAGAACGAAGGTCATAATATCCACGTAATTTGCGTGGTAATTTGAACACGTAAATTATAAAATATATATAAATGAATGCATAATAATGACATGGATTGGGAAGAGACAATCAGACAAGCAACACATGGTATGGATCGATAAAGGACTAGATGTCAAAGCTGGAACGTGGACTGAATTGCAAAAACCTACGGCTGTACAGTAATTGAAGGTTATACACGGGGAAAGGGAGTAGGACAAAATGCAGGACACAAACCGTAACAGAACAACATTATTTGGAGGATGCAATTTTAAGCTAATATGTCAAGCAACAATCAGTTAAGCACCTATGGTTAAAGCACAATGAGCACCAGTCAGCATTCACGACGACTGCCAGCAAGAATGGGAATTATACATGAGAATATAATTTATCTCAACATTAAAAAAGGATACAGCCGACGCATCCTTATTTGTTAAAGTCTTGGCCGCAGCATATGTCCAGTTGTGAAGCGTCTGGCAAACACGTTAATATAAACTGGTGGTGCAGTTCAGGTTGTGTCAGGGAGTGAGGAGGCCCACCAGTGTTGACCCAGACCCTCTTCACCACAACCAGGAGTTGCTTTTTTTCTTGTCCAGTATTTAGCGCACTTAACATCTTGAAGCCTCACCTGAGTCCACACGCCCAGCACCCCAGTCTACACGCGCACACAAACGGGCATGTATGCACACATGTACACACGCACCAAGGCAATACAGTATCCAGAATTTATGTTCCGAGGAGAATATTATTTTCCAGTCAGCCAGACCGAAGGAAGTGGATGGCGAGGAGGGGGTGCGATACAGCAGTTAATTCAATCCTCCCACCACCATGTTTATTACGTCTGAGAGTATATTAATCTACAAAGATAGGTTTAAATAGTACTGCATCCCTTATGGAACTGTTAATGGAGAAGGGTATTCATTAAGCATTTGTCATTATAACATTTATATGGCTGAATTTCACCGTAAAAAAAAAAAATCAGGGTGAGGGGATCTTGCCTCATGACTCATCTTTAACAGGTATGGTCCTGATGCGACATGCACTCATGATCCTAGAAATATGCTACGGAGGTTCAAAAATGCCCAGGACCCACATGCCGGGAGACGGGGCCACACACTTTCATTCAGGACCAGCGTACAGGCGTTAACATCATTTTTTTAGGACGTGATCGTGGGTCTTATGGAGAACTAGTAATGTTGTTTTCATAATTCATACACACAGATCTTTTCCTACAACACCCTGCATTCCATTTTATAATTGTGAGATCCTATCCTCTATCCCACCACCAAGACACCACCTCCTCCTGGGCTGCCACTCACCACCACCCTTCTTCCACCACCTCCCCATGGGCTGCCACTCACCACCACCCTTCCTCCACCACTTCCCCCTGGGCTGCCACTCACAACCACCATCCCTCCACCACCTCCCCTTGGGCTGCCACTCACCACCACCCTCCTTCCGCCACCTCCACCTGGGCTGCCACTAACCACTACTCTGCCTCATGTGTTAGTCATGCGTGACGCTTCGGTCCGTGCGTTTTCTAAATTTCACGGCTGGGTGGTTGCCTGAGTGTAAGGGAGCGGGAGTGAGTTATTAATATTAACCAGGTGGAGTGTGGACACAAGGCGGCGTGAGGGTTAAACAGAGACTGGGGAGAGAGAGGGGGTGAGCGGAGGGAGTGAGGAAACCCTAAAGAAATCTGAAAGCTTCTTATGATCTGTTCCTCGTCTTTCTCTTTCTCTTTTCGTCATTGATGAGATAGATAATGCTTGCAGTTTGCTTCACCTGCATTATCATAGGAAAACCAAGAAACTGGATTATTTGTTTATAGACTTAGTAAGGAAATATTTTTTTAATAATCTCTTCTGGGTCTTTCTTCGGGATTTTTTTTTTTTTAGATGATAAATTAATAGGCACTATTGGTTCAACTTACATGCCCATTTACAATGCCCTTTTACGTTTTTTTTTTTTTTTTTTTTTTCACTCGTCAAAATACCTTCGACACAAACACAACTTCCATTTTACAGACAACCAGAGTAATGTTGCCTTATAGTGTCACTCGTACCCTAAAGACCCACTCTCTCACACTGGCAGTGTCTGATGGACGTCCGGGGTGGAAATGGCCACCTTTGAAATATGCCTCGCCATCGCAGTTACCATCTAAAATTTCCGGAGGAACACCTCAGACTTATCTAAGACTTCTCCTTGGGCCACCCTGTAATTACGCTTGGCCACTCCTCAGTCACACGTTTTAAAAAATCCTAGCTAAGCCCCAACCATCCATATACAACCCAAGGCCTTGACGAAACCACCAGTTACTGCTGGTGGGTCGGTGTGCTTCAAGGTGGCCAAATTACTGAGTGATGGATCGTTACTTAAAGCAGCGTGTAAATTTCCAGTGTGGTGTCTGTTCCAACGGCCAAATCTCCACTTAGCGCCTCGTTTAAGACCGGGGACTGGTCTGCCCACATCTGTCTCTGCTTCAAGGGAAATGATTCTTTGTATATCTACCAGATATCTGGCGCCACATCCTATGAGAAACTACTTTAACAGAACGATATGAAACATTCTAGACCTTTTCCTTACCATCTGCTACTCCCATAATACTCCACTCTCCTTCAAGAAGTGTCCAACCTTCTTTTGTCAGGACTGTAAAATATCTTAATACATAATAACCAGCAACATACAGAATCTAGTCTAGAGGTTAGGTCAATGTCAAACCAAGGGGCCAAAGGAAGTTAGCACCTCTCCAGAATGTCTCACATCAGCACAATAGCCCACAAACAGCGCCTCGTGACCATACACACACATACACAAACACAGGCTTCTAGAACATTTCAACAACAGTATAGCCCACGTGACACGACCCCTGCTAAACGAGAATGTAGTAATCAGAGATCAGAAGGGGGCTGGCGATCGTAGCGAAAGGCTGGCAGAGAGAGATAGAGCGAGACAGGGAGGTAGCTAGCGGGACTCTACTTTATACTTCACTTGTGTGTGAGAGACTTGTGTTAATATTTCCAAGACAAATAAAAATAGTCCCATACTAATCTTTACCTCTCCTGTCATTGCATGACAAAGGGAACGAATATTATCTACTTACAAAACTACTCACATATAACAACCGCTCGTCCACGAGTCTAATATATGTATAACTGATCTACAAAACACACTACAAGAAGCTACGAAGTTTCTACTAAATATATATACTTCCTTTGGCCCCTAGGTTTGACATTGACCTAACCTCTAGACTATATTATGTATGTTGCTGGTTCTTATGTATTAAGATATTTTACAGTCCCGACATTTTTTCCTTACTGTTCGAGGTCTATCTTCTTCCCTCCTACAACACAGCATCCTTCCTGACAATCCATCACCTGGTCATGATACTTGCTCCTCGTCTACTTCATTTTTCTCCCAAACACGTCTCGTTCAAGCACTCATTCTGTCAGTCTTTCACCCTCATTCCTTTCATATTGCAAAACCCCTTCGAACTACTGTCACAAGAGGCAACAGATGGGCAGAATGGTTAAAGGTGAAAGATCCCTATTGGTCCCTCCTTCACAATTATAAAACAAGAGAAGTTTCACTATTGCAGTACAAGAGAGTTATACTTTTCAAATTAACTTCCTGTCCATAACATGTACCGGCTGTATCTGATCAGCGCACTACAGGTTCCTAAAAATTAACAGCTTTCCTATATGCCCAGTTTCATTCCCGCTTCGGCATTTTTGGAGACTGAAGAGTATGCGAGAAGGCATAGTGATACAACAAACAAGAATGCCGACCTCAAAGAAGAATTGCCTGTTTCATTATGAGTATAACTTCAAAGATTATTCCAGAACGGTTTGTCTTTCTATCTGTCTGTCTGTCTGTCTGTCTTTTTCTCTCTCGTGATGATGTGAGAACGAGAGAAAGAAAGCAGCAGAAACAGGAGGAAGAGGCGGGAGAAAAAAATCCATGGTAATGACGATAAAAGAGTACCGTAATGATGATGATGATGATGATGATGATAGGGAAAAGAAGGGAAATAAGAAGAGAAATAAGAACAGTAAGGCTAACTTCTTAGAGACAGGAACTTTCCTTGCTAGAATAAAATCATTTGGCGTTCACCAGAAAAAAAGTCTAGGTGTGCCTAACCAGCTGACGGGGATAGTGGTGAAGGAATGACTGCACTCAACAACACAAGGTCCCTGTCCTCCCCTCCCCTCCTCTCACACACACACACACACACACACACACACACACACACACACACACATTAAACACCTAATCTCTGCCCAAACCCAAGGAACTACACAGGTCAGCGCTTAAGCATTCGTTCCGCCTTTCAGTGCATTGAGATGGTGGGCCACGAGAATCTTATAATCGTGTTTCCCTCATAGGTTCAGAGTCAATGCATGCAAAAATATCTATCTATCTATCTAGTGCCAGACGCCTTAATCCCGTACGGGGTGGCCACAAACAAATCTCCACGTCCCTCCTTTTAATGAATCTGATTTAACAAAGTATTTTCAGTTGTTTGAGAGGGTAGCTACAGGTTTTAATTGGCCCAAAAAGTATTGGCCAGTACTCCTTCAAACTGTTCTCACCGGTAAAGCTCAAGTAACTTATGCATCTTTGCCTCAGGATCAATCTGATAATTATGATGTAGTTAAGAGCTTGATTCTTAAGGCCTATGAGCTTGTTCCTGAAGCCTATACAGTAAAATTTAAGACAACTTATAAGCAAGATAAGCAATCCCATGTTGAATATGCAAAAATCAAAGAAGATCTGTTAGAGCAGTGGTTAAATTCTAAGAATGTGGATTCTGATTTTGGTAAATTTAAGCAGATGATTTTGCTGGAGGACTTCAAAAGGTGTATTAATAATGATGTAAGCCTATATCTTGATGAGAAAAGAATAGATAATTTGTCTGATGCTGCAGTTTTAGCTGATGAATATGTTCTCACTCACAAGAGATATTCTAAAGAAAAAAGGAAAGCTGAGGGTAAGTACGTTGCCTCTACTCAGAGTACAGGTAACAGGAAAGAGAATAAAGATGATGTTTCTCAGGAAGTAAATACCAGCTTCACCTCTAGATTTCAGAAAAGTAAATGTACTTATTGTAGTAAGCTTGGTCATACTACGGAGAAATGTTTCAGGAGACAGCGTGATGTGAACAAAAAGGAGTCTTTAAATATTCAGTCAATTGGTCTAGTGTCCACCCTTGAGAGTTCCCAGAATTCTTTAACTGAGTTAACTGAACCTGCTTTGAGGGGTAAATTAAATTCTTATGATGAAGCTCCTCTTTTGAGCAGTAACGTGGGTGACACTCTCAAGAGTTCATGTGCTAATTTCCTGTCTGATGGTTTTGTCAGTCCTCTAGACAGTAATGACAGGAAATCAGTTAAAATATATCGTGATACAGGTGCTTGCCAATCCCTTATGCTGACCAGTGTTCTAGGCTCTAATGTTAATTCCTCTGATGAAACTGTAATCTTACAAGGTGTAGGGAATAATTACTTCTCTGTCCCTCTGTGCAGAGTGAATTTAGAGTCTGGTTTGGTTAATGGTTCCGTTATGGTTGGGTTGGTTGAGACACTCCCAATGTCAGGTGTAACTTTCTTACTTGCAAATGATATTGGTGGAAGTCAAGTGTGTCCAGCTCCTCAGTTGTCTAGTGAGCCAGTGGCTGCGACCCAGGATTGTGATGTCCCTGATGTGTTCTCTGCATGTGCTGTCACTAGGGTTAAGTCTAAAGTTACTGGTGACTTAGAGGATAATGATGATGATGATGTTATCCTAGCTGACACTTTTCTTGCTAATTTGGACCACTCACCAGATGAGGCAGTACCCCGTAGTGTTGATAATTTGTCTCGTCAAGAGTTGGTTGAGTTGCAGGTTGCTGACCCTGAGTTGAAAGGTCTAGCTAACTCTGCTTGCAGTGAGGAAGAGTCAGCTGGTGCTTCTACTTGTTATTATATAAAGTCAGGAGTACTTATGAGGATGTGGAGACCCCCAACAGCATCAGCCGACTGTGAATGGGAGGTTGTACATCGAGTTGTCATCTCTCGTGTTTGTAGGCAGGATATCATTAGAGTGGCTCATGATTCCAGTTTGGCAGGACACTTTGGAGTGAGGAAGACTGTGGCACGCATTTTGAAACACTTCTACTGGCCAGGTATCTTCAGAGATGTTTCCTGGTATTGTAAGTCTTGTCACACCTGTCAAGTTGTGGGGAAGTGTAATCAGACCGAAAAGGTTGCACCTCTAGTTCCCATTCCTCCTTCTGAGGTGCCATTCACCTGTGTGTTGGTGGATATTGTGGGCCTTCTTCCTAAGACTTCTTCAGGATTTTCTTATGTGTTGACCCTGATTGATATGGCTACTCGTTATCCTGAAGCCATTCCACTTAGACATATCTCAGCAAAGAACGTGGTTAAGGAAATGCTAGGGTTCTTCACCAAGTTTGGTCTGCCCAAGGAGGTACAGTCAGACCGAGGAAGTAATTTCATGTCAAATGTTTTCAAGCAGTCTCTGAAAGAGTTGGGCATCACCCAGATCACGTCTTCAGCTTACCATCCCCAGACCCAAGGAGCGTTGGAGAGATATCATCAAACACTCAAATCGATGCTCTGGAAATACTGTTTGGAACATCAGAAAGACTGAGATAAAGGTCTTCTAATCGTTGTATTTGCCGCAAGAGAATCTCCAAATAAATTCCTGGGCTTCTCACCTTTTGAACTACTGTTTGGCCATGAAGTAAGAGGACCCCTTAAGCTACTCAAGGAATGCTGGCTGTCGGAGGAAGATGACGTCAACCTGCTGGAGTATGTGATGAAGTTCAAAGAACGGCTGTCCACTGCTTTACAGCTGGCGACAGAGAATTTAGGAGTTGCTCAGGAGAAGTTGAAGACTTGGTATGATAAGAAGTCCAGGTTACGCCACTTTCAGCCAGGAGATCAGGTTTTGATTCTGCTACCGGTGCATGGGCAACCTCTTCAAGCCAAGTTTAGTGGTCCTTATTTCGTGGAGAAGAAACTCAGTGATGTCAACTATGTCATCACCACACGAGATCGTAGAAAGAACAAGCAACTTTGTCACATCAACATGCTAAAGTTATATCACGGGCGGGACACAAATAACCCAGTCTGCACTGTAGCTGTTCCACCCGAGTCTGCAAGTGAAGCTCTTCCATGCAGTATGAGCCTGAGTGATAGTTTGGGGAAGAATCCTGATATCATGAATGATCTCCAGACTAAGCTTTCTCATCTAGCTCCCGAGGAAAGGAAAGAGTTTTCGGCATTACTGCAGGAGTACCCGCAAGTATTCCGTGGTACTCCAGGAAAAACCACTGTGTTGATGCATGATGTCGATGTTGGAGACGCAAAGCCAATTAAACTGCCTCCTTACCGTGTGAACCCAGTGAAAGTTCCTCTCATCCAGAAGGAGCTTGGCTACCCGTTGGACCACAAGATGCTTGAGCCCTGTCATAGCGAGTGGAGTTCTCCTGTCACTCTAGTCCCTAAGCCAGGTGGGTCACAGCGGCTTTGCATCGACTACAGACGTGTTAATCAGATAACCAAAACAGACACCCTCTCCCTCGCGTGGAAGATTGCATAGACAAGATCGGAAAGGCTAGGTACTTAAGTAAGTTTGATTTGTTAAAGGGATACTGGCAAGTACCTATGACTGAACGTGCTAGGGAGATCTCATGTTTTGTAACACTAGGAAAGACTTTTGGATGATCTGTAATGTCATATGGTATGAAGAATGCACCAGCCACATTTCAGAAGCTCATGAATGTTGTAACAGAGGGTTTGGCAGGGTGTGTTGTTTATTTTGATGATGTATTAATCTTCAGTGACAACTGGAAAGATCACCTATGCCATGTCTGTAAATTTCTTAAGCGTTTGGTTCAGGCTAATCTTGTTGCTAATTTATCAAAGTGTGAGTTTGGTCAAGCTAAAGTTCAGTACCTTGGGTACGTAATTGGTGATGGACATGTTGCACCACCAGGAGCTAAGGTTCAGGTTATAAGTGATCTTCCCAGACCTAAAAGTAGGAAAGAGCTACAAAGATTTTTGGGAATGGTAGGTTATTACAGGAGATTTGTTCTTAACTTTTCAATTCTTGTATCACCACTTACAGACCTACTGAAAAAGGGAGTTAAATTTGTCTGGACCGATGACTGTGAATCCTCTTTCAGCAAACTTAAAGCTACCCTATTAAGTCAGCCAGTGCTCACTACTCCAAATTTTGCTAAGCCTTTTAAGATGGCTGTTGACGCAAGTGATACAGGAGCTGGGGCTGTTTTGCTGCAAGAGGATGATCAGGGTATTGAACACCCTGTATCTTATTACAGTAAGAAGTTCACTCCACCTCAAAAGAACTACTCAACTATTGAGAAAGAGCTTTTGGCCTTGATTTTGGGTTTACAGCATTTTTCATTTTATTTGTGTTCTGGTTTTGACCCCATAGTCATTTATACCGATCATAACCCACTGAAATTCCTTAGTAAGTTTAAAGATAAAAATCAGAGATTGACAAGATGGAGTCTACTTCTTCAGGAGTATTCGTTAGACATACAACATATCAAGGGGAAAGAAAATGTTATTGCAGATTGCTTATCTAGACTTTAGACAGATTGTTTTAGAGTAATAAGAAATTTCCTTTGTAAATTTCTTTTTCTTTCTGGGGAGGTGTTACATAGCCTATAATTTCATCATCCTTTGTATAATTCTAACGTACAGTATGCTGCATGTTTGATCGCGATTCGCCTCGTGGCTTCCATGGTGCGTGTTCTACCTCACTCCCCCCCTCCTCCCTTATAGTAGAGTAAGTCGTTCTTTCTGTTTTCAGAGCAGGAGTGTCAACTCTTTGTCCCCTATGGCTTCATTTGCGCGTCCTTCTTACAAGTTGTATCAAGCTCTGCCGGCCCCTATATAATGAGCTCAGTCTCTGCATTAATTGCCACTTAGATCTACTCCTCATTTTGTTCACATCTCTGTCCTCCCCTGTACAGTTGTAATTATTTTTGTGAGTGCTCAGGAAGTCTCCAACCATGTAGCTGCTGTGTAATTTGAGTATAAGCGTTATTACATTTTTTCTTGTACTGTGTAGGATAAGGTGTTAATTCGTAGGCCTGGTGAGGTGTTTGTGATTAGTGTGAAGATTTACTGTCAACCAGTAGTAATAATATTTTGTATCTGTAATAATATATCTTGCTTTAATTGAGCATTATCCGGTTTTCTCATTTTATCAGGGCTGACTTAGATAAATTTACTCTTGCTAATTTCGTGTTACTAGCGGCTATTGCAGTTAACCATATATTTAACCTGTTTTTGCCATTACATTATCCTTATGAGTCATGAATGTTTTGTTGTTAGTTTGAGCATTAAACTTTAACTTGTAATTTTACCTAACTCTTTTGTTTTGAACCTGGAACTTTGCAGGACAGTAGTGATTTTTAGTATTCTCACTTGAAGTGTTCATTATCTTTCTCTGTTCCGTAACAATATATATATATATATATATATATATATATATATATATATATATATATATATATATATATATATATATATATATATATATATATTGTTACATAGAATATGATTTCATCATCCTTTGTGTAATTTTAACGCACAGTTGCTGCATGTTTGATCACGAGCGTGTTCTGCCTCAGTCCCCCCCTTCTACCGTTATAGTAGAGTAAGTCGTCCTTTCTGTTGTCAGTGCGGGATTTTCATCTCTTTGTCCCCATGGCTTCATTTGCGCGTCCTTCTTACAAGTTGTATCAAGCTCTGCTGGCCCCTATATAATGAGCTCAGTCTCTGCATCATTGCCACTTAGATCTGCTCCTCATTTTGTTCACATCTCTGTCCTCCCCTGTACAGATATTATTAATGTGAGTGCTCAAGAAATCTCCAAACATCTAGCAGCTGTGTGTAATTTGAGTATAACTGTTGTTGCATTTTTTCTTGTGCTGTGTAGCATGGGGTTGGTTCTTGGGCCTAGTGAGGTCTTCGTGATTGATGTTGGGTTTTATGTCAGTCATTTTTGATAATAATTTGTATCTGTAATAATTTATCTGGCATTCACTGAGCATTACCAGGTGTATTTTCATTTTATCAGGGCTAACTTAGATAAATTTACTCTTGCTAATTTCGTGTTAATAGAGGCTATTGCAGTTAACCATATATTTAACCTGTTTATTTGCCATTATATTATCCTTATGAGTTCTGAATGTTTTGTTGTTAGTTTGTGCATTAAACTTTAACTTGTAATTTTACCTAACTCTTTTGTTTTGAACCTGGAACTTTACGGGACAGTAGTGATTTTCAGTATTCTCACTTAAAGTGTACATTATCTTTCTCTGTTCCGTAACATAAATTTGGCGACCTCTTATCAGGATATTCAGGATATTATCATAAGGATATTGCTTGATATTTTGTGACTGTTACTTATTAATTATGTCTACTATTACTACACTTGATGAAGCCAAAGATTTTTTGTCAAATGTGCAAACAGTGTGTGATATAGAAAACAGAACAAAGAATGAACTTAAGATTGTTGCTCAACAATTGGGATTTGTTGTTCGCTCTCATCAGTCTAAAGATCAAATTGTTGCCATGATTAATGAAAGCTTGTTTAATGTAACTCCTCCAAATGAGCAAATGCAGATTGAATTAGCTAAGTTACAGCTAGCCCTGCAGGAGGCTAAGGCTAAGGAGGCGGAGTCTCGTGTTAAGGAGGCTGAATTTCAGGCAAATGCTCGTATTCAAGAGGCACAGGTACAGGCTCAGGCACAAATTGAACTTGCTAGGATTCAGGCAGACCATGAGTATCGCATGAAACAAGGTGGAACTGGATCATCTAGCTCTGATGATTTTGATGTGGCTAAAAATATTAAACTTGTCCCTCCTTTTAATGAATCTGATTTAACTAAGTATTTTCAGTTGTTTGAGAGGGTAGCTACAGGTTTTAGTTGGCCCAAGGAGTATTGGCCAGTACTCCTTCAAACCGTTCTCACCGGTAAAGCTCAAGTAACTTATGCATCTTTGCCTCAGGATCAATCTGATAATTATGATGTAGTTAAGAGCTTGATTCTAAAGGCCTATGAGCTTGTTCCTGAAGCCTATAGAGTAAAATTTAGGACAACTTACAAGCAAGATAAGCAATCCCATGTTGAGTATGCAAAAATAAAAGAAGATCTGTTAGAGCAGTGGTTAAATTCTAAGAATGTGGATTCTGATTTTGGTAAATTTAAGCAGATGATTTTGCTGGAGGATTTCAAAAGGTGTATTTATAAAGATGTAAGCCTATATCTTGATGAGAAAAGGATAGATAATTTGTCTGATGCTGCAGTTTTAGCTGATGAGTATGTTCTCACTCACAAGAGATATTCTAGAGAAAAAGGGAAAGCTGAGAGTAAGTACGTTGCCTCTACTCAGAGTACAGGTAACAGGAAAGAGAATAAAGATGATGTTTCTCAAGAAGTAAATACCAGCTTCACCTCTAGATTTCAGAAAAGTAAATGTACTTATTGTAGTAAGCTTGGTCATACTACGGAGAGATGTTTCAGGAGACAGCGTGATGTGAACAAAAAGGAGTCTTTAAATATTCAGTCAATTGGTCTAGTGTCCACTCTTGAGAGTTCCCAGAATTCTTTAACTGAGTTAACTGAACCTGCTTTGAGGGGTAACTTAAATTCTCATGATGGAGCTCCTCTTTTGAGCAGTAACGTGGGTGACACTCTCAAGAGTTCATGTGCTAATTTCCTGTCTGATGGTTTTGTCAGTCCTCTGGACAGTAATGACAGGAAATCAGTTAAAATATATCGTGATACAGGTGCTTGCCAATCCCTTATGCTGACCAGTGTTCTAGGCTCTAATGTTAATTCCTCTGATGAAACTGTAATCTTACAAGGTGTAGGGAATAATTACTTCTCTGTCCCTCTGTGCAGAGTGAATTTAGAGTCTGGTTTGGTTAATGGTTCCGTTATGGTTGGGTTGGTTGAGACACTCCCAATGTCAGGTGTAACTTTCTTGCTTGGAAATGATATTGGTGGAAGTCAAGTGTGTCCAGCTCCTCAGTTGTCTAGTGAGCCAGTGGCTGCGTCCCAGGATTGTGATGTCCCTGATGTGTTCCCTGCATGTGCGTCACTAGGGCTAAGTCTAAAGTTACTGGTGATTTAGAGGATGATGATGATGATGATGTTATCCTAGCTGACACTTTTCTTGCTAATTTGGACCACTCACCAGATGAGGCAGTACCCCGTAGTGTTGATAATTTGTCTCGTCAAGAGTTGGTTGAGTTGCAGGTTGCTGACCCTGAGTTGAAAGGTCTAGCTAACTCTGCTTACAGTGAAGACGAGTCAGCCGGTGCTTCTACTTGTTATTATGTAAAGTCAGGAGTACTTATGAGGAAGTGGAGACCCCCAACAGCATCAGCCGACTGTGAATGGGAGGTTGTACATCAAGTTGTCATCCCTCGTGTTTGTAGGCAGGATATCATTAGAGTGGCTCATGATTCCAGTTTGGCAGGACACCTTGGAGTGAGGAAGACTGTGGCATGCATTTTGAAACACTTCTACCGGCCAGGTATCTTCAGGGATGTTTCCTGGTATTGTAAGTCTTGTCACACCTGTCAAGTTGTGGGGAAGTGTAATCAGACTGAAAAGGTTGCACCTCTAGTTCCCATTCCCCCTTTTGAGGCGTCTTTCACCCGTGTGTTGGTGGATATTGTGGGCCCTCTTCCTAAGACTTCTTCAGGATTTTCTTATGTGTTGACCATGATTGATATGGCTACTCGTTATCCTGAAGCCATTCCACTTAGAAACATCTCAGCAAAGAACGTGGTTAAGGAAATGCTAGGGTTCTTCACAAAGTTTGGTCTGCCCAAGGAGGTACAGTCAGACCGAGGAAGTAATTTCATGTCAAACTTTTTCAAGCAGTCTCTGAAAGAGTTGGGCATCACCCAGATCACGTCTTCAGCTTACCATCCCCAGACCCAAGGAGCGTTGGAGAGATATCATCAAACACTCAAATCGATGCTCAAGAAATACTGTTTGGAACATCAGAAAGACTGGGATAAAGGTCTTCCATTCGTTGTGTTTGCTGCAAGAGAATCTCCAAATGAATCACTGGGCTTCTCACCTTTTGAACTACTGTTTGGCCATGAAGTAAGAGGACCCCTTAAGTTACTCAAGGAATGCTGGCTGTCAGAGGAAGATGACGTCAACCTGCTGGAGTATGTGATGAAGTTCAAAGAATGGCTGTCCACTGCTTTACAGCTGGCGAGAGAGAATTTAGGAGCTGCTCAGGAGAAGATGAAGACTTGGTATGATAAGAAGTCCAGGTTACGCCACTTTCAGCCAGGAGATCAGGTTTTGATTCTGCTACCAGTTCATGGGTAACCTCTTCAAGCCAAGTTTAGTGGCCCTTATTTCGTGGAGAAGAAACTCAGTGATGTCAACTATGTCATCGCCACACCAGATCGTAGAAAGAGCAAGCAACTATGTCACATCAACATGCTAAAGTTATATCACAGGCGGGACGAAAATAACCCAGTCTGCACTGTAGCTGTTCCACCCAAGTCTGCAAGTGAAGCTCTCCCATGCAGTATGAGCCTGAGTGATAGTTTGGGGAAGAATCCTGATATCATGAATGATCTCCAGACTAAGCTTTCTCATCTACCTCCCAAAGAAAGGCAGGAGTTTTCGGCATTACTGCAGGAGTACCCGCAAGTGTTCCGTGCCACTCCAGGAAGAACCACTGTGTTGATGCATGATGTCGATGTTGGAGACGCAAAGCCAATTAAATTGCTTCCTTACCGTGCGAACCCAGTGAAAGTTCCTCTCATCCAGAAGGAGCTTGGCTACCTGTTGGACCACAAGATGATTGAGCCCTGTCAGAGCGAGTGGAGTTCTCCTGTCACTCTAGTCCCTAAGCCAGGTGGGTCACAGAGGCTTTGCATCGACTACAGACGTGTTAATGAGATAACTAAAACAGACACTTACCCTCTCCCTCGTGTGGAAGATTGCATAGACAAGATCGGAAAGGCTAGGTACATAAGTAAGTTTGATTTGTTAAAGGGATACTGGCAAGTACCTATGACTGAACGTGCTAGGGAGATCTCATGTTTTGTAATATTAGGAAAGACCTTTGCATGGTCTGTAATGCCATATACAGATTGTTTTAGAGTAACAAGAAATTTCCTTTGTAAATTTCTTTTTCTTTGTGGGGAGGTGTTACATAGCCTATGATTTCATCATCCTTTGTGTAATTTTAACGCACAGTTGCTGCATGTTTGATCACGAGCGTGTTCTGCCTCAGTCCCCCCCTTCTACCGTTATAGTAGAGTAAGTCGTCCTTTCTGTTGTCAGTGCGGGATTTTCATCTCTTTGTCCCCATGGCTTCATTTGCGCGTCCTTCTTACAAGTTGTATCAAGCTCTGCTGGCCCCTATATAATGAGCTCAGTCTCTGCATCATTGCCACTTAGATCTGCTCCTCATTTTGTTCACATCTCTGTCCTCCCCTGTACAGATATTATTATTGTGAGTGCTCAAGAAATCTCCAAACATCTAGCAGCTGTGTGTAATTTGAGTATAACTGTTGTTGCATTTTTTCTTGTGCTGTGTAGCATGGGGTTGGTTCTTGGGCCTAGTGAGGTCTTCGTGATTGATGTTGGGTTTTATGTCAGTCATTTTTGATAATAGTTTGTATCTGTAATAATTTATCTGGCATTCACTGAGCATTACCAGGTGTATTTTCATTTTATCAGGGCTACTTAGATAAATTTACTCTTGCTAATTTCGTGTTAATAGAGGCTATTGCAGTTAACCATATATTTAACCTGTTTATTTGCCATTACATTATCCTTATGAGTTCTGAATGTTTTGTTGTTAGTTTGTGCATTAAACTTTAACTTGTAATTTTACCTAACTCTTTTGTTTTGAACCTGGAACTTTACGGGACAGTAGTGATTTTCAGTATTCTCACTTAAAGTGTACATTATCTTTCTCTGTTCCGTAACAATATATATATATATATATATATATATATATATATATATATATATATATATATAGATATATATATCACGATACTGAAGGTCTTAATCTAGATAGTTTCTGACTCCTTCACCACATCAGTACAGTTCTGATAAGTGATAATTCAGTAGTGCTTCTCTAAATACCACAATCATTCTTGCCAACACTCACCTGAGGCAGTCCTATCCTTACGTGTTGTTGGATCTTTAATCTTACAACCGGGGATAAATAAATTGAGTTACATGAGTTTCAATTACATCTCCTTAATCTAACCTTCATCTCCTGCTTATTAGTGTGGCGGGTTCCCTATGCACTACAATGGTTTGGCAGTTGGGTGGCAAACAGTATAATTCTTTATATACTGTAACAGAGTACATGAAGGAGAGCGGCTTGAACCGTGGATGACAATGATGATAAGTTGTGATAGAGAAGTCTGGAGGATGATCTAACTAGATGAACTCTGGGATTGTTCGTCTGGAAGTAGATAAAATCTAATGAAGCTCTTAATCAGTTTCTTACGAGTTTTTGCAATCCCATCCTTGATAAACTCTGGGGTAGGGCGATAGTCAACAGATGAAAGGCTTGATGTATGTATCACTGGTGGTTTGGGATGTAAGACTTCCCTGCATCACACTCTCCCAATCCCAAAGTCTGGCGGGAGATATGGCGCTAATGTCGTTCTGAACACCCCTGTGTTGGCCAGACCCGCCATAGTTAACCTGTTATTGGGTACACCGGGTATGAAGACGCTCTTAAAAAAACCAAGTAACTCTGCAACATGGAAAACATTACAGAGAAGGCAACATCAACCCAGAGTCAGGTATTTCGGGGAGTCCAATGTTCCCCAGTACACATATGAGCCAAGGGTCACAATACCAGATCAGTTCATATATCAGGGCAGGTTGTTTTAGTAAGGGATGGCCACTGTTTTCTCTCCCGGCCAAAGGGATCTTCCCATCATCATTCAAGTTGCTCTCGTTCACTTCATGTTCAGCTATCCCTTCCCAATTAGTACCACTGATCCTGAACTTTTTTTTTTTTATGCGAGGAAGAAGGAACCAAAGGCCATGAGCCCGCAATAACAGTTCCCTCCAAGAGAAAAACAAAATACAAGAGAGAGCCAAATTCAAGATCCATTCATTTCGAGATGCCTGAACACACTGCGTTTGAAAGACTGGAGATCATAGGCAGCAGGAAATATAGACAGAGGGAGACAGTTCCAGAGTTGACCTGTTGCATAAATGAAGGACTGAGAGTAATGGTTAACTCTTGCATTAGAGAGTTGGACAGAAAAGGGATGAGAGTTTGCTGCCAGACGGGTGCTACGCGCTCGTCGTAGAGGTGGAGGAATGCATGCACACAGTTCAGAGGAGCAGTGACCATTAAGTAGCGATAGAAAAGAGATAAAGATGCAACAGTGTGGCGAAGAGACAGAGGTTGAAGGGAGTCAGTAAGAGGAGGAGAGTTAATGAGACGAAAAGCCTTTGACTCCACACTGTTGAGAAGAGCTGTATGTGGGAAGCCTCCCCACACATGAGAGTTGTATTCCACATAGGGGCGGATAAAACCCGTGTATAGAGTCAACAATTGTGTAGGGGTAAAGAAAGAACCGAGTCGGCTTAGCACACCCAATCTCTTGGAAGCAGATTTTACAAGAGATGTAATATGATCTTTCCAAGATAAGTCCCAAGTAAATGAAACCCCAAGCATGTTCAAGGATGATGCAGGATTAAGCTGAATATTATTAAACATTAGAGGGTATACCTGTGGAAGATTTGGACGGGTTGATAGGTGTAAGAACTGAGTCTTACATGCATTAAAAACAACAAGATTATTTTTACCCTAGTCAGAGATACGAGCCAAGTCAGACATTAGTTGTGCCATAGCCTCATCCCTTGTTTGTTGAAGTAACTGCTGAGATGGGCGTTGCAGGAACCGAATGGAAAGGTGAAGGGTGGAATCATCAGCGTATGAGTGGATAGGGATAGATGTACAGCTTAGAAGGTCACTAATGAATAAAAGGAAGAGAGTTGGTGATAGGACAGAGCCCTGAGGAACACCACTGTTGATAGATCTAGGAGAAGAACAATGGTCGTCTACAACAGCGGCTATAGAACGACCAGAAAGGAAGCTAGCGATGAAGGCACAGATAGAAGGATAGAAACCGTAAGAGGGAATTAAAGATTTATGCCAGACTCGATCGGAAGCCTTAGAGATGTCAAGTGCAATGGCAAAGCTTTCGCCAAAGTCCCGAAAGGAGGATGACCAGGAGTCTGAAAGGTAGGTGAGAAGATCGCCAGTGGAGCGTCCCTGACGGAACCCGTACTGACGATCAGAAAGAAGGTTGTGATAGGAAAGATGCCTTGAAATTTTTCTATTGAGAATTAACTCGAAAACTTTTGAAATACAGGACGTTAAAACATTTGGACGATAGTTGGGGGGTTGGGAGTGGTCACCCTTCTTTGGGACTGGCTGAATGAGAGCAAACTTGGAGCAAGAAGGAAAGGTACAAGTTGACAGACAAAGGCGAAAGAGTTTGCCTAGGCAGGGAGTTAGCACAGAAGCACAGTTCTTGAGAACAACAGGAGGGACTCCATCAAGCCCATATGCCTTGTTAGTATTGAGGCCAGTGATGGGAGAACATACATCAGCTGAAGAAATTTTAATGTCAGCCATGAGGAAGTCAGAGGCGGGAAGTGTTGGAGGAACAGCACCGGAATCGTCTAAGGTGGAATTGGAGAAGAAAGTCTGTGCGAAGAGATCTGCTTTATCAGTAGAAGAAATAGCTACAGAGCCATCAGAGTAGAAAAGAGGAGGGAAGGATGATGAGGTAAAGTTGTTAGAAAGGTTTTTTGGCAAGGTGCCAGAAGGAGCGGGAAGAATTCGAATTGGAGAGTTGAGAGCATTTAGTACGGATGAAATTATTTTCAGCAGTGAGAAGAACAGACTTAGCACAATTCCGGGCAGAAACGTAAAGATGATGTGATTCAGGGGTGGGTTGGCTCCGGTACCTTTTGTAGGCCCTCTCCTTGTTGCGGACAGCATTAGAACAAGCGTGATTAAACCAAGGCTTTCTTGCTTTAGTCAAAGGACATGAGAAAGGAATGTATGCTTCCATGACTGTGAGAATTACCTCCGTAATGAGCAAGGCACACTCAGATGGCTCCTGGCCATGGAAGCAATAATCATTCCAGGCTTGTTCACCAGGTGGATCAGTGAAAGGAGAGGAGAGCCAAAGGTGGTGGTGAACATTGAAATCTCCTAGAATGGAGGATTTCAGAGAAAGGAGAAATGGATAGAATGTGTTTTATCGTGGAAGTAAGATAGTCAAAGAATTTTTGATAGTAGAATTAGGCGATAAGTAAACAGCACAGATATATTTAGTCACAGAATGACAGGAAAGCCGAAGCCAGAGTGTAGAGAATTCAGAAGAATCGAGTTCAGGAACATGAGAGCAAGATTTACAGTGCGATGGTATCGTGGAGCATGGGAGAGATGGATGAGGTTTTAGTCTGAGGAGCTCACTACTCTACTCTGTTCGCTATAACTTAACCTAAAATTGCCATCTCTCCATCTTTAAACGGTGAGCCGTAACAAGAGATTAACACTAAAATATGGTGCTAATCATGAAGACGTGTTGCGGAGAGGGCACAAAGCCATAGCGCTGTCATTTTCTCTCACTGAAGTAAGTGAAATAAACTGCAAAAGTGCAAAAACCATGGCCAGGTTAAACTAGTGAATGAACTATACCAACTACTCACTATATACTCGAGTTGGGAATTTCCTTCATCACAGTCACAACTTCAGTTATGTGCATCCTGTCCTAATTATGCATCTCCCACAATACGTCCTCAACGAGGCCGAGATAAAGGAAAAGAAGATGGAGAGAGGAGAGGAAGGAAAAGGTAAAGGGGAGCGTCGACGTTGTTGTCGCTGGGCCCCGGGGGTGGCGGCAGCAGCAAGATCCTAATTCCACCAATTCACTGGGTGAGCAGCAGCCAGAGACAGGAAAAGGCTATAACAATAGTAGAATATTCATTACGCAAAGTGCCTTGTGAAAAAGACAATAATTATCCTTTCACTTATCATTCAAGCCTTCTATACCTTAACGGCAGCTAGAAATGGGATGGAGGCTTACTTATGATGTAAAACACTATAAAGTAGAACTTTTTCAGTACTGATTATGGTGACATCAATACTACTAGCTTTGTGATCTATCCGTCGCATCCGGAAACTCACCCACATAGTCAGGCCTTATTAGAAACCAACAGGGCGTTCACTCACGGTGGACGGGATATGGCACCTGGTATAGACGGAGAAGTAGCCAAATGATAAAACAGATGGCTGTTTGGCCTATCAGAAGAGACAAAGGCATAGAAAAGGAAATATATTATGACTCTTTCATGGTCGCATGGTGACTTTCCTTATTCAGTGCTTCTTTTTATACGTCTATTTATTATAATCAAAAATTAATTTGTTTTTCTTCTAGGTATTTGTACAGTTTGCGTAATTAAGAAGAAAATCTAATACATCATGGACTGTTACAAGAATTATCGGTAAATGCACCAACTTCAATCGGAAAAAATAGCCAGTTGTCATATTCAGCATTGACTCAAGTATTTTTGTCTCCATATCGTTTTTCCATCACAGAAATGTTTAATTATTACGCTCACCGCAAAATCACCATTGTATTATTCTTCTCCACGCACACCAATTGCCTCTATGTCAGTGTCTGGTTTTCTTACTCCACACTATCAGTTTCAAGATATTCTGAGACTTGCACAATTGGTCTATCCTCAGAAGTGTGATTTTTCTTAGACTGGAACATGGAAGTGTGACGCAGGATGATGGTTTATGATACAGCACGATGTTATCAAAAGAAATATGGGTTTTCTTTTACAACGTTTTTCTTTTTCCCTTAGGCGTCTTTCCTTTGCCACACCCAGTCTCATGTTTTCTTCTATCTTATTCCCTCTCTGATTTGTCTCTCCCTCCTTCCCATATCCCTTCCTCCAAAAAAGTCTGGCTCCTTGTATTCCTCCTTACCTCCGAGTCCCATCTTTCCCTCACTCCCTTATCTCTACTACTTGCATGAATATCTTTCTCCCTAATATGACAACTCTACCTCCCTCCCTCCCACCTCTTCCTTCCTCCCTAACCCTTCTCTCCCTTCCTACCTTATCCCTTCCTTGGCGAAATGTTTTCCCTTTTCCCAAGTCCCTCTCTCCTTCTTGTATTTGTTTCTCCCTGTCTCCTTCCTTTACCTCTCTACCTCTTTCTCACTCTCAATACACGTCTTCTCCCCCTCCCCCTCTCTCTCTCTCTCTCGTCAGTTCCCCCAATTCCCTTCCTTACATTGTAAATACCACTAAAGGACACACACACACACACACACAGAAACCCGTCAGACACCGTGGTCACACTGCCTTGAGAAGTGAGGCAATAAAGTCAGTAACATTACCCTAAATATTATCCAGTAAATATGGCCGGCAAAAGTGGTCACTTCCTCACCCTTATTTTCTCCTTTAGAGTCGAATGGCACAGTGAAATGCAAAGTCTACGTTAATACTGATGCATGGGACGAAAATGAATGCTATCTGGCCTTTCCGTACAACTGCTGACTGTATCGTGCATTGTGGAATGCAGGCTAATCAGACCTACCTACCACATGCGTCCCTAAATGACCGTCAAAAATCTGGAAGATGCATTCCGCTTTGCGACTTCATTTTTTTTTATATAGATAATGAATGGAGGAAGGAAAAACAAAGGGGAAAAAAAATAAGTCCATGTGCCTAAAGGCATCCTCCATTCATAAAATATTTATAACAACTGGATTTGAACTGAAGTGGATTAAATGTTTGTGGGAAACAACTCCCAGGAAGTGAATTCCAGAGAGTAGTAGCTCTGGGGACAAATGAATGTTGATAAGCAGAGGTTCTGCATTGCGGGGGAGAGTGTGAATTCACGGGCGCTCCCAGCTGCCCGAGTATTTCGGGAGAAAATGTGAAGGGAAGGAACAATTGAAGCCAGTTCGTCTGAACACTTACGGTAAAAATATCTATAAAATAATGCTAAAGAAGCAACATCTCTACGTACTGATAATGGAGGAAGGTTTTGCATGATGGCAGGATTATTGATTAATCTAATGGCTTTATTTTGAGTTTTGTTCAACTGCCTCTCTCTCTCTCTCTCTCTCTCTCTCTCCCCCCATCAGAAAAATATGTAGACTGTTTATAAGCAACTTGTTATTCATGGTTCCTCAGTTTGACCCCTCCCCTCTCTCTCTCTGGGAAAGAGAGGGAACAGTGGCGACCCATGATCTGACTCGACCTGACCTGACCATATATGCCGTACCAGGTGGGGCCGTCGCCTTCACCACGATTTGTCTAGTCTCTCGGGACATGAATTAACGATAAATACGGTACATGGGCGTCTTTACATATGTTTATATATGTATCCAAGTACTAATAGAGACATGCTTGTGTTTGTGTTATGTGCCCATGCCTGGTGTACAGATTTTTGCATACTTACACAGCAATTAAGTATATAGTTCAAATTTCCTTCTTTCTTTATCAACAAAAAATAATAAACAATAAAAAATGCATGCAATATGTTAAGATTAGCCTGACATGACGCTGTATGCTCAGCCTTTTCATTTCCATTATATTCTACTTTCTGCCGATCCTACGGATTGGCTTTCAGGCTTTTTAAACCCTGTGTGGTGCTGCTCCTTCCTTTTTTTTCCTGTACGGTAAAAGCAGGAGGATCTGCAGGGTGGGAAAGACACCCATCTGCTGTGCTGTTCTTGTTTCCAACTTCTATAACTTGAGTATTGTATTAGTGTTAAGGCCGGACCGCCTCGTATGGACCGTAAGGTCTGTGTGGTCTGTGTATGTAACCCCCCCCTTTTCTCTCTCTTATGTAACTTCCCCCCCCCCTCTCTCTCTCTCTCTCTCAATCTATCTCTCTACCTCAGACAAATCTGTATGTTTTTAGAGTAACTTTTATCCCTGTCCCTTCCATTTATACTTATCTTTTAACAACACTGCATTCTTCGCTTACCTTCCTTCACCTCTCTGCCCTTTATTCTTTTCCACTCTTCCACACTCCTGTCCCTCTCTTTCCATTCTATATCAATAACAACTCCTATTCTCTTTCACTCACCTCTTCCCTACAACATATTTTCGTCTTCCTCTCTGCTTCTCATTTACGCCCCTCCCATTGTTTCCCCTTCACTTCACCTACTCACTCTTTTTCTCATATGTCTTTTCGATGCAGTATACGAAAGAGTTAGAAAGAGTTACCGGGCGACTAAGACGGTAAGAGAAGGGAGGACGAGGGATGTGAGGAGGGAGGTTATGAGATGAACGAAAGGAAAGAGAATGGGATGACAGAGTGGGAGAAAGAGATGAAGGAAAGATAAAATGAAAGTTTAGAAACTAAAATGAGAAAGACTAGGAGGGGTTAAGTGAGAGAAAGTAGTGGAGAGAACAGGAAATGTGAAAGAGGTAGTAGGTAGAGAGTGACAGGAGAAACGGAGCAAAGTCAAGAGGAGGGTGGCACGAAAGGAAGTATGACCAAAGAAAAGTGAGTTAGGAGGCGGCAGAAGCAAGGGATACATAAACTTGTCCCCCACAAGCAGGTATTTCTTCTTACATCATTAGAACTCAAGCCAGCTAATCTACATAAAAAACTAACCTCCAACAACGATGCAATGCCTTGACATAGTTAAACCTGCCACACTAATCTGTATGTCTTTTAAACTCCCTCCTAATGCCTGAAGTAGATTTTTTCCGCAATCCTGTTTACTCCATATTTGGCCTAGCCTGATATTCACCAAGATACCTGCTATCAACTGCGGGGCAAACTAGCGTATTCATTTACTTGATCTGGGAGAATCACAAAAGGCATTTGAAAATAATGGCGCAAGGATTCCACAGTGTAGTTGTCTTCTACTGTGAATTGTAAAGCCTTTATACACAATGTGGAATAGGCACGGGGTGACTTACATTATACAGATCTACATTAACAACTGCTGTTTGGATGCGACTATATATAAACATACACTGACTAGGATGGCACAGAAAGGTACTGGAAATGTGATTCTCGTGTCCTCGGATCAAATGAGTGGTCAACTTGTCCTACTTTTTTTTTTTTTTTTTTTTTTTAATGCGAGGAAGAAGGAACCGAAGGCCATGAGCCCGCAGTAACAGTTCCCTCCAAGAGAAAAACAAAATACAATAGAGAGCCAAATTCAAGATCCGATCATTTTGAGATGCCTGGACACACTACGTTTGAAAGACTGGAGATCATAGGCAGCAGGAAATTCAGACAGAGGGAGACAGTTCCAGAGCTGACCTGTTGCATAAATGAAAGACTGGGAGTAACGGTTAACTCTTGCATTAGAGAGTTGGACAGAAAAGGGATGAGAGTTTGCTGCCAGACGGGTGCTATGCGCCCGTCGTAGAGGTGGAGGAATGCAAGCAGACAGTTCAGAGGAGCAGTGACCATTAAAGTAGCGATAGAAAAGAGATAAAGATGCAACAGTGCGGCGAAGAGACAGAGGTTGAAGGAAGTCAGTAAGAGGAGGAGAGTTAATGAGACGAAAAGCCTTGGACTCCACCCTATTGAGAAGAGCTGTATGTGGGGAGCCTCCCCACACATGAGAGTTGTACTCCACACAGGGGCGGATAAAACCCCTGTATAGAGTCAACAATTGTGCAGGGGTAAAGAAAGAGCGGAGTCGGCTTAGCACACCCAATCTCTTGGAAGCAGATTTTACAAGAGATGTAATATGATCTTTCCAAGATAAGTCCCGAGTAAATGAAACCCCAAGCATGTTCAAGGATGATGCAGGATTAAGCTGAATATTATTAAACATTGGTGGGTATACCTGTGGAAGATTTTGTCGGGTTGACAGGTGTAAGAACTGAGTCTTAGATGCATTAAAGACAACCATATTATTTTTACCCCAGTCAGAGATATGAGCCAAGTCAGACATTAGGTGTGCCATAGCCTTATCCCTTGTTTCTTGAAGTAACTGTTGAGATGGGTGTTGCGGGAACCGAATGGAAAGGTGAAGGGTGGAGTCATCAGCGTATGAGTGGATAGGGTTAGATGTACAGCTTAGAAGATCATTGATGAATAAAAGGAAGAGAGTTGGTGATAGGACAGAGCCCTGAGGAACACCACTGTTGATAGATCTAGGAGAAGAACGATGGCCGTCTACAACAGCGGCTATAGAACGACCAGAAAGGAAGCTAGCGATGAAGGCACAGATAGAAGGATAGAAACCGTAGGAGGGCAGTTTGGAAATTAAAGATTTATGCCAGACTCGATCGAAAGCCTTTGAGATGTCAAGTGCAATGTCAAATCTTTCGCCAAAGTCCCGAAAGGAGGATGACCAGGAGTCTGAAAGGAGGTGAGAAGATCGCCAGTGGAGCGTCCCTGACGGAACCCGTACTGACGATCGGAAAGAAGGTTGTGATAGGAAAGATGCCTTAAAATTTTTCTATTAAGAATTGACTCGAACACTTTTGAAATACAGGACGTTAAAGCAATTGGTCGATAGTTGGAGGGTTGGGAGTGGTCACCCTTCTTTGGGACTGGCTGAATGAGAGCAAACTTCCAGCAAGAAGGAAAGGTACAAGTTGACAGACAAAGGCGAAATAGTTTGCCTAGGCAGGGTGTAAGCACAGAAGCACAGTTCTTGAGAACAACAGGAGGGACCCCATCAGGCCCATATGCCTTGTTAGTACTGAGGCCAGTGATGGCAGAAAATACATCAACTGAAGAAATTTTAATGTCAGCCATGAGGAAGTCAGAGGGGGGAAGTGATGGAGGAACAGCACTGGAATCGTCTAAGGTGGAATTGGAGGAGAAAGTCTGTGCGAAGAGATCTGCTTTATCAGTAGAAGAAATAGCTACAGAGCCATCAGAGTAGAAAAGAGGAGGGAAGGATGATGAGGTAAAGTTGTTAGAAAGATTTTTGGCAAGGTGCCAGAAGGAGCGGGAAGAATTCGAGTTGGGGAGTTGAGAGCATTTAGTATGGATGAAATTATTTTTAGTAGAGTGAAGAACAGACTTAGCACGATTCCGGGCAGAAACGTAAAGATTATGTGAATCAGGGGTGGGTTGGCTCCGGTACCTTTTGTAGGCCTTCTCCTTGTTGCGGACAGCATTAGAACAAGCGTGATTAAACCAAGGCCTTCTTGCGTTAGTCAAAGGATATGAGAAAGGAATGTATGCTTCCATCCCGAGAGAATAACCTCCGTAATGCGCAAGGCACACTCAGATGGCTCCCGGCCATGGAAGCAATATATCATTCCAGGGAAAATCAAAGAAGTACTGCCTGAGGGCCTCCCAGTCTGCGGCTCCAAAATGCCACAGACGACGTTTCTTTGGAGGGTCCACAGGCCGTACCGGAGTGATAGGACAGGTTAAGGTAATAAGGTTGTGATCGGAGGAGCCCAACGGAGAGAAAAGATTAACAGAGTAAGCAGAAGGATTAGTTGTGAGGAAGAGGTCAAGTATGTTGGAGCTCTCTCCAAGGCGGTCAGGGATACGGGTAGGGTGCTGTACAAGCTGCTCTAGGTCATTAAGGATAGAAAAGATGTAGGCTTGTTCACCAGGTGGATCCGTGAAAGGAGAGGAGAGCCGAAGGTGCTGGTGAACATTGAAATCTCCAAGAATGGAGATTTCAGAGAAAGGAGAAATGGACAGAATGTGTTCCATCGTAGAAGTAAGATAGTCGAAGAATTTTTGATAGTCAGTAGAATTAGGGGATAAGTAAACAGCACAGATATATTTAGTCAGAGAATGACAGGAAAGCCGAAGCCAGAGAGTGGAGAATTCAGAAGAATCAAGTTCAGGAACACGAGAGCAAGATAAGTCGTTGCGTATGTATACACAACAGCCACCTTTGGCTTTGAAATGAGTATAGAGAAAGTAGGAGGATACAGAAAAGGGTTTGCTGTCAGTTGCCTCAGACAGCTGAGTCTCCGTTAGAAAAAGAAGGTGAGGTTTAGAGGAGGAGAGGTGGTGCTCAACAGAGTGAAAGTTAGATGAAAGGCCGCGAATGTTGCAGAAATGAAGAAGAAGAGAGTCAGACAGTGGTTCCAGGCACCTCGAGTCGTCACCGGGAGAGGGGCAGATGGCGGGGGCATTTATGGTCCCCCCCCCTGGGGACTCCGAGGCTGGGTGAATTGACGCCATTTTTGGTGAATTTTGAATAGGAAGTGTAGTGTGTACTGTGCATGTAGTTTGGTGAAGATAGAGAAATTTGTACTGGAGAGCATGCTGGCCTACTCTCTGTGTAACTGAGACACTGAAAAAGTTCAGCAAAGGGGGATGGTCAGGAACTAGTCCTGAGGGCTGATGAAACGGGAGCTCCAGCACTCCCTGTCATCAGCTTTCCATCCACCTCGGGAGTACTGCCCTGCTCGACTGGTGCAACGACTTATCTTGCTCTGCATCCTCCTTCTCCCTCTCTTTAATAGTATTTCGAAGTCGTCAATATTTTTTCCACCCTTTTCACTGGTTCTCTACTTTGTAAAATAAGAAACCCAGCATAGATACTTTGGTCAGGTAATGGAACATTTTTACTTATATGAAATCATTTTCAGTGAGCTTTTTTTTATGCAAGAAAGTAGGAACCAAAGACCAGGAGCTCGCAAAATTGTTCCCTTTAAGAAAAATAAAAAGATAACAGAAAGCCAAATTCAAGATCCGTTCCATTAAAGATGCCCAAACACTAATTCCCACTCATGCATTTACCATTTTTTTTTTTTTATCTAATATACTATCTAATATACTATAGCACTAGCCGTGTGTGTGTGTGTGTGTGTGTGTGTGTGTGTGTTGGGCAGCCGAAACTACACATTCAAATCGCACGAAAATTGGCACAAAAATTGCAAAAAAAAATCGCTGATGTGTAAAAACTTGCTCACATCACGATTGAAAAACTTTTACTATATATACTGGGCGATCACATTTTGACCAAAAAAACGCCGCTCCCGCCACCCAGCATAGGATCTCCGTAGAATTTTTTGCCCATAGCTACAACTAAAATATTCTATAGCAGTAGCTATAGAACACACTGAGGTGGTTTGGCTATGTGGAGAGGATGGAGGGTGAAAGACTGACGAAGAGGGTGTATGTGAATGAGGTGGAGGGGGGAAGAGGGAGGGGGAGGCCGAGGATGAGATGGAGAGATGGGGTGGAGAGGTATATGAGAGAGGGGGGTGCGAGTTGGGAGCAGGGCAGTGAAATGGCGGGGGACAGGGTGACGTGGAGGCCATTTGTTTGTTGCCACCTCAAACGGGATTGAGGCGTCTGGCAATAGATAGATAGATAGATAGATAGTAGTCGTGTGTCTGTGTGTGTATTTCGGACTTGCGTTCGGACAACTTGGGTTCCATTCCCCAAGCTGCAAATAACACAATCAATTGGTTAGCTGCAAAAAATTGAAGTGACAACGTTAGACTAGAACAGCACATATACGTGACTCAATTACCTGAAATGATTGCAACGAGCACGCGATGCACGAGAAAATGAGTGAGAAACACAAGAAAGCGAGCGCGCAGCACGAGAGCCCTCTGCAGGAGCAAGTTCGAGGGACCCAAAGGGCCCACGAGCACTTGTCATCACTACAACAGCCCAACATTCAATAATCAAGCTCAGTTCGCCTGTATTTCATCTATCAGTGGGTACTTTATTATCATTATAGTACGGGGAGTTACAGCATATGCATGGTACGTGATTGCCAGTCTGAGCAGTAATGCAAGTCCCATGGTGGCTACTGTATTCTGTGGTTCTCATGCTGGGTTTGTTGTTCTCTCTGTTTTATATGAACGACTGACACTGACCAAGAGCCGTGAAGAACAGCAACGGTGAACACAAGAGGGCAGGGATGAAGACATATAAAATTATGAATGGGAGTGATTCTTTGGCCCGTATTCTCGTCAGCTAAGGAAGCTCCATGGCACCTCTTCCTAAGCGATTTATTTTGCTTATTACACCTCGCCGTCCTCTTCTGTGTTACTTAAATATTTCAAATATCACTATACTCTCCATAAACAACGTACAAGACGATATCAGCCAGCAGTATCCAAAAATATAATGTTAAGGAGGAAGTGTTAGGGCTTTCTCTACCACCGAGAATACTACCCTTTAACAGACATCGCTAGTTTCTGCTGCTGTGGGGAAGAAATAAAACTCCTAACGAAGGCCCACCATCCTGTGATATCACAAGCACTGATGGATCCTAAGTAATCAAAGGCATCAGCCAATCCTGGAAAACAAAAACGTCACAGTATCCTGCATATACATTCAAGGTTTCCTTATGTTTTAAAGTGCAGATTCATCACAGGCTTCGGCTTATATTCTGTTCATTTTTTGGGTAATACTGTACCCAATATCTATGGTAAGTAGTCGTCCTACTGCACATTTTTCCGATACAGCCGGCTTTACGGTAAAGAGTTTGTGTTTGCGTAATATCGTCCATGTTAATCGCCAAAGCAAATTAACTGAAAGATGTAAGTACGCGTGATCAAATTTTCGGCAATCTGGTAAATAAAAAAGATGCAGCTGTAGATGCCAAACGATGAGACCAGTGGCTCACAACCCTCACACACACACAAAAAAAAGGCAGTCCTACTAAAGACCAACTAACGTAAAGAACCCCAAGAATACTGAGTTCAAGAGTCTGGGAGATAAATTTAGGAAGATCGAGCAACTCAGGACTATTTGTTAAGGGTGGACACAGCTGTGGGTCCTCTTCTACTTAGTCTACAAGTGAATATTTGCTTTATATCATTATTCATATGTCTTTCGTATCCTACTGTGGTGAATGAGAAATCTGTGTTAGGAACATTAATGGTTGTAGCAAGTTTGTGGCCTGGCGTTCTCTCGCCTAGTTTTTTAGCATCCTTACCACCACCACCACTCTTTGTTCCACTCTCCCGTGCTCTGTAAATCCTTCATTACTGTGAAGTCCTGTCTTGTGTGATATTGAGTCTTAGATCAGGGCGACATATGTGGGCGTGAAAGTCTCTGCTTCAGTCATTTCATATCTATACCTTGACGCCGTATCCTCTGAGGGGTGGCCACGACAAAAGTATCCTCCAGGTACATCTGTTCCCATCCAGCAAAGGACCCCTCTTCCCCACCTATAACACACCACCCTCCCTCATGTTCTCGTATTCCCGCATTTCTCTCTCTCTCTCTCTCTCTCTCTCTGCTGATCACTCCGCGAGTATGTGGCTCCTAGTTGACCCGGTGTGCAGTAGCAGAAGGGGAGATACCGATGGGAAAGGGGAGAAGAGAGGAAGGAAACAGGGGGAGAAAAGGAGAAAGGAAAGAGACGTGGAGGGATAACGGAAAGTGAGACGGAAAGGAGAGGAGCGGTGGAATGGAAAGGAGAGAGAACAGGAAAAGAAGGAAGAGGTGTGGAAACAAGGAGGGGAGAAGAAGGAGAACAGGAGGGAAGGGAAGAGGAGGAGGAAGAGAGAATAGAGAAGACAGACTAATGAAGTAGGACGAAACAGGGGAAGAGGAACAGAGGGGGAGAGGATGGGGAGGGTGTGTGATATCTGGCCACATTTGTCACCATAAATCCAACAGAAAACTAAGACCGCGTGAGTCCTACATCTGATACACAGACCACCAATACTACCATGCGTGTGTGTGTGTGTGTGTGTGATAGAGAGAGAGAGAGAGAGAGAGAGAGAGAGAGAGAGAGAGAGAGAGAGAGAGAGAGAGAGAATGATACGAAGAGAAAAGAGGAATACAAGTGAGGAGAAAAGGGTAAAAGAAAGCTGGACCTAAAATAAGCGGATAAACACACACACACACACACACACACACACACACACACACACACAATGACCTGTGTCCTCTTTATCTGTGCTTCTTTATGTCCATTTATATTCCCTTTCTGTTTATCTGGGTTATTTATCTGTTCCGTTATCCTTTGTGTGTGTTTATTTGTGCTTCTCATCTCTCTCTTTTCTATGCTGCTCCTTTTTATCTGTTAACCTACCCCATCTCAGGTCATCTCGTCAGAAGCATGAAGTGTCTGGACGCCTCTCTCTCTCTCTCTCTCTCTCTCTCTCTCTCTCTCTCCAAAACCACTTTCGTATTTACGCATCGTTAAAGGCATGAATCCCCTATCTTTCTGTTTATTTTTGTACTCACTAACTCTGCTGCATGTTTATTACCCTCTTCATTTCATATCGTCTCTTTTCCTTCTCTCTCTCTCTCTCTCTCTCTCTCTCTCTCTTTTCTTTTCTTTCCTATATCCCTTAATTCTTTCTGTATATATTTATTTGATCTCTCTGTCTGCCCCACCTCTTTTTCTATCTCCGGTTATAAGGTATACCTATTAAGAGACAGACAAGGAAGAGGCTGAAAGCAAAGTTTTTTTTCATTTTTTTTTTTTTATGTGTCCGACTCTGGGCATAGGCTTCACAGCCTGCTATCAAGGCCCAGCAGTCCTCCTACATACCATACACCTCTACATGTCACCACTTCGGCGCTAACACCCACCGTCCATATTGAATACATGCTAGGGCTGTCTCATACAGGACTGGTGTATTGGTATTAGCGGGGGTATTTTTACATGTCGGCGGGTCTTCTGGTAGATCAGTAAAGCCTGATTTAATGAAATTCAAATCCTTAAACTGTTCCCTGCCACAGCCGGGATTCGAACCTGGGTCCGTTAGGAAAAAGGAAGGAAGGCAGGAAGGACTGTTTATCTCTGTAAATCTTCAGATGCGACATCAATTCTTGGAGTGGCCAATTTAACTGGCCACACACTAAAGTTTTTCGGATGCGAGGTGTTCATTCCCGTAGTGATTAGTGACACCCCATACTAGTCCGCTTGATTCCGTATCTTTTTTTTTTTTGGGGGGGGGGTAATTATTCGTTATGACTATCTTTTTCTTATTTTATTATTAAGTGGTTGGTGGAGGCGTTCACCAGCCACTCACTCGATGTAGTGCTGCGCTCAGTGCCTGCCCTTTCCACTCTTCCTTCCTTCCTTCTTTCTTTCTTTCCGTCATTCTTTCCTCTTCATTAGGTATACAGGTGGCTCTGCACTGAGTGACAAGTCAAATGGTTTCCTATACACCAGGAAACCACGTACTTCGCTGGGTGGTAACCACATAACCAAATTATTGCGCCTGGTGGTTTAGTGGGTAATTAAGGCACTCCAATCGGACTGAGCCGGTGCAGGTTTATATCCAAGGGGTGGTCGGGATTTACTGCCCACGCAATGCCACTCAGGGATGAGTGGGGCTGGTCACTCTCATCTTAAATGTCAGGACCAACTTGCCTAGCCCCGGGGTCCTACGCTCCTCATGGGACAACACTGGGTTAGATGATGAAAGAGTACAAAATCATTATTATTATTATTATTATTATAATTATTATTTACTTTCAGAAGTTTGTTATCTGTTTTTCTGGGTATTACGGTAATCATCTTCATCTACTTCCTACATACAATATACTTTGGTTAGCAATACTGCGAGTTTTGTCAATACATGTTACAATAATTGCTACCTTTTCATCTATCATTCTTCCTTGGCCCCTTGGCTGCCCGCTGCTTGCACATAATTTTACCTCTCTGATCCCATCTATCCAGTTCTGTGAAAACAAATTTGTACGGCCGTAACTAGAATTGTAACTGTCTATATCATGTTCACTGCAAGACCAGACCTTCTGCTAGGAGGGAGAGTGGTAGCCAGAATTTACCTTTCCCCATGCTGGTGACGTGTAAATGGGGAAGGAGTTTTGCAATGAGAGCGATACGTGAGCATACGTTAATGTTGTAATAGCTGGGTGTGTAAGAGTCTGTATGAACAAACAGGTGCTAACATACACTAGCACCTGAAAGGACATACTACCAGCGACAGATTTAAATGTCACGTTTGGGGATGCAAACCTATAGAGGCATCCTCGTGCAGTCAGGAAGCGTATTAACACCTCTTCCTCACTGGTTTATTCCTGATTCTGGTGTTACTATATTCTCATGTGTTATTCATGCAATTTATCGGCATTAACCCATCTGTGCCCAGTGTCGTCAGTATATGGCGGAACTGGGCATTTTCAAAAGTCAATAAAGAAGGAAACCCAGTGGCAGGGACCTATGAGCTTTGCGACTATGAGCAGATAGGCGGAGGACAGTACGCTTAGTACCCTTCTCTCACGAATTCATGCGAGCGTATTTATAAATTCATGACATTGTACTTTAGTAAGAAAACCACGAATTCTAGTGGAATTCCCACTGGGCATCACTCAGTTCAACCGTCCTCGTATTCACTCCAATCGGGATGCTTTTCAGAACATTTCTCACTGTTTCACAAGTGATCATTCTTATCCACGACATTAGTGATTTCACTGAGTGATTTATTGTGAACCTATATTGCTCACTTTCTTTCCGTTGACTGTTGAAGTCAGGCCACACCCTACTTCCGGCGAACACGGCCATCTCTCACCCCCTTTCATAGTTTGAATTTAGTCAGCTTTGAGTTGCCTCGAGGGTAGGACCGTTTGTGCCAAGCGTAGAGCAGCGCCTCCATTGTACAGCGAGTTCCTGAATCTCCACCTAGACGGTGAATTGGCTAAGCGGGCTTAGCGAATTCCAGCGTTTGATGTTCATCACAGGCACCCAGTCTTTTCGTTCAGCTCCCCTCCACTGACCAGTATTTCTGTTTGTTTTTCTAGGCTTAAGTGTGTTTAGCTTTTGAATGAGCGAGTGAGTGTATTCTCCTTGTTATTTTGAATTCATTTTTGAGATTCATGTAACATAAATTTATTTTATTGTAATCAATAAATTTTACAGTTCTTTTCTTTGAGCTTAATGTAATAAGAATCGTGTTTTATTTCTCCACATTAAGCTTATTTTAGTTGCCGCTCCTAGTTTGCACAAACTCTTTACATTATCTTTAACTGGTACTTAGGCCAGTTCTTTTGCATTATACTTAAACCTGTTGTGCCAGCCAGGAGTTTGCATCAGCAAAAACCTGTTTATTATTAACCCCTTAACCGCGGGGCGTCACTTTCGTGACGCTTGGGAGCAAGGGATCATACCACGGGGTGTCGCTTTTGTGATTCTGTGTTATTTTGAATTCACCCGGGCTTCCAAGTGGGGGCTTGTATCATCTATCAGTACTGCCAATGTCCAACACTAGTCAGCACTCCTAATCTCATCTGTACTCCCATCCACTGTTGACAATTTAGCCATTTCTCCCCGTTCTTGACTCCCCTCCCTACCCCCCCTCCATTACCCTATCCTCTCGCCTGCCCGGCCGTGCTACGCTAAGTAAATCTTCCCTGGAATTTTTCACTGATTTCATCCATTGAAATAAGCCCTATGTCCTATTCTTATACCAAATAATATATACAAGAAAGAAATAAGGTAAGTGAGAGTGCCATACACCTGGAATTGGCTAATTATCACCTGACAACACCTCACGTGCACTCGTTCGCTAATTTTCGCTGTTTTTTTCCCCTTGAAATATGCCGTATAATCTATTTTCGTAATAAATATACATGTAAGGAGGGAAGGGAGAAGCCTAAGTGATATTTACATTCACCTGGAACTACCTAATTTATAATGTATTGTCTAGATTTCCTGCCAATCATATCAGTGCTAGACAAAGCTGTTTCAAGATATAACATTGGTAGCTCTGAATATATATCTCCTAAGTAGGCCTCTAATCTATTTTCGTAATAAATATACATGTAAGGAGGGAAGGGAGAAGCCTAAGTGATATTTACATTCACCTGGA
The DNA here is from genome assembly GCF_032717465.1 of Coenobita brevimanus. Taxonomy (NCBI): domain Eukaryota; kingdom Metazoa; phylum Arthropoda; class Malacostraca; order Decapoda; family Coenobitidae; genus Coenobita; species Coenobita brevimanus. Next base: position 10,874,635 of record NC_137049.1, on the reverse strand, counting down.
ACTACCAAATTTATAATGTATTGTCTAGATTTCCTGCCAATCATATCAGTGCTAGACTTAGCTGTTTCAAGAAGTAATATTGGTAACTCTGAATAACCCCTAGCAGGCCTCCACGCTGGTCCTCCGTTATCAGTTCACTCTCATCTTCCAAAGCGAGAGTACGTATGTTTCTTCTTGCTGACTTCAAGGCCTTTTTTCACCCCCATGCAAATGGCCCTGTGACCTTTACCCCCTACTAAACCTCGTGTGGAAAGAGGTAAAGGGCTGACAATTGATAAAAGAGTGACTACGATCTTTCTATTGAGTAAAACAGTGCAAGTGGAATTGTAAATAATGTGTAAACAGCAAGTGAAAGTAATGAATGTAAATATACGTGAACAATGGAAAATAGTTTTATAAGTTATTTCAAGTGACAGTGCACAACACAGTGTAAATAAAATAGAAATGTAAATAACGTAAATAAAATAGAGAACGTAAATAGAAATGTAAATGAGTAGTATTAAAAGAATACGAGTATATACCCTAGGAGTAATGAAAGTGAAAGTTTCACTCTAGCATGTCTGAATGCTATGAGTTATGAGAATGAAGATGAAAGTGACATTCACTCTCAATGCCAGTATACTGGACGAGAAAGTGAATGCTACGTATTCTACTGAAAGAAATTGAATCCCTACAGTGACAATAAACTAATACTACTGAAGGAAACTTATGGATAAAGACTGTAGATATATATAAGTGTTATATAGTAATAGAAATATAAAGTGTGAGGGGTTTTATGAATAATAAATGACAGACTACCAAGAGCGAACTAGTGCCAGTGCGACGATCAGATGTGCTCGTAATTTCCATTGCTTTCACAGCGTTTTTTTTTTTTTTTGAGTATGGATCCCAAACTACTTGAAAATTGTAGAATAGTGTTTATAGTGTTTGTATCTGGCTGTGGTAATCATATTACGGGTTGTCGGGAAGTGTAAAGTGGAGACTTCGTTACCCTACTTCAGAGGTCTCCACAAGTCCTACGGTAACCGACGAAGGCTCAACAATCATTCCAGGAGAAAGCTGAAGGTATGTGCCATAAGCATATGTAATGTTATTATTTTAGGACTAATAACTGATTTTTGGCAAATATTTTTTGAGAGTCTGTCGGAGCCCAAATAACCCCGCGGCACACGCAAGTCATTGGTAAACAAGCCCGCGGTGTAGGGGTTAATAGCATTAATTATTGGTTGTCAGGGGTGGAGTCACTTTCTCAAGAGGCTAACAGTTCTACAAACAGCACTCGAGAGTAATTAGTCTCTGCTGTGTACTGCTGAGAAAGTTTATAAATTCTCGTCTTTAGAGAATCGGCGAAGTAAGTCCATACAGTAAACTTACTGCTTGGTTATCACAAGTCAGTTCCTTGTCTCTATTTTCAAGTAACATCTAGCATTTTTAATTCATAATTTCACATCCCCCCCATGAAATCTGGCGACCTCGCCAGGATATTAACTCCTAGCTCTAAAGTTATTAACGAGATAATACTCACTCACACTTAGGTATTTATCATTAAAGTCTATAGGCACTATCTTACTGGTGGTTATTGATTCATTTCCATTAATTTTATGTAATAGTCTTCCCAGTCAGTTTTTTTTCTTTTTCTTTCTTTACCAGTTTAACTAGATAAAACTGGTCACCACCAACCTGTGCCTATATTCTTTACTTTTGATTATTGGCATTTCTCTGCAAAACGGCAGTCAGTACTCAGTCTTTAGTCTACTCAGCCTTAGTTGAGTTAGCATTATGGCTACTAATATATATGTACAGGAAGCCAAAGATATAAGGGTTACAGACCCCGAACAAATAAAGGAATATGTCCTCTCTCGGTTTAGTTATTAGCAGCAACGTGAGAATGATGCTCATGAAGAGCGTCGAATTCAGCGTGAGGAACGCAAGAGAACGTGAACATGAGCAAAAACAATGTGGACAACACAAGAGAGAACGTGAACGTCAGCAAGAACAACGCGAAAGAGAACGTGAATACGAACGAGAACAACGAGAGAGAGAACGTGAATACGAGCTAGAACGAGAGAGAACGAGAACACGAATGTGCCGAGCACGAGGCACATGAGAAACATGAACTTGAGATGCTGAAACTCAAGTGAGACTCCTTGGCTTCAGACACATCTGGTGCAGCTAACCCAAGCTCCACGAGCGCTCTCCCTACACATGTTCTGGTGACCCCACACATCAAGCTTCCTCCATACAAGGAAGGCGAGTGAATCGAGCCATTCATAGCTCGTTTCGAAGACATGGCTCAGCTGTACCAGCTGGATGAAGCAGCTATGCGGCTCCAGTTTCTTAGCTTGTTTGAGGGCCCTGCCCTCGATATTCTCCACAGAATTCGTGGAGACAATCTCACGTATGAGATGATGTAGGCCACACTCGTCAAAGCGTACAGTCTCACAGTTGACGACGCCAGGAGTCAGTTTATGAGAGCATATCTACAAGAAAAGGAGACTGCTGTTCAGTTTCTTGATCGGCTTATTGTTTATTTAGATGAGTGGATGGAGAAAGATGAAACTCCTCCCACGCGAGAGGGGATAATTGACCTTATGCTGTGCACGCAGCTAGAAAAGTTGTGGCCTGCTGAGCTTATGACTCAGCTTAAGATCTGCCAGGTAAGGGATGCCTGCCAAATGGTGGAGAAGGTTGATGCATTCTTCACTGTGTACGGGTATCAAACTCGTAAGCAACATGCCTGGAACAGGAAAGCTGACAAATCTGGGAAACCATCTCAGACTGAACCCCAGCATCAAGGCCGTTCTCAGAATAATGGCCAAGGTCCAAATAAACCACAGAAGAAGGACCAGGGGCAAAATACCCAGAAACCTGAGTGGAAAGGGTATAACAAGTACCCTAACCAGCAGCAGTATCAGCCACGCAATCGACAGTCGGGACTATCCTATTCAGCACCAGCCCCAGTGTATCGGAGGCAGGAGGCATATGCAACCTTCATTCCTCAACAGCAGCACAGTGGTGTCATTCCTAGCAGTACGGGTACTTCCCCACAGTTCACTAGTCCCCCAGCGACAGTGAACTCTCCGCCACAGGTGGTCAGTCCTCCATCTCCCCAGATGGTGAGTACGACCCCTCAGGTATCTAGTTCTCAGGGCACCATGTTTGGCGCATCATTCATCCAGCAGCCTCATCAGTGGTTGGCTGCTTCCTCAACAGGCCCTCCCACAGGCAAAAGTGCCTTCCTTGTTCAGCCAGGGTTTGTGGGAGGCATTCCTGTAAAGGTCCTGAGAGACAATGGTTCCTCAGGTTGCTCTGTCAGGCAGAGCCTAGTTCGGCCTGAGGAGTAAACAGGTCAACAGATCCAAGCTCAGCTTATTGATCAATCAGAGAGATTGTTCCCTGAGGCTCGTATCCAGGTGGTATCTCCATTTTACACTGGTATGACACTTGCAGTTGTCATGCTAGAACTTTTGTTTGACCTTATCATAGGCAACATACAAGGTGCCAAGTATAGTTTCATCATAGATGACGCTACTCAGACTTCGGCTGCAGTAACACAAGCCATCGCTGAGGCTCCAAATTGTGTCACCCCTGTGACCATTGCATCACCACAAGATCTGATTTGTAGTCACGATGTTGTCCAAGGACAACATTCTGACCCAACACTTGCTGGCGTGCGGAAGAAACAAAAGGGTAGAGTGATAAACTTTTCACGGGGAGGTCAAGCCAGGTTCCTTCATAAACAAGGACGGCTCTACCATGAGTCACGAACACCCCAGAGCAAGGTTCGACTTCAATTTGTCGTTCCCGCTAAGTATCGCCAAGCAGTGTTAGAACTGGGTCATTGTTCAGCTTCAGGAGGTCACATGGGCAAAAGGAAAACCCAGGGCCTTATCCGTGCTGACTTTTTCTGGCCAGGAATGGGACAAGAAATAGACAGCTTTGTGCATTCCTGCAATGTGTCAACGTACCACCAATCAGGGACATGTATTTCCTGTGCCGTTTGAATCCACCCCCATAATCTCAGAGTCAGTTGAGAGACAGGGCAGTGGTGATGTGGGTGCAGACCTGACGTCTCGTCCATTGGCCCCACAGGACACATTATGTCCAGGGCCTGTACATACATGTATATCGTAGGTTAAGGGGGAAGTTCGAGACCCCCGTAAGGACAATCCGAGGCTGTGTTTGAATTACCTTGTGGTGTCTCGAGCTGTGGGCCTCTCTGAGGATTCCCAGAGAATGCACATTATCCACATGAGTGTTCACACCCACGGTGGGTGTTAAAATGTGACCTGCCCAAGACTGCATAGGGATTCTCAGCTTGCTAATGTTAATTGTAAGTGTAGAGTAGGGTTTAACCAGTAAACTATAAGGGTCCTTTGAGATTTTGTCCTGGGACCATGTTTCTATCTATATATCTATCTATTGCCAGACGCCTCAATACCGTTTGGGGTGGCCACAAACAAATCGCCTCCACGTCGCCCTGTCCCCCGCCATTTCACTGCCCTGCTCCCAACTCACACCCCCCTCTCTCATATACCTCTCCACCCCATCCCTCCATCTCATCCTCGGCCTCCCCCTCCCTCTTCCCCCCTCCACCTCACTCACATACACTCTCTTCGTCAGCCTCTCACCCTCCATCCTCTCCACATGGCCAAACCACCTCAGTGTGTTCCTCATAACGCTTACTATCACATCCACATCCACACCACAATGCTCCTTTATATCCTCATTCGTCAGCCTGTCTCTCCATGTGACTCCAAAGTTTCCTCTTAAATAACTCATTTCCACTGCTCTTACTCTTGACTTGTGTCCTTCCAACAACATCCAAGCTTCTCTTCCATATGTTAGAGTTGGTATCACAATACTGTCATGTAGTAACTTATTCACCTCCATACTCACTTCCCTGTTTCTTATCACTGCTTTCAGAGAACCAGCAACCTTTCTTCCCTGCTGTACCCTGTCAAGCACTTCACCCTCCAAACCTCCATCCCTACTCATCACACTACCCAAGTACTTAAATGTACTCACATTTTCCAATTCCTCACCATCCAACCTCGATGTACATTCACTGACTTCACGTCTCTCAAAGACCATCACTTTACTCTTCCTTACATTCACCTTTAGATTCCGTTTCATACACACTCTCCCAAACTCATCCACCAAGCCTTGCAGCTCCCCTTCGTCTTCACTTAACAACACAGTATCATCTGCAAACAACAGTACAGGGAGTTTCCAAACACTACCCTCTCTCACCAGGGCCACTCCAACATCCACTACCCTACCTTGTACCTCTTCTATTACCCCATCCATGTACAGATTGAACAACCATGGAGACATGACACATCCCTGTTTCAACCCAACCTTCAAAGAGAAAAATTCACTTAGTTCACCATCCACATGCACTGCAGCCTTAGCACCATCATACATACTCCTCACAGCATTCAACAACTTCCCATCTACTCCACATATTCTTAATACTTTCCACAATCCTTGTCTATCCACCCTGTCATATGCTTTCTCCAAATCCATGGAAGCCGCATACAACTTCTTTCCCTTCTCTAGAAACTTTTCCACTAAAGATCTAAGAATGAATATCTGATCTACAGAACCTCTTCCCTTCCTAAAGCCTCCCTGTTCTTCTCCAACTAATTCCTCTGTTCTTTCTCTAACTCTGTCAATAAGTATACTACCATATACTTTTCCTATTATACTAAGAAGACAAATGCCCCTATAATTTCCACACACTTCTTTTTCCCCTTTTCCTTTGTACAAGGGAATAATTATACCTGACTTCTAATCCTCCGGGACTCTACCTTCCTCCCAAGCCAATCTGCACATCTTCCACATCCATTCTACTACTATCTCTCCCCCATGTTTAGCATTTCACCATACACTCCATCAATTCCTGGGGCTTTCCCCAATTTAACTTTCTTCATTGCTTCCACAACTTCTATCCTACTGATTTCTTCCTGTCTTCTCACCTCCCTCCTTCTCCCAGCCATTCCCCAGCCACTTATACTCGCATTACTTCCATCCTCTATGTTCAACAATTCCTTAAAGTGTTCTCTCCATCTGCTCACTTTTTCTCCCTTCTCCACTAGTAATCTACCATTTTTATTTTTCACTCCCCTGCTAACCTCACTTCCACCCTGTCTTACTCTCTTCACCTATTTCCAGAACATTTTCTTACAGTCCCTCCACTTTACACTCAAATTCCTTCCAAATTCCTCATCCACTCTCTTCTTACTCTTTCTTACTAATCTTTTCACCTCTCTCTTTCTTTCTACATATCTTTCTCTCTTCCGCCTCTCAACTTCTTCCACGCCCCTATTTCTCATCCATTCATTGTATGCTTTCTTCTTTTGTGCCACAGCCTGTCTCATCTCTTCAGTCCACCACGCTGTTCCTTGCACCCCTCTCTGTCTTCTCTTCCTCCCACACACCACATCACATGCTGCACATATTTCTTCTGTAAATAACCTGCACACACCATGTTTCCTGATTAATAATAATGTAGGTTTAGGGTTTAACCAGTAAACTATAAGGGCCCTTTGAGATTCTGTCTGGGACCACGTTTCCTGGTTAATAATAATCCAATACGAAAATAATGGCCACCTCAAATGTACAAAGCTTGGCTGTCACTTAATATTTTCGGATAGGGAGTACTCTTTGTAACATATATACTGACTGCTAGGCAGAGAGAGAAATTACAATTTAATAAAAACTGTTTATTCCACTGACACTTCTGATGCTCCACCTTGATTGCTTTCACAGGTGCAGCTGGCGGGTGTAACAATTTTGTCGTGAAGATCACCTGATCGTCTCTGACGCATGCTGCCGCCTCTTCTCTTCTGCCTTGTCACCTTTATTTACTATTGATTTGTATTATATAATTTTACACGTTGGCACAGTTACACCACAACTGTCACATCTACACCGTGTATTACATACATCACGCTACATAACAGTTTTTGTTAATGTAAACGTAGTGAACTTTTCACTCAGTTTGACCTGAGTACAGGATTTTTCACCGTTGTCACGGAGTTTTTTCCTCAAGCTTGCTTCTATTAACGTAAATACGAGGTTTTTACGCTCATGGGCGACTGAGATTTTCTCCTGAACCCGGATAGTATACACACACCACAGTGTGAATCTTGTGTGACTGAGTTAGGATTTATATGTATGTATATTGAAAAATTTTCTGAAGAAAAATTTGATTTTGATGGGGCATAATGTCACGAATTCGAGCGAGTGTATTTATAAATTCGTGACATTGTACTTTAGTGAGAAAACCACGAATTCTAGTGGAATTCCCACTGGGCATCACTCAGTTCAACCGTCCTCGTATTCACTCCAATCGGGATGGTTTTCAGAACATTTCTCACTGTTTCACAAGTGATCATTCTAATCCACGACATTAGTGCTTTCACTGAGTGATTTATTGTGAGCCTATATCGCTCACCTTCTTTTCGTTGACTGTTGAAGTTAGACCATGCCCTACTTCCGGCAAACACGGCTATCTCTCACCCCCTTTCATAGTTTGAATTTAGTCAGCTTTGAGTCTCCTTGAGGGTAGGACCGTTTGTGCCCAGCATAGAGCAGCACCTTCGTTGTACAGTGAGTTCCTGAATCTCCACCTAGACGGTGAATTGGTGAAGCAGGCCTTGCGAATTGCAGCATTTGATGTTCATCACGGGCGCCCAGTCTTTTCGTTCGGCTCCCCTCCACTGACCAGTATTTCTGTTTGTTTTTCTAGACTTAAGTGTGTTTAGCTTTTAAATGAGCGAGTGAGTGTATTCTCCTTGTTATTTTGAATTCATTTTTGAGATTCATGTAACGTAAATTTATTTTATTGTAATCAATAAATTTACAGGTCTTTTTTTTGAGCTTAATGTAATAAGAATCGTGTTTTATTTCTCCACATTAAGCTTATTTTAGTTGATGCTCCTAGTTTGCACAAACTCTTTACATTATCTTTAACTGGTAATTAGGCCGGTTCTTTTGTATCAAACTTAAATCCGTTGTGCCCGCCAGGAGTTTGCATCAGAAAGAAACTGTTTATTATTATTAGCATTAATTATTGATTGTCAAGGGTGGAGTCACTTTCTCGAAAGGCTAACAGTACTACAAACAGCACTCGTGAGTAATTAGTCTCTGCTGTGTACTGTTGAGAAAGTTTATAAATTCTCGTCTTGAGAGAATTGACGAAGTAAGCCGGCATAAAGTAAACTTACTGCTTGATTTTCACAAGTCAATTTCTTGTCTCTATTTTCAAGTAACATTTAGCATTTTTAATTCATAATTTCACATCTCCCCGTGACACCTTCCAGCACAATACCTTTCACAGGCACCTGCGAGCTACTGAGTTAAGAAGTCATAAAAGCAAAGAAATGGATATTAACGGTAGTTTGAAAGATAAATCGCTAAAGAAGTGGTGCTGGGGAGCCTCCTTACCCGACTAGGATATGGGCCCTACACCTTGCGCACACGTAGATCACGATGTCAACTTGGTATCAACGAGGCTCTAATGCCGGTAACTGGTCGATTATAAACTTCATATTGGTTGATTAAAAATGTTTTCATATTTTGCTGCACATTTTTATTGCAACCAAATGGAACTCCAGCAGTGAAAAAAATAACAAAGCAATGTCTACCAACAAAACACGTCTTCACAGTTCACTCCAAAAAGCTTTAATAAATTCCGGCACCTTCGTAATAACACTAGCAATGAGAAAAGCACGTACTGTTAACCAAATCCTTTCACCTCTATTAACCAAATTCTCTCACCTCTATTAACCAAATCCTTTCACCTCTATTAACCAAATCCTCTCACCTCTATGAACCAAATCCTTTCACCTCTATGAACCAAATCCTTTCATCTCTGTTAACCAAATCTTTTCACCTCTGTTATCCAAATCCATTCACCTCTATTAACCAAATCCTTACACCGCTATTAACCAAATCCTTTCACCTATGTTAACCAAATCCTTTCACCTCTATTAACCAAATCTTTTCACCTCTAGTAACCATATCCTCTCAATTCTATTAACTAATTCATTTCTTCTTTATTAACCAAATACTTTCACCACCTCGTTTCCAACACACTACCAGTCCACAATCTGACGCAACAAAGTCCAGACCCTACCAACTTCCCTCCCCCACCGTTCCTCCTCCCCGACCGTTCTCCCTCTACCACCATTCTTCCTCTCTCCCCAGACACCTTTGCTTTCATTGTTCCCGCAGCAAAAGAATAAAGGCTGGTGTGATCCGGTACATTAGCGAGTGCATGGAAATGCTTTGATACCATCTGAGTGGCTACCCTCCTTCCTTTCCTTCTCTCCCTTCTCCTCCATCCCTTGCACCCCTACCCTCCTTCCTCCCCTACACATTACTCTAATGGTGCCCCAGTATCATGGCGCATCCAATATATTTCCTGTGTACAATACAGGTTTCTCTCTTCATAATGGCGCACCTTGTACTATTTCCACTCTGGCACGGATTTCTGTAAATGTAAACAAACATTTTTTTTTATGAGAACAAGGAACCAAAGGCAGAGCCTACATTAACGTTTCTTCCAAGAAAAAAACAAAAACAATACAAAAGAGAACCAAATTCAAGATCCATTCACTTCGCGATGCCTGGACACACTGCGTTTGAAAGATTGGAGATCATAGGAAGTAGGAAATACAGACAGAGAGAGACAGTTCCAAAGTTGACCTGTTGCATAAATGAAGGACTGAGAGTAACAGTTAACTCTTGCATTAGAGATTTGGACAGCAAAAGGATGAGAGTTTGTTGCTAGATAGGTGCTACGCACCCGTCGTAGAGGTGGAGGGATGCAAGCAGGTAGTTCAGAGGAGCAGTGACCATGGAAGTAGAGATAAAGAGGCAACAGTGCGGCGAAGAGACAAAGGTTGAAGGGAGCCAGTAAGAGGAGGAGAGCTGATGAGACGAATAGCCTGTGACTCCACCCTATTGAGCCTCCCCAGACGAGAGTTGTACTCTAAACACGAGCGAATAAAACCCGTATATAAAGTCAACAACTGCAGGAGTAAAGACGGCACGGAGTCGGCTTAGCGCACCCAATCTCTTGGAAGTAGATTTTACAAGAGATGCAATATGATCTTTCCAAGATAAGTCCCGTGTGAATGAAACCCCAAGCATGTTCAAGGATGATGCAGGATTGAGCTGAATATTATTAAACACTAGTGGGTACTCCTGTTGAAGATTTTGTCGGGTTGATAGGTGTAAAAACTGAGTCGTTGATGCATTAAAAACAAAAAGATTATTTTTACTCCAGTCAGAGATACGAGCCAAGTCAGACATTAGGTGTGCCATAGCCTCATCCCTTGTTTGTTGAAGTAACTGCTGAGATGGACGTTGCAGGAACCGAATGGAAACGTGAAGGGTGGAATCATCAGCATAAGAGTTGATAGGGTTAGATGTACAGCTTAGAAGATCATTGATGAATAAAAGGAAGAGAGTTAGTGATAGGACAGAGCCCTGAGGAATACCACTGTTAACAGATCTAGGAGAAGAACGATGGCCGTCTACAACAGCACCTATAGAACGACCGGAAAGGAAGCTATAGATGAAGGCACAGATAGAAGGATAGAAACCGTAAGAGGGCAGTTTGGAAATTAAAGATTTATGCCAGACTCAATCGAAAGCCTTTGAGATGTCAAGTACAATGGCAGAGTTTTCTCCAAAGTCCCGAAAGGAGGATGACCAGGAGTCTGAAAGGTAGGTGAGAAGATCGCCAGTGGAGCGTCCCTGACTGAATCCATACTGACGATCAGAAAGAAGGTTGTGATAGGAAAGATGCTTTAAATTTTTTTTGTTAAGAATGGACTTAAAAACTTTTGAGATACAGAATGTTAAAGCAATTGGACGATAGTCAGAGGGTTGGGAACTGTCACCATTCTTTGGGACTGGCTGAATGAGAGCAAACTTCCAACAAGAAGGAAAGGTACAAGTAGAAAGACAAAGGCGAAAGAGTTTACCTAGGCAGGATGTAAGCACAGAAGCACAGTTCTTGAGGACAACAGGAGGGACCCCATCAAGCCCATATGCCTTGTTTGTACTGAGGTCAGTGATGGTAGAAAATACATCAGCTGAAGAAATTTTAATGTCAGCCATGAGGAAGTCAGAGGGGGGAATTGAGGGGGAAACAGCACTGGAATCGTCTAATGTGGAATTGGAGGAGAAAGTCTTAGCAAACAAATCTGCTTTATCAGTAGAGGAAATAGCTACAGAGCCATCGGAGTAGAAATGAGGAGGGAAGGATGATGAGGTACAGTTGTTAGAAAGGTTTTTGGCAAGGTGCCAGAAGGAGCGGGAAGAATTCGAGTTGGAGAATTGAGAGCATTTAGTAAGGATTAAATTATTTTTAGCAGAGCGAAGAACAGACTTTGCACGATTCCGGGCAGAAACATAATAAAGATGTGATTCAGGGATGGGTTGGCTTCGGGACCTTTTATAGGCCCTCTCCTTGTTGCGGACAGCATTAGAACAAGCGTGATTAAACCAAGGCTTTCTTGCATTAATCAGAGGATAAGAGAAGGTATGTATGCTTCCATGCCCGAAAGAATAACCTCAGTAATGCGCAAGGCACACTCAGATGGCTCCCGGCCATGGAAGCAATAATCATTCCAAGGAAAATCAAAGAAGTACTGCCTGAGGGCCTCCCAATCCTCAGCTCCAAAGTTCCACAGACGACGTTTCTTTGGAGGGTCCACAGGCTGTACTGGAGCGATAGGATAGGTTAAAGTAACAAGGTTGTGATCGGGGGAGCCTACCGGAGAGAAAAGATTAACAGTGTAAGCAGAAGGATTAGTTGTAAGGAATAGGTAAAGTATGTTGGAACTCTCTCCAAGGCGGTAAGGGATACGGGTAGGGTGCTGTACAAGCTACTCCAGGTCATTAATGATAGAAAAGATGAAGGCCTGTTCACCAGGTGGATCAGTGCCTTTACATAACTAAATTCTTTTCACCTTAACCTGAACCTCTGTGGTAGAAAAAGACAATATTACGACTGTGTCCTTTACAAAAAGCTTCCTTATGAATAGCATCATATTCTACTGTTAATCTAAAGTTGCAACTCAGCAATCAAGTTAGAGAGACGGCCATTCTGCTGCCTTCCCTCCAACTCACATCCCTTTTCTCTTATATATCCATCACCTCCATCCCTCCATCTCTTCTTTGGTCTTCCCTTCTCCTTTTCCCCTTCACCTCATTAACATACACTCTTATTGTCAGTGTCATTCTCCCTCATCTTCATATGGTCAGGACGGAGAATGAGAGACTGACTATGAGTGTATTAAAAGCCTATCGAAACTATGGACAACCACAATGTCCACCCACAACGTCAACAAACACCTACACTCTCCCACAGCAACCCAGCTCCACGTACGACCTTACGATCTCACCCACCATCCAGACTAGCATTACTGGCATCCATCCACATTCTATTCAGCTCATCCTCTCACTGTATGAAGCACCCACACCCACCCACCCTGCCCCATAACCTCCACACCCCACCCTACTAACTCCACCCACGACCTCCAACCCCACCCCACGACCTGCACACCCCACCCACGACCTCCACACCTCACCAACAACCTTCACACCCACCCACGACCTCCACACTCCACCCTGTCACCGTAAATATACACCGTGAAGCCAGTATTACAAAACGTAAAGCAAGAAAGAGGGAAATTTTTAAATGTTTGCCAAATACGTGGAGGTGGTTACTGGCTACGGTGAGGTGCGGGACCAGACATGCACACCAGCAAACTAAAGCCCGTATTCTCGTCGGGTAAGGAAGCTCCCTATCACCTCTTCCTTAGCGAGTTATTTTTAGATAAGGGTGGCTGATATCCTTTTGCACGTGTTTATGCAGAGTATGGCGATGTTGGAAGGATTTACTTAACACAGAAGAGGAATGTGTAATAAAACAATATAATTCGCCGAGAAAGAGATGTTAGGGAGCTTCCTCTATCGTTTGTTTATACCTGTTTCGTTACTCTCACAGCTACTGAAAACATTATCACAAAAACAGAGAATAATGACGTCAGAAATTCTACAAAATTAAACAATTCTCGATAATTTTTCGCTTACCACGGATACTTGTCCATGTAAAAGACAAGGGCCCGTATTCTCGTCGGTTGAGGAAGCTCCCTAACACATTTTCCTAAGCAATTTATTTTGTTTATTACACCTTACTCTCCTCTTCTGTCTTACATAAATCCTTTCAGTATCTCCATACTCTGCATAAATAACGTACAGAAGGACATTAGCCAGCCATATGCAAAAATAAATCGCTATGGATGAGGTGTTAGGGAGCTTCCTTAACCGATGAGAATACGAGCCGGGGCTTCGATGCTTTATGAATGCGATCCCAGGAGTCGCATTCATAAACCCGATTAAACTTATTTTTTTTTTTATTTTTTTTTTTATGTGTCCGACTCTAGGCAAAGGCTTCAGGGCCTATATCATGGGGGCAGTAGCCTATCCCAAGGCCCAGTAGTCCTCCTGCACCTCCACATGTCACCACTTCGGCGCTAACACCCACCGTCCCTATTGAATACATGCTAGGGCTGTCTCATACAGGACTGGTGTATTGGTATTAGCGGGGGTATTTTTACGACATATCGGCGGGTCATCTGGTAGATCAGGAATGCCTGCTTTTTATGAAATTCAAATCCTTAAACTGTCCCCTGCCCCAGCCAGGATTCGAACCTGGGTCCATCAGGACTGCAAGCCGCCTTTCTACCGATTCAGCCATCGCCTCCCCCATATATATTCGTATATTTATATTTTCAATTCATTTATATTGCCACCAAACACTTTATGACCAGACAAGACTACACTGATACTTGAAAAAGTGTAAAAATATACTCAGTCTACTATTTCACTACTGACAAGACTCGTTTACCGTAAAAAAAATAAATGGTTGAGGTCTCTTACATATACAGTACAATCCAGGGATCTTCCTAGACAAACTGGTATCTGCCGTATATGGTCATCGCCCGCCACTTGCCCCAGTTAGGGAGGTGGTGGAGAGAAGGGAGGGACGCGAGGGGAGAGGTAATGGATGATGGTAGGGAGGAGGAAAGACAGGGGAGGAGGAGAGAAAAGAGAGGAGGAAAGAGAGGGAAGGAGGAGAGAGAAGAGAGGAGGAAAGAGAGGGGAAGGGAAAAGAGAGGAGAGGAAGAAAGAGAGGGGAGGGGGAAAGAACGGGGAGGAGGAAAGAGAGGAAAGGAGGAACGAGAGGGAAGGGGAGAGAAAGGCTGCAATGATGTGGTAGAGGGAGAAGTGAGGGTGGAAGGAATAGGGGAGAGGGATGGGGGCTAATTTGGAGAGGGAAGTAAGTCGCAAAGAAGGGCTGGTGGGAAGTTGACTGTATGGGTGGAAAAGGGTGATGTGAAATGGTAATTATATGTGGTGGGTACCTGGACGGTTTGGAGGGACGGGTGTGGAGTACAGGAGTTGATGGTTGGGGGAAGGGGCTATATGGGGTGGAGGGGGGTCTGAGAGAGGCACAAAACATGAGATGAGGAAGGATGGAGGATTGGGGTGTATATAGAGAGCTGGCATAGATTTACTTACTTGACTAGTAAGTTGAAGGTTAAAGGGGAAGAGGACGAAGATATAAAGGAAGAGAAGTTAATACAATGTGTGGATGAGATTTAACAGATCCAAGGAAAATGAGAATGAGAAAGACAGTCTAGTGAATGAACGGAACGATAAATAGAAAAAAAAATGGCCAAGAGTATAATAACAACAGGACTAACAGGCAAACTCAGACTTATAACTGGAGGGGAGAAATAGGCTACGCAAAGAAAGGAAACACAGAATCCAAGCTCCAAGGAAGATGCTATTCTCCTGATGATATTTTTTTTCAGCTTGATGGTATACATAAATTGTGTTACTCTCTGAAGGAAGCTAGATCATGACGAATGTGCATAGAAGTGGTGAGAGAGATGAAGTGATTAATGTGTATGGGTTAGTGTGAGAATAACAAAGAATGAGGATGAAATGAGGAGGTACGAGTGGGGTAAGAGAATGGTGAAGTGCAAGGGGTGAGGTAGGAGGCTGTATTACGGTGAGAATGGGTGAAGTGTGGCTTGGTTGTCGGCTACACTTCTACCACTCTCACCAAAGTATAGTTATCGGTCACAAACGTCCTCCACAGACAGTAGTTGCAAATTATCCCAGAAGTACTGGACCAGAGGTAGAAACGAAGGATAGGACCAATCAAAATATAATGTAAACCTGAAGGTATGTTTAATGGAACCGGTTACTGAATGAAGAGTATACTAAATAGGGAAAGATACAAGATTCTAATAAGAAAGATTTGTTTGATGGAAAGAAATTATGATAATGAAAGAAAGTAATTGACATTAGGACAGAGACAGGATAAAGAAGTGTAAAGAATAACAATAAAATTACGAGGCAGTAATAACAATGCTTTGGTATGCAGAATGAGAGAAAGAAGAGAAAAATGCATAAGTGATGGACGGCAAATGAATAAATAAAAGAAAAATAGATTAAGGAAGGAGGAGGGGGAGGAGAAGAAAGGAGAATGGGCTGAGACTCTAATGACTGATACTTTAATGGAAAGGGATGCGAGGGTTAACTACAAAGGTACCGGGTGGCGGAGGGTGTGGTGTCTTCTCTTGTCAGTTTCCCTCACCAGCACCTGTCATTTACCACCAAGGGACTGACTCCTGTCCACGCCCTCTCTCTGTCCATTGCCATCCACCCTCTCCTCAGTACTACACAACACCCAAGTCCCACTCAACACAACCAACACCCCAGCCATCATCCACACCCTCACCCCAATACCTGCACAATAACCAAGTCCCTCCCAACACAACCATCACCCTAGCCACCATCCACACACTCACTCCAATATTTACACAACATCCAAGTCCCTCCCAACACAGCCAACACCCCAGTCATTATCCTCACCCTCAACCCAATACTTAAACAACACTCAAGTCCCTCCCAACATATCCAACATCCCAGTCAACACTTCCAGCTCACAAGCCTCCATTTTCTTCTCAATAGGTAATACAGAAACAGTTAGTTAAAGGCTGGCAATCTGCTACTGTCCCTTTCTCAATAGGTAATATAGAAACAGTTAGTCAAAGGCTGGCAGTCTGCTACTGTCCCTTTCATCGATATCTATCTGTATACAGTCAGACGCCTTTATCCTGGAGGAGGTGGTCACAGACAAACTGCCTCATTGTAATTCTGTCTTCGCCATGTGGTTGCCCTATCCCCAACTTACAACTCACACACCCCTCACTCATATATCTCTTCCCCCAATCCCTCCATCTCATCGTCGGTCCTCCTTCCTCTTACCCCCGATACCTCACGCATATCCACTCTCCCATGCAATTTCTCATTCTCCATTCTCTTCATGTAGCCAAACCATCTCAAGGTAGACTACTTCTTCAAATGCTTTCCAACACATCCACAGCAACACCACAAAGTTCTTTCACTTCCTCTAATGTATGTGTATCCCGTCACGTAACTCCACATGCCCCTTGACAACTCATTTCCATTCCTCTCACTCTTGACTAATGTCTTTCCAACATGGTCCAAGCTTCACTTCCATTCGTTCGAGTAGGGATCACAACACTGACATGCAGCAACTTATACATTCAAGCTCACTTTCCTATTTCTTATCATTGTTATCACTGAGCCGCAACACTTATTGCGTATTGTATCCTTATATGTACAGTATTTCACCATTTAACTTTCTGTCCTTTCTCATCTGGTTGAATATTATGAAGGTACTCACATTTGCCATTCCCTGACCATTCAGTCTTACATTGCACTCCATGACTTCATCAAAAACGATAACTTTACACTTTTCTAGTCACTTAAATATTTCGTTTCTTACGTTATCATCTTCATAAATCTGGACCTCCTTTCCCACCCTAGGGCAGGGTGAGGAGTAGCAACGTCCAGACACACACATAAATTAATTTTCCGATCCTTGCAACTTACATTCACCTTAAACAATGCAGTATCATCAGCAAACAATTGTACAATTTTCAAACACTACCCTCACAAACCAACGACACTTCAGCATTTACTGCCCTACCTTGGATTTCTCTTATTACACAAGGACATTTAATGCTTGCCTTAATATTGACAGAGGTCACCCAGATGTCCCTCCATCATCAAAAGACTCTGGTCTCATATACGTGCCAATATTATTGGGATTCACAACCACTGGTTTCTTAAGTTCCCCTCCTGCCCATCATAATCGTACCCCTGCCCCCATCTCCACTGCTTTCACTCACACGTTTTACACATTTACAACTCACCAATTCCTCTCCACCATTTCACGCGATATATAGACACACACACACACACACACACACACACACACACACACACACACACACACACACACACACACACACACACACACACACACACTTGCCAAGCCCTGACTTAAACGAGCATACTACATTCTCACTGTGACAGTGAATGTGCCTCATCCTCAACACTAATAAGAAGTCTCCCGGCTTGCATCGCTTGGCCCACGTCTAAATCGTTTTTGCTGATGAGGAGCTTTTCTTGGACTCCCACTTTTATCTTATCTCTTATCAGCATCTCCCGCCAGTCCACCCAGCCGTTACCAAGATACGACTCATAATATTCAACAGCAAGTGATTTCCCCGTCAGTCGTCCATGAGGGGGAACTGTAAGGGTGACCTGTGCAGAGACCACCACTCACACCACACCTTCCTTCCCGACTCTTGGCACCTGAGCTGCATCCAATATATATCACAATAGTACTGGTGCTGTAGAGGAACTTCCCATCTCGTGCAATGCTCTGCCTCCATCCACATCAGACACTACACTGTCCTTTCCGACCCTTGGCACCAGAATTGTGGCCAGCATGCGACACAACAGTGCTGGTGCTGCAGGGGAACCTCTCATCTCACAGTGCACTGAGCTCCTCATCCTTTTAGCGACAATAAAAGACGTTTCATTCTCACCAAGCCTGCATCATGGTGTGAGAACCTGTAACTCTAAATGACAGATTGGTGGCTCTGATAACCCCGCCTGCACAGAAGGATCTCAGAGCTGTAAATGCAGTCGGCTTGGCTACGACACCAAGTTTGGTTCTCCTTTGTCATGGTGGAGGCACTAAATGTCACCATCTATTAAAGTTATCGATGGAATTTCAATACAAAGTGATGGTAACGGGGCACTGACTGTGCCTGACTTGCCAAAGGACTGAAGTCGACTCTGTCTACAACTGTCGACCTTAAGAAAATGCTCAAGATTTGTACATGAAAATCTCTTGCTTGATAGTTTATGAGACACTGGGATGCTATCCAGCTCAACCTCCGTATAGATTATTATTTTGGCAGTAGTATTACCTAGTGACTGCCTCACCGTGGGCAGAGCAAGTTATTATCTCGTGTTATTGTTTGCCTCTCCATTGGTATGTCTCCGTCAGTCACCCTTAGCTGTGGCCTGTAATCCACAACGGAATAATTAATCAATGTCAGTTATGGAGGGTACAAAAACTCACTCCACTGTGTCTGTACCGACGACAACTTTCAAGCTTATGTTGCTCTCTCTTTTGTAACATCACTGAATATGCTGAATGTAACAGATACCAGCAGGCAGAAGAGCACTGACACCTGCTTTCTCAAAGAACTCTTAATCCATGACGGAGCACATTAGCACATCACACTAATACTCTTTTTAATGCTACACATTCCTTAACCCAAGTGACACCTTAATGACTGTCTGATCTGATGGTTTTTTGTCCAACTCTACATTTTTCATCGTCAGCGTCCCTTTCACAACACCTGCTTGTTCTGCGGTCAAAAGAGTGTCATATCTTCCACGGTCTGCTTTGGCTCTCCTTCTTTAGCTAAATCTAAAAACAACGAGTTAATAAATAATAAACCAGAGCAAGAAAGTTCATGTGAGAAGTCGATAAAAGGGACGCAATGTCGGTAAAAGGGACGCATAAGGATGGGTGAGATTGGTTGAATTGTCTATTCAAGATCAGTAACGGGATCATTTGAGTGGAGTGACACTAAGCAGGTGACGCCCACTTATACACCCACTGTCTCCCTCGCCCCATCACCCCAGAGAACATTTACCAGTGACAAAACTGATACGTACATTGAGAAGCAAATCATAGGCGGAACATTTAGAAAAAGTAATCTGTTTAACAAAGAGGAGAAAGGAACGGATCACGTATACAGAATTTTCGAAGGTCATAAAGACAAATAATACTAAATATTTTGCAATACACCCGTCGAATTACATAACAGGTCATTGCTATAAACTTCTGGCAAATGTTTCCAGTTAAATAAAACAATACATTTCCTCTTAAAAACTATGCTACTGCCTTGCAATGTGGCAAACTTTGACTGAATAATAACATCTAAAAGTCATTTAGTTGAGTACCTAGCTTTAATAGTTAAGGGAACATCTTTATTACTAAACTCTTCTATTATACTTCACTGCCTACCTCTGTCTTAACAACATCCTTCCTTCTACCCCTCTTCCTGCCTACTCCACCTCTCTCCCTCATCCCCCCCTTCCCCGCCTGACTCCACCTTTCTGCCTCACCCGCCCCCTCCACCCTGCCCATCCCGAGGCCAGGATGGGACCCGTCACCAGTCCACACTCCATCCACCCGCCTCAGCTGCTGTGGTGGTGGGTGATGCTGGCAGTGAAACGAATATAACTACTTCGTCTTGCCTTTCACAATCCAGTCCTGCCAGATCCACTCCAGTCCACCTTAATCAAATCCATCATCGCTACACCCTCTGCCTTAACATTCCTCACCCAATTCAAGCCAACCGCGCTTAGTCAAAGTCTACCCAGTCTAATCTGTCTCTGTCTAGTCTCGAAGAATCCTGTCTCTCATTGTCTAGCCCTGACCTGCACTACCCAGCCTGTCCCTGCCTGAACAGAGGTATGGCATGAAGACGTCCCTGTGTATGGTTGTGTGGAAGGGTGTTCATCGCTGAAGGTAAGTACTAGTGGTGAGGTGCAGTGATATAATGCATGACAGGTACAGTACGTTGAAAGGCATAGTAGGTATATGTCCTAGGATGTTGCTGGAGATGTGGTGTCGATACGATAGCCTGAGAAACAGATATATTTAGAAATTGATACTAGACAGAATAAGGTTACTTTCACACAGTCAGAAAGATGAACAGTCGTGTGTGTGTGTGCGTGTGTGTGTGTGTGTGTGTGTGTGTGTGTGTGTGTGTGTGTGTGTGTGTGTGTGTGTGTGAGAAAGATGAACAGTCGTGTGTGTGTGTGTGTGTGTGTGTGTGTGTGTAAACAAAATAATCTTATGGGCATGAAAAAGACGGGTAAATAGACCCAGCAGAGGTGTGTTAGCTGGACTTACATTATATTTTCCCATCTCCAGACGATTTTATTCGGCTTACGAGAAATTTTCAAACTGGAAGTGTTAGATACATTTTTTAAAAATTCCTTTACTATTCAGGTGCTCTTCTATCATAAAGCTGTCTGGAGAAATCACGAAAAAATCAGAAATACGCGTACGTCCTCGGATTTTAGAGACAGAGACTGGAGAGGGTTACTACTGCAGACCGAGGGGTAACACATGTATCAAATGGAGTGATGCGTCATGCACTGTGTGGCTTTCCCCTCACCCCAACCTTCATCCTAACCTGTGTAAGTGGCAGCAGAGACGTCGCTGCCCAAGCACCGACCTTGTCTGTGTTGACATTCCTACCAAGGCCACAACAAACACAAGGCACCCAGCAACGCTCACAAGCAGGCATGCACACAGGCAAGAATAGAGAGTGAGTGGTAGGGAGAATGACAAGAGGGCTGGAGGTAAAAACGCTGGTAGGCAAAAAATAAAAATGGCTGGCAGAATAATTTGGAAGCAAGTTTGACTCATATCCTGCAGGGAGATAAGACAGTTGATAACGAAGCAGGCTGGGTTGAGGAAGGTAGTGAACCGTGGGTGGTGGCGATCAGTTTTTACAGGATTATGGAGTTCTGGAAATAGTGGTTGTGGCGGTGGTGAGGTAGTTTGTTGATGATGGTAGTGGTGGTGATGGTGGTGGTGGATTAGGGGAGGCTAGTCTTTGCAGTGGTATGTTGATGTAAATGTAGGGTGGGTGGAGGTGGTGGTGGTATTAATGGCTGATAATGGTAAAGACTGATGTATCTGTTAATTTTAACTGTTGTGATGGTAAGATAGGCTAGGGATGGTTGCGACAGAGGCGTTGACAGTGGTTGATGGTGTGAGTGGTAGACGAGACTGGTAGTGGTAGTTGATAAAAACGATGGTAGCTGATGTGCGGTGCAGTTAATAACAATTGAAGAATGATGGTGATAATGAGGTTAACGTCACCTACCCTGAAGGCCTCCACGTGGGCTTCTGCATTGTTCGCAAAAGTGCTTAGCTTGAAGAACGTAACCCTTTTTCTTTCAACAGTGATGGTATTATGCGAATGTCCTACCTGCATACAGAGTAACAGGTAAAGGCTATTCATCATTTCGAATTTTTATCTTACTCGTTACATACTAAACGTTGAAACCTTGACCAAATTACCATGGATTTTCACAGAATTACCTTTTTTATCCAAATTCTATCCAACAAAGAAAATAATGTTGCTGTAATCTGTGCAATGGGAAAGCATGGCAGCTTTTATAATAGGTCACTTTATCTTATGTATCAGACTGTAATGTCTTCCATCTCTCTCTTTAGCCTTTTCATCCATACTTAATTTCTCCCATGTCTTTGCCCATGCACTCCTGTATGCCCTCTTGCTTTATTCTTAATGCGATCTCTTATAAATTTCCTCTTAATTCTCCCACACATACAGTACAGTCATACCCTGCCTCAGAAGGTATAATCTCTCTCTCTCTCTCTCTCTCTCTCTCTCGTCCCCTCTCCTTATGGGTCATTACTCCTTTATGTAGTAACTCACACCTCTCTTCATTCCTTCGTCATACCTTCCTTTATATTCCACTGATCTAATTCATAGTTCTCCCTCTCATCTCTCAACAGAAATTTTCATCATCCTACTCTTTCTGTGTGTGTGTGTGTGTGTGTGTGTGTGTGTGTGTGTGTGTGTGTGTGTGTGTGCGTGCGTGCGTGCGTGCGTGCGTGCGTGCTTGTGTGTGTGTGTGTGTGTGTGTGTGTGTGTGTGTGTGTGTGTGTGTGTGTGTGTGTGTGTGTGTGTCTAAGCACCCTGCCTCTTCCCCCACCCCCACAAAACACAGGGTTATATCATTCTTCTGACAGTGTTGTGGATTAAAGGGATTTCCCACACACACACACACACACACACACACACACACACACACACACACACACACACACACACACACACACACACTTCATCGATTCCTAACATTGAGTCGCAAGGTCTGTATGAAAAGTTATTTTTACTAGTATTAACCATGAACTCTAAGGCAATATAAATGTTTTAGCTTACTGACACAGCTTCTTTT
Source organism: Coenobita brevimanus (assembly GCF_032717465.1). Taxonomy (NCBI): domain Eukaryota; kingdom Metazoa; phylum Arthropoda; class Malacostraca; order Decapoda; family Coenobitidae; genus Coenobita; species Coenobita brevimanus. Next base: position 10,852,129 of record NC_137049.1, on the reverse strand, counting down.
GCTTTACTAGCTTAAAAAATTATATAAACACACGGAATTTTCGTTCAGCTCCCCACTCCTATCAACATGCATTTCAGCGCTCCCCAAATCATGCACTTGTAGTCACCATCCCTCCCCCTCATCCGCTCCCTCGTTAGGTCACTACTAAATTGTAATAAAAAAAAAACAGGATCGTGAATGGGAGGGCAAAGTTTCCTTCAGAGTTTGATGCTATTTAATAATAACCCGTGATAGCGGCTAATGGGCGGACCCTGACAAGGGGCAGGGGTTATAACATTTCCTGCCAGGTCAGAGCCAGCCTGGGTATTTTGGCCTGGGAAAGATTAAAGCAAGAGCCACTGTGCCGTCCCTCTCTGCTGCCCCAGCTTGACCATAAACAGACAGGCGTGGCTCAGTACCACTAACCCAGCCACACCACACCACACCATACCACTACACCCCACCCCACCCCTGCTTGACCATAAGCAGACAGGCGTGACTCAGTAACCACTCTTATTTAAAACGCACTCACCCAACCACACTGCCAGACACCTCACCTGCAAAGGAGGAATATTATGTTAACAAAAAGGTAAGATACTCCTAATTCATCTTATCAAACAGTCGCATAACTCAAACCTACTTCAAATCATATGGTTTCTATACATGCACATACCCTTTGTCTATCTCTTACCACATATAAGGTGTGACGTATTTAATTTATAAAGAAAAATCACACCATACTCAGTAGTAAGAAGAAATATGTGAGCAGCACTGCCGCACCATGACAACGAAAATTAAAAAAATCATGACAAACGTGATTTCCTTGTCTCCACTGCTCAAAAAATCAGAAGCAAATTGCCTCTTGAAGTTGTAACTGGTTGATTTTATGTATCGTTTTCATAACGAATTCAACAGCAAGTACAACAGCACAAGGCACTTATGGGAAGATACTACGCTCTGCTAATGTGAATCATCATACAGGGCTTCAGTAGTGTAACACTCTGTGTGCAATAATCCTTAAGGAGTGACTGACTAACTGGCTGGGTGCTCCAAAAAGATACTCTCGCATTTACTAGAACAGTGAGGTTGTTTGCTGCCAGACTAGGACTCTTGGAAGTTCGCTTTGTTTATAAAGGACCGAAAATGACCCATATCGAGTGGCCTGATCGTTCCAAAGGAACGGTAAATCATCATCACCATCATCATCATCATCCGGACCTCCTTTCCCACCCTAGGGCAGGGTGAGGAGTAGCACGTCCAAAGGAACGGTAAAAATTCTTTTATTTTACCTGGAAACTCCCTGGAAAGCAAATTCCTTGGTACGACAACTCGGGCTAGCATACGTAGATGGGCACCGGGATGGCTGACGTATGATAGAGGTAATAATTTGAATTACCGTAAATTAAATTTTTTTGTTATTCCTTGGGCCAGCAAAGCGAGCAAGAACACGATCAGACAGTATGGTGTGGACACCTATATCACACACAGCATCAAAACTGCGTTATCTCAGGGACTGCACACATTACTGGAAAGCTATATTACAGCAAAAGGTTAACAATGCGTCTTTTAAAAAATCTGTCACGATATTGTAAAAAGAAAAAAAAGGTAAAAGCGCCAAACTGAACATCAAACAACTCCAGAAGGTATTACTTAGAAGACTATTATGGTTACAACAAATCGACAGACATAACTGGGACGCCTGTCACAAAATAATCTTATTTCCCTTGTTCTTCGACGTTCATAACCTTTCATTATAATCCTTCTGGGACCTGAAAAAGGCTTCTAATTACATCCCAAATATCTGATTCAGCTGTGGAGTGGTTTGCGTCCATTAATTTATAAGGGAAGGCCGAAGTGGGTGTGCACGAAGAGAGAGAGAGAGAGAGAGAGAGAGAGAGAGAGAGAGAGAGAGAGACAGACAGACAGACAGACAGACAGAGAGTCTTGACTGGCATAATAGCTACTTTGAAGTCCACCTGAGCAATCATGCGTACGACTGAAACCTGATACCTCATCAAACCCTTTATGACCTCTCATTAGAATAACGAATATCGCTTTTAACGTGCATTAATAAGGACAGGATTTAATTCAGAGCTATATGACCGGCCACTAAGAAAGACTGACTACTGTTTTATTGACAACGATGACCTCTTTACTGAATCTTGCCTATCAGTATTGCAACGAGGTGTGTATGACGGGAAGAGCCACATTCTCATTTGTTGCGGCAGCAGGTTTCCTCAGTCATCTTTAATTTATATACCTGGTTTTAACTGTTGCTGATTCATACATAATTTTTTGGTGTGTCGCTGACGTAGGATATATAGAACTTTAATGTTAGATGATTAATTTGTGTTATGCTGTAATCTATGTATGTGTACATATTTCAGCTATCCTTATTCTATTTTTACTCGTTGCACTGCGGCAATAACCTCTGTTGTTACGGTGCCATGATCTTTTTAGTGTACTCAATCAAGCAGTATGCGATCACCACACATCAGTAAGGGTATTATGATTACTCGTTAGCAAATAGGTTACTGCGGGCTATTCCAGGCCCGTAAGAAAGAAGGCTGATGCATTATGACCATATTCCCCATAACTTCTCACTAACCTTGGATACCACTGGGCCAACGAACTAGGAAGAGTATTGCTGTTTATCATCACAACACTTAAGACACATAATTAACTCTTCCACTCCTTTATTCAGTCTTGGGCCCGTATTCTCGGGGGTTAAGGAAGCTCCATAACACCTCTTCCTTAGCGATTTATTTTTAGATATGGCTGGCTAATAACCTTAAGCACGTTATGTACGTAAAGTGAGGCGACATTAGAATTACCATAACACAGAGGGCAGTAAGATGCAGTAGGCAAAATAAATCGCTTAGGAAAAAGAGTTAGAGAGCTTCCTTACCCGATGAGAATACTAGCCTTCTTCTTTACCTCTGAGACTCTGCAGATGATTTTATTCAACAGGGAAAATCATACATGGCCGACTGATTAAAACCAACTGGTATATTTCGTTTCCCGCAACCTTGAAAACTGTTTACTACGTTCGATGGTAAACATAACTACACCATGAAATCTGCTATGCCTGTGTGTGTGTGTGTGTGTGTGTGTGTGTGTGTGTGTATGTGTGTGTGTGTGTGTGTGTGTGTGTGTGTGTGTGTGTGTGTGTGTGTGTGTGTGTGTGTGTGTGTGTGTGTGTGTGTGTATTTCTATTTCACCATGTTAGTACTGATACACGCTACACTGGGAGAGTGAGTAGGTGTGGGACAAAAAATCCATTTGGGAATATGTCCATGTAGAGATAATAGGTCTATGGGGGTCCATGGAGGGAAAATGCGTCCGTGAGGAAAATAAGCCCATGGAGGAAAATAGGTCCATGGAAAAAATAGGCAGACGGCAGAAAGGGCCACTGGAAATATGTTCATGGGGAAAATAGATTCAAGGAGAAAACTAGATCAATCAATCAATCAATCATTTCCTATGGCACCCTCGGGGATGCATAGGGCCTCGATGAACTCACACCACCACATCCTATCTTGTGCTAACTCCTCAAGATCTCCCCAACACTCATCTCCAGCTTCCCGTCTCATTGTCCTCACCCACGTCTCTTTTGGCCTTCCTCTACCTCTCCTACCAAGTGCCACCCACCCTGGTGTACCTCGTACTATTCCCTGTCTCCTATACACATGTCCTAGCCACTTCCATCGTGAGAATCTAACATATTCATCGATCGGCTGCACTCCCGTTATTTCTCTAATTCTACTATTTGGTATCCTTTCCCACCATTTAACTCCTAATATTCTTCTAAGTGCCTTATTTTCAAACACCAAGAATTTATTTTCCATAGTCACTGTGCTGTACCAAGACTCGTGTCCATAAATTAAGATACTCCTAACCATTACCTTATAAAGTTTGATTTTTGTATGCACAGAGAAATTGTTATTATTCCAAATATTTTTAAGCATTCCCATTGCCTGATTAGCCTTCTTTAACCTTTCCTCGAATTCAAAGTTCAAAGAACCATCCTTGGCTAAATAAGTACCTAAATATTTAAACCTATCAACTTGCTTTACAACCATACCTCCAATTACACATTCCTGCGCATTTTCCATATTCATATTGATTATTTCAGTTTTTCCACAATTAATAACCAAACCCACCTTGCGACCTTCACTCACCAAACAGTCCAACACTCTCTGCATCTCTTCTGGGCCATCACAAATCAAAACTATATCATCTGCATAATCTACATCCAAAAGTTTCCTGTTCTCTCCCCATAGTATACCTGCACCGGTTTCTGTTCCAACGCGTTTCATAATGTAATCAATGACCAATATAAATAGTAAAGGCGATAGAACACCACCTTGAATTACTCCGGACTTGACTTCAAACGAATCACTCAGACAACCATCAACCATCACTTTACAAAATGTGTCCTCATGCATGTTCATAATGACCCTCACAAACTCCTCTGGTATTCCATAATGTCTCATGATCTTCCCCATAGTCTCTCTCGAAACACTATCAAAAGCCTTTTCAAAATCAACAAAACAAAGACTTAACGGTACTCTCATTTCATTAACTTGCTGCATCAAATGCCTAACTATAAAGATCTGATCATTGCAACCACGTCCCTTTCTAAAACCAGCCTGTTCATCCCTCAGAATACCCTCAACCACCGGCTCCAACCTATTTAACAACACTCTACTGAAAACTTTCAAAGCTATCGGTGACAAAGAGATTCCCCTCCAATTACCACATTCACTCAGGTCTCCCTTCTTCTGAACTTTAACAATTACACCATTCTTCCAAACTGACGGTAGTAACCCCGTCACCCATATCTTATTGAATAGCTTGGTCAAGATCATTATTAATCTATCCCCCTCCACTAGATCCATGGAGTAAAATAGGTCCATGGGGCAAATAGACCCTCGAGGGAAAAGAGTTTTATGGGAGACATTTAGGTCAATGGGGGAAATTGAGACATTAGGGGAAAACTAGTCCATGGGGGAAACTAGGTCCAAAAAGGTAAATAGGAACCATGGGGAAATGAGGTCCAAGGGGGAAATTAGGTCTTTAAGTAGTAAGTAGCACCCAAGGCTCCTGTTCCCCTAAAGGCACAATAAAGGGACAACTAATGTCCAATGATTGAGACGGAACCCGCCAGAATCTGGTAGGTTTCGATACGACCGTAAGACCTTCCGAGGAGGCCGGAATTAACATACTGTCACCACAGGCTGCTACACCGCTGACAGACAGCTTGCAAGGGCAGAATGTCCTCCAAACGGAAGAAGCATATGGTTTCTCTAAAGTGAAACAGCTTGCGTGTGAAGATCCTTAGGGTGTGAATGACTTACCCAGCTGCTCCTAAACATACTGCCGCCTCTAAAAATATGTCACTGTACTGAAATGGTTCAAGGTAACCACGATATTATAATTAATATCACCTGCTAGACTTGTGAATTGTCGAGGATGCAATTTCGCTGACTTTCAGTTTATGTATTTTAGTAATGACAGTTCGTTGAAGCAAGACAGAGGGGTGACAATGTATAACAATTTCAACCCACGGACGTCATCTTCATTATAATCTTACTGTCACCACAGATTTGGGTTAGTTGAGGAGAGACATTTTCGAACTGAAGGATTCAGTGACAAAATTAAGATATAATTTTTAAAAAGCTGATAGAGTCGTTTTAATAATCCTATAGTGCAGCATCAATTAAATCGCTTGTAGAATGTAAGAAAAGAATATTAAAAACGTCCAGATATAAAGAGTTAAAACCTTCAATTCAGTCTAGTACTTTGTTAGATTATGCTCTCAGTCTCCAGATGATGTTTGTTTATCATACCCAAATACGTACCCAGGAAACTCTTCTTTACCTGTAATGTATATGCCTTACTGTATAGCTGGTTGTATGAGGAGGCGTTAAGAAATCTGTCGGGGCTAAGTCAGGGTTGTTGCCAGTTCAGTAGATTGTATTATTCTCTCACACGGGTAGCAGCTCAGACTTCATACACGCCAGACCTGTACTCCTTGGTTCAGTAATTCAATTATTGTTAACCTGAACCTGTTTTACCACCTACAGCACAAACACCTGTATCACCTGTCACCACCTACTGTACGTAACACACCCACTAATTTCCTAGAGCTTTATAGCGAGGAGACTAAAAAAAAAAAAAAAAAAAAAAAAAAAATGGCTTTCATGACCGTCGATCCAATAACGTTTTTCTCTGATGGAACAGATGGATTGCTCTTAAGTTTGCTTCACTGGACTTTGCAACCGAGACTGAAATGAAATCAAATACCGTGCTTCCTTTTATCACGGTACGGTAGTTCATAGGGGTTACGGTGGATGGTAAAGGTTAAAGATATAGCGTTTTCATCTTAACTTGGCCCAGGTTTTCGTCCTGTTGCGCTAATTTCACGAACCTCAGATGGAATAAGGCAATACTATGTCTCTACATCCTTTACATAGCACTTCTTCATGACTAGCATCATGCATCATAGTATTAATCTCTTGCTACACCTTAGTACTGACGATGGAGAGATAGCAATTTGAGGCCAAGGTAGAGTACAAACGGTGTAGTATATCTGACATTTTATGGATGTAGATGAAAGCTATGTCTGGGTTTGGTCTTGCATCAGCCTTGGAGTTCTTTCTTGGTGGGAGGGTAGAATATGATGTGTGGGTTAGACTTGGGAGTGAGGGCTATAGACGGAGGTAGACTTCTAATTTGATCACTCTCCATTGCCTCCTTTATATAGCTTATTAGAATCCCAAGTAACTTCCCCTGGTGCCATATCGAGCCACATCTCATTCCTGGGCATCCCTCCTCGCCGGTAAATCGCCGATAATAAACCTGGTAACCTCAATCTTCCGCGGTGCTTTGACGATGTAAGCACACCATCAACATCAAATGAGACAACACAGGTATCACAGGTGGCGGGGTCGTCAGGAGTTGAGCGAGAAAAATTTTTTAAAACCGAGGAAGAGTGAGCCTTGACAAAAAAACAAGAAAGTGTCAAACAGAAAAAAAATGGGTGAGGCAAGGATACAGAACAAAGAAAATGGGCAATGAAGTGACTGACACCTGGAAAAAAGCAAGGTGAGTTAAATACAGGTGGGATACAACTCCAATATCCCCATATGGCAGCACAGTGAAGAGTAGTGAGATATGCAGGTGTGGATGTGGGAGGAAAGTATCTCTTATCTAACCGCTCTTATCAGCAATGTTATAAGAAATCTGTCCTGGGTTGAATGTTATCTTGAAGGGTAAAAATAGATTGACGCTATCTTAGTGAAAGTGTTGATGGGGATAGTGTACTCTCTGATTCCTTCAATACATCGATACTTTTCATAATGGTTAATTCAGTAACAACTCTTTGAATACAGGCATAACTTTGCTGCCATTCACACCAGACAAGTCCGACCCTTACGTGCTGTCGGACACTAAATCATCCACCGCGGAAGAACAGTTACAACAGTCTCATTATATCCCCTCAATCAAACTTTCATCTCTCTCTCTCTCTCTCTCTCTCTCTCTCTGTCTCTCTCTCTCTTCCCAATACGGCGACGAGATCACTATGCGCTGAGACATGGCTGTGGTAGTCAGGTGGCAAACTGTCTTTAATACAGACTGTATGATGAAAGGCGGCTTAGACTAGCAGACAGCAGTGATGATGAGATAATACTGAGGGGCGAGCGGAGTCTTCGTCTTATCCACTGAAGATGTTTATAGGACTGGGCGTCTAACACTGGACAGATACCTTAAAGATAAGTATGAAAGTGTCTGATATAATCTGACTTTTTGTAACAGTCTTAGTGAACGAAATCTGGCGTCTGGCAGTGTGTAGATGATGGAATAAGTGAAGACTGTGATGTGTGTGTATTATTGGCGGCTTGGGTTAACGAAGCATAACACTGAACTCATAACCTCAGCCTCGCCTGCACCCCGCCCTCTTTACCTGTTTTTGGTGAACGGTATCTTGCTGATGGCCCGTTAAATACACCCTCTACCGACCAGCCCCACATCGCTATTGCCAACCCGCCATTCGACAGAAGGGTTAGGAGGCGCCCCGATGCAATCAAGTTTATTCCATGGGCAGGATTACAGAGAAGGCAACATCATCCAAAAATCAGGTATTTCGGGGCCTCTAATTCTCCCTCAAGCACCATTTTAACAATTAGTTCATATATCGGGATACTAATTCTGGTGATGAATGGCCATATTATTATCCCTTTTATTCCCTGTCCACTGGACCAGCACCTGCTCACAATTACTAAAGCGCCTCTAGTTCACCATACGATCTGCCAAGCGCTAATACCGATATTATCAATGGTTTTGGGGTGAGATGGTGTCGCTGAGGAGTGAAGCAAATGATGGGCTGTCGGTGGGGCTGTGGTCTGAGGGGCTGACACTTGAGTTGGGAGGTTTTTACAACATCCCAAGACCTTCGATAAAACATACGTACTTCACAATTCATACTCAGTGATGGTGAAAGGAAGGAAATGGAGCTGGGAAAAGATTAATGAAAAGGAGGAAAGGTTGTCGTCGCAGTCATCGTCGTCGTCGTCATCATCATCATTATCAACAATATTCACAACTGCAAATCATGGGGTAAGTAAATCTAGAAAATGGGAAAGGAGAAGACAATCGCAGGAGAATAAGAAGGCAGTTTGGCAAGTGAAATGGACAATTCATCCATTAACACATCATTCCTGTCATCGAAATTCTTGGCTGCACAAAACAGGTAAAAAAGCTTTCACACAACAACAGTTGGAGACAAGTTGGGTGCGACAGCATTAGTGCACAGTCACCATACTTACTGGATACTACAACACTGGTAAGATACTAACAGTAGCACTGTTGTTCTGTTTATCGCCACCACTTCCGTAATTACTGAATAATCCACAACACTGGTCAGTGAGACAACACTACACTACTCTTCACAGTGCCTCCAGCTACACCGTCATACAGTGTGCTGCCAGCCTACCCCCCCCCCCCGTACAGCCAATCAAAACGCCTTAACTCCACACACTGTGCCCCCAGCCACACCTACCACACCCCCACACAGTGTACTGCCAGTCACACACGGTAAACTCCCATACAGTGTGCCACCAGAAACGTCCGCCAGCCCCCCACACAGTGTATCCTCCACACCCCCATCCCCACAACCCCACACAGTGTACTACCTTTCACACCCCCATCCCCACAACCCCACACAGTGTGCCACCAGCCACCCCCGCCTCTCCCCCACAAAGTCAGATCTCATCACTGGCCAGCAGGACACTTGCCCTTCCTTGTTGATGATGCCGGCAGCTTTAACAAATGTACAGCCTTAAACTGCTAATGAAAGGCGCGTTATATCCAGCTTCATTAACAAACAAGCAGCATTACCCGGTAGTGATACGCACGTTATCTCCAGCTTCTTCGTTACCCATGAGAAGCCTGGGCAGAGAGACATGGCCGCCAGAAGGTGTCTCTGTTGATGTCGCATTGCGCTGATCCCAAAAGCTGCCACACCACATAACACAACTTTCCCACACTACAGAACGCTGAAGTGTCCATCCTCTGTGGTTTAACCATCCATCTGTATGTCAGACGTCAAACACCAGAATTCATTGAGGGTGATCATGACAACAAACACACCCAATCCTTTCTATACGATCGGTCACCAAAACTTTTAATCAGATCCTTCAACAAACAAGGCACCCCCCTCCACCACACATGCCCCCTCCCCAGGCACTGCGGGAGAAAGATCGATGCCTGGAGAGATATCACAGGCAAGCGTCTCTGCGACTTGTATGGTACACTAAATCAATATGTATCACAATATCTGGGGATCAAGAAAATACTCGCAATAGAGAGGCTACATCCCCAATATCATACAGCAATTAGTCAGGCACATGTGGTTGATTCAGAGGCAGACCAGGACAGTCTCCCCAGTCTTAGGACATGTCTGGGTACGGTCATGAACACACAACTGCTGTCATCCTCTGCAGCAGTGCTATTGAAGGCTATGGCGCACCTGACTCTAAGCAAAGATTATCGCTGGCAACAGGTGTGACAGAGGCAAGAAGGGATGCTGAAATCTTGCATGGCCACCTCATCAGCATGGCAAACAACATTAAGATACCTGGTGACCCCCACGGCCTTCATATTAATTACTCATTCATTACTGTTCCCTCTCACCCATATTTTCGTTGATTTCGGAAGGTTCCTAACACTATTTGTTTTGCTGACTACTGTACACCTTACTGTCCTATTTTGTGTTATCTGAGTCCTTTAAATATCGCCATACTCTATATAATAACGCACAATAGGATATCAACCAGCCATATCCAAAAATAAATCACTAAAGAAGAGGTGCTACGGAGCCTTCTTACCCAACGAGAATGCAGGCGCAAGTCTCCCTCTCTGACAGGATTCACTCTTCCCCTCCACATTTCAACGTTCTTATCACCTGATATTAACTACCCGGATGGATATAAAAACCATCCACCTACAAGGAGCTTCACTAACCTACTAAAGATGCTGATCGTCCGAGATCCTAATCTTAATCGCAGATTCATAAGCCCTTGATTGCCCCACCCCGTAAATTTTCATTACGCCTACAGCCAAGGTCGATCCGGCGCCAAACTAATTCCTTGGCTGCGCTTTACCAACTGTTTATGTTATTCTCATTGTCCGCACGTAATTTGTAGTTATAAAAAATTAAAGAAAACTATAACGCAGCAATATGCTTAGAGTTTACTTGGTTTAATCCTTTGACTGCCACATATTCCGGACGATTTTATTCAGCTCAAAGAAACCATCCGCAATCAAAGAGTTAAGACTTCTCGCTATTAAACGGCTCAAATGATGTGGTGATAAGGCGGTATTCACGCCAGTTTATCAGTTTATCTACTGTGTATATCTACTGCCTGACGCCACATCCAGTAGAGGCTGAGTCTGACAACCTGGAGGAACACTTACAGGCTTTAATGGAGCAGTTCAGTGGCTCCTAACATTTCTTATCTACACTCTTTCTTATCTCATTAAATCATCTCTCATCCCTTATCAAAAATCGATCTTAAATTCTTACCTGTAGTTTGGCAGGAAACTGCAACTGCTGGTGAAATATCACAGCGACAATAGCATCGAATCAGAATACAAGAAATACACCAAAGGAAGGAGACATTAAGTGGTTTACATGGCAAATATTTATGGTCATATAAATTGTACATAAAAAAAAAAAAAATCATACCAGGAGAAAGGGCATCTTTTACAACCGAACCCACACCAAATGAATCGACTACGACACATCCATGAAAATGTCCTGTCTTTTGACAATCACTCCTCAGACATACCTCGAACACAACCAAGATGCACACCACACGTGCTTCAGACACACCTCAAACACGCCCTTGACACACACCTGGCAAGCCACCAATACTTACTACTCCTACCACCTCCCTCCTTCATTAAGGCCTAAACTCATGTGAATACAACAAAAAGTAATGGAGATAAAAGTGTTACGCTCATAAAGCTCTAACGCTGCAACCTGCCAGATTTCATCCTTCAAGAAGGTACAGTAACTCCAGTGAATGAGTGGCTAGCGCAGTTAGGGGCACACTCGATTTGTATGCTGTGTGTGTGTGTGTGTGTGTGTGTGTGTGTGTGTGTGTGTGTGTGTGTGTGTGTGTGTGTGAGAGAGAGAGAGAGAGAGAGAGAGAGAGAGAGAGAGAGAGAGAATAATCATGGTGGTGCGTCCTTGTTAACATCACTTCATGGATATGAGAGTTGTGATGTACGCCTCGGTGTCACCAAACCTTGAAATATGTTGGGCTTGCCTCCTTGTACGGCTGAATGTCTCAAGTGTTTGGCTGGATTTCACCACTGTTTTGCAAGAGTTTTTAAAGGCACTGATGGATGCCTCTACGCTTTGATATCGAGTGTTTTGGTCCACATTTTGACTCCTGAGGTTGATCATTTTTTCCTTATATATTCCTCAGTACATTAAATTATTACTAATAAATGATTATATCTTTGACATAATTTTAGGCCATGAGAGCAAACTTAATTATAGTAGAAAAGAACAAGGGCTGATGTAGGGTGGAACGGATGAGTCATATCAGAGCTCGTTGAGGGATGGGGGGGAGGGTTATGGGGGTAGAGTAAAAAGAGAGAAGAGAGGGATGAGGCGTGGAGAGGTGGTGGGGGGAGGGGAGGGGAGTACGAAGTGGGAGAGCAGAGGTATGGGTTGACAGTCGGCCAACACTGTCCACATTACTCCAGCCAGACAAGCAATGATAAGCAACACACTCACTACTCTCTCAGCTATCTTTGTCAACATCACCAGGGTATCACGGCACCTCCCCCCCCCCCACAGAGAGAGAGAGAGAGAGAGAAAGAGAGAGACAGAGAGACAGACAAACAGACAGACAGAAAGCAGTAACACATATAGTATATCTTGACCTTCCACTTACCGGAATAAACTAAAAGAACATTCAGTAGGCCCCACCTCCGCTATACTGAACATTTCCTACAAGGTTTTCAAGTCCTGCCTACGAGAATCTCTATGAAAGTCATTTTTTTCAAATTTTGAGTCGACCTATCAAAACACCGTACAAATCAACGGAGACTTAGATTACATTTCGCTGGTTTAGGTACTTTTCAAACAAAATGCAGAAGATTACTGGTTCCCTAACTGCACATTATTTACTAAAGTACAACTGTGTGTATGGTAGCTGGTGGTGACTATCATCCATTCATTTGATGTAGTGCTGCCTACTTTTTTCATCTTTATAATTCTTTTTCTATGACTGCCCTCCTCTCTTCCTACTTCTCCCGCCTTTCCTGGCACTTTTTATTATTATTCTTTCTTTTTCAGGTGGCTTTACATTGTGTGGCAAGCCAAATGGTGTTCTGTAAGCAAGGAAACCATTTACGGCGCTGGGTGGTAACTATATAACCAACCCACACGGGTTCCCTACGTGTTAACATGTGGGCTGGAGAAGGGTTAGTGCCCCTCCTAGTAAAACAACTAACTTAAGACAGATGGCCACCCCTTGTGGGATTATGGCGTCTGGCTATAGACAGAGACAGACAGCCGTTTTCCTTTATTATGAAGCACTTTCACCAAAACTTAATCGCTTTTTTCCCGAATTAGTCAGAACATCTTCAAAATTTTTTATCATGATTTTCCTTTAACCAGACAGATTTACACACAAAAATATATTCACAACCTCCTCCACATTCGGTGGTGGAGTTTATGGCAACGTATAAGGTGCACCGTGATTATATTTACCTTATCTGTTATTGATGGCTCCAGTAAGGAGACCTGGAAAGATTAAACAAGTACATTTACGGAGACTTAAAAAATTTAACAACATTCCAGTACGTAATATGCAGATCTCTCCTCATTCACCTAACAAACGAATTATGTACCTTTGCCTGACGTGCGCTCTAGTATAAAACCGTGAGAAAGGAACATCCAGAGAATCTATCCACACCAACCCCTGTCCCACACCACATCACTCTTCCTCATACATTAACCCCTACCTCATGAGCATAGCGAAGTGACAGGGTGTGTGAGCGTCCATTCTACTATGAACACAGGCGTATCGATCATTATTATATTATTTCCTGTTATCACCTTGCCAGATGTGAGCCAGGTCCTCGCTACCTACAGGTTAATCTTAAATGCCTCTCGGATCTGGTGACGTGTTGGATGGTGTTAAGTTCGTAATGATGTCCATAAAGTCACCAATTCCCAGTACGCAGAGTGTTAAGAAAGCCGGATTCGAGAGGTGTCATACGTCATCAGTTAAGACTCAGCAATCAAGATTCACTCAGTAAATCTGATAATAGTGGATTCTGGTGCACTCTCAGGCGATGAGAATGAGAGTCAAGGAAGAAAGCACTACGCAGTCTCCTCAGTCTAATTTACGGATATATTCACGCTGACGCAGGAATCAAAATCTGATCCATAATATCCAAATATACAGGTCGGAGTAAAAACTGGACAAAGAACCCCCCATTTCATTTGTTCATGTTTGTTAAGCATTCCAGTTCTTACCGTTACCCACTAAAGGTTCCTTAGTTAGACCCGCCCTGCCTAGAATGTGGTCAAACTTTATTGTTCCTCCCATTGTTCCAGTAAAGAGTAAAAGTAGATTATGTATATTCCAATTTCCACTCAATTAACGCTGGCGTGCCGCAGGGATCAGTTCTTGCGCCAACCTTGTTCCTGGTTCATATTAATGATCTCTTATATCACCCACAAACCCATCCATTCATATGCAGATGACTTAACACTACAGTATATAGTTCATTCACACTCAGACTTCCATTTACAAAGTCTAATATCTCTAACTCTCAACTTAGTACAGCCATCTCCATAAATTAAGACCTATCTACGATGAGTGACTGGGGACAAAACAAACTTGTCTCATTTAATTCTAGTAAAACTAAATATATACAGTTTACTAATAGAAAGGTATTACCAGATTCGTACATTACCTTCAATGGTACAAATATTCCCATCTCCAAAAGCATTGAAATTCTCGGCGTCTCACTTAACAATGCCCTCAGCTGGACCTCTCATGTCAGATCACTTGCTAAAACCGCCTCAAAGAAACTTGGATTATTGTACAGAGTCCGTAACTTCTTTACTGACGAGCAGTTAGCTATGATTTATAAGAGTCATGTGCACTCTCAGCTTGAATATTGCTCACCCCTGTGGAATGGATGTGGAGAGGCTGCATTAAAACAACTAGACTAAATTCAGATCAAAGCTGTTAGAATGATTAATAATCCTGCTATTACTAATAAACTACCTCCCCTACAAGTAAGAAGGAATGTTGCCTCCCTTGTAATTATTTTACAGATATTTTTATAGCAAATGCCCAGACGAAGTTGTGTTCATGGTGCCACCTGTCCATGTCTTCCCTTGTGCTACACGGGCATCTGGTAGCGCTCATGACTGGAATGTCACTCAGCCATATTGCAGAACTTCTGCCTATCAGAATTCTTTCATTCTCCGAACTGCATCTCTCTGGAACTCGCTTCCCCAGTGTTGTTTTCCTCCAAACTTCAACCTACAGCTTTTCAAGTCTAACTGTTACAGATATTTTATGAACAGAGGACACCAGTAATCTGGTGTGTGAATTAGTTTTTTTTTTTTTTTCCTTCCTCTGTTCTGTTATTTAAAAAAAAAGGATATAAGTATAGTAAAATATGAGCAAATTTGATTTAGTTACAGAAGAGAAACAGATTTACTGGCAAACGTCTTCCCAACGTCCCCGCACCCACTTACCACTCGACTGGTTATAAGATGAAGTTGTCCCTTCTGACTACAGGTCACGACCCTCTGCCCTTCCCTGCATCACCAATATACTTGTAGCCATCCCGCGCTCTTTGTCTACCTTTATCTTTACTATAATCTCTCACCACCGTCACCTCAATTATCTACAGCATCATCACCATCCCGTCCACCACCATAACAGACGCTCTTAAAGGATGACTCATCAAACCAGTAGTGGTGGTGTCAATGTGAAGAAGATGGGATGTATCAGTTTATTAGGGCCAGTGACGCCACGACAGCCACCCCACCCTCTTCATCTACCCTTAATAATCTTTACTATAATCTATCGCCACCATCAGCTTCATTAACAGGGTCATCACCACCCCGTCCACCACCATAACAGACGCTCTACACGGGTGACTCATCAATATCAGTGGCGGTGGTGTCAGTGTGAGGAGCGGATTGGATATAGGTTTACTGGAGCCATGGAGATAAATAAAAATAAGACTGTAATTGCGGTCGATACGTGTGTTGGTACCTAAGTCATGAAGAGAGATAAACTGTCTTTCTGCTGGTAAAAGAAAATGCAGTCGCAATCTGGTCATTCACACCTCTGAACCATCACAAGGGTAAAGGGGATGCAGTGAGTCCAAGACGCCTCACTATTCAAGTATGTTCAAAATATAGATTGGGTCAATGCAGATATGGAGACAACAACATGAGCCAGACTCAAATATAACAATATAACTAGGAAAGCACATACACACACACACACACACACACACACACACACACACACACACACACACACACACACACACACACACACACACACACTGATACACCCTTTCATGCGGCCCAACACCATCAAAAACGCATCAAGGGAATCACGCATTTTCACATTTCGACTCATATTATTGTTTGAGTTGTGGAAAGAGAGTGGAGTGATAAGTGATAAGGAAAGGGAAGGAATGAAAATGAGTCTGGCAATAACGAAACAAAACTAAAAGGAGAGAGGTATACAGGCAGAAAGTAGACAAATAAAGTGGACAGCACAAGAAATAGACAAATAACTAACCCGAGAGAGAGAGAGAGAGAGAGAGAGAGAGAGAGAGAGAGAGAGAGAGAGAGAGAGAGAGAGAGAGAGAGAGAGAGAGAGAGAGAATCGTAATGCCTCATGCCAGTAAACCTCCAACCACGACCGAAATCTTCATTATTTTTTTCTTCACCACCAAACAACTTTACTTACTAGTGAGTGACTTGAAGTGGAATGTAATTGCAAGCTGATTACGGTACATGCTCCAGTAAGACGAGGGAAGCGATGGTCACTTTATTCCAGGTTAGCTCTAAATCTATTAGACTAATAATACAAATGTTCAACGTGACACGCAACATTGCCAGCTGTGGCAGCCACGCCTCCTTGATGCTCCCACCCTCCCACCTGTTTTGAGGCAGCCAAGCTTCCTAGGTGCTCCCACCTGTTCTGTCGCAGCCAAGTCTTCTTGGTGTTGTCAGTGTGGGTTGGTTGATGCTCCCACCTGTCCTGCCGTAGCCAAGTCTTCTTGGTGTTGCCAGTGTGGGTTGGTTGATGCTCCCACCTGTCCTGCCGCAGCCAAGTCTTCTTGGTGTTGTCAGTGTGGGTTGGTTGATGCTCCCACCTGTCCTGCTGCAGCCAAGTCTTCTTGGTGCTGTCAGTGTGGGTTGGTAGATGCGCCCAACCTTTCTGACGTAGTCAAGCCTCCTTGATGTTCACCGCTATCATGAAGCAGCCAAGATTCCTTGATGGTGTCAGTGTGGGTTGGTGACACTAAATGGTGATTCAGTCCAAGACAAAATCTAGTGTCATTAATTCCGGGGCTTGTGCGAGTGAATCACCATAAATAAGCTGGCATTACACTGCAGCTGACAAGTCGCCTTGACTCAGTCAATTGACAAGGCAATAAGTATGCCTGATGCTGACCAGTCAAGGCAAGTCACACTTTTGGTGTTAGTGTGGTTTGAATGATGCTTCAAATGGCACTGATGTTGACATGCCACCCTGACGGCAACAACTGTAGCTTCAGTCATGTCTGTACTGACTGTGAATGACACTGTATGGCAAACGTGATGGATAAAGTATTGTAAATCTGAACGCAGAGACATGTAAACATCTCGTAAACACTGAACATGAAATATACAAATGTCAGCCCAGAACAGGCAGGGTGTAAGGCAACTGTAAATCTTGAATGAAAATGACACTGTAATTAAAATGTGATAGATAAAATAGTATTAATCCTGGAGGTGGGGAATATTGGCGACTTGTAAATCCATAACAGCTAACTGTAAATCCTGAATGTGGAACATAAAACTGTCAGTCCCGAACGTTAGGGATGCTACGATTTCTTCGGCGGAACACAGTCTTGCCGTGGCGAGGAAGTATGTGCATCCCAATGATTAGTGGGGCAATACTAATCAGATGCATCCATACTTGGCAGGTTCACTGTTTGTGACGAGATAAAAAAGTGTTCCCCTCGCAAACATATTAGCTAATTGTACACCCTGAATGTGATGAGCATAACTGTTCTGACAGTGAGTGAGATACATTTATCATAAGAAATCCTGAGACATATGGATGCTATAAGCCAAACCTGACGTGCAGTACATCATGAACGTTAAACATACTAGCCAAATGCAAATCCTGAACGTTACACATATTAGCCAATTACATATCTTACACGAGAGGAATACTGATCCTTTCGCTGCGATGGTCTCCCTTTTATGAAATTTACTCTCATTAATTCCGGTTTATTATAATTTTTTATTAAACAGAGACCTAATGTACCGTACTTATGAGGTCATAAAGACTCTCTAACTCTCACTGGGTTGACATAGCTCAAGTATTTTACTCTGGTTATCTCCTGATGATTTTGCTTAGGACAGAGATATGGTTTGTAGGTAAAGAGTTAAGGTATTGTTCTGGTAAATATACCGGTGTGATGAAAATATTTGGTGCATCCACCACCACAACCGAGCGTTATGCCCATTCTGCGTACAGTCAATAGTATAAACTGTTTCAGTGGCCTCCCTGATGATACCAATGTGTGTGTGTGTGTGTGTGTGTGTGTGTGTGTGTGTTTACTGCCACTCCATTAGCGAAGGATCACATAGACGGATGTGCATTGTTCATCATCGCCACACCACCACCAGACAAGATTAGAACAAAAGAATCTCGATATTTATTGCAAGAGCTACCGGGTTTGGATATCAAATACACATCATGCATCACTTAAAATAACCCATCTACTTGCCTGCTGCCTCAAACCTCGGCCAGGGAAGTGATAAAATAAGCAACCCCATCACATTGAAAGTCTAGGTGTCAGAGACTAAGTTACTGCAGTCCTAAATATTTACGGTAGGAGACCAAAGGCAGTCCCGTCACCTTCAAATCGTCTGTGTCAGAGGTTATGCTACTGTAGTCCTCTAAACACTTAAGACAGGAGACCAACCTACGCCTCTGACTGACACTTACATGGCTGAAATACCTCCACTTCCATCAGCGAGAATCAAACCAATACGCGTAAAACATGGTCATCCCTCTAATTCAAACACTCTTTCACTTCATAACCTGGGAAGAGAGAAATAGATGGAGACATGCTACATTTTTTGTTCACTCGGTAACGACTCCTCACTCAATGTTCTATCATATTCTCTTCGACTCTTTATATTAATAACAAATGCTGAAAATATCCAGGTGTCGTTTGAAATTATGGCTCTATATTGGCGTGAGCTGTGTAAGTGTTGTTTTACCTGACCTGTTGAAAACACTAATGATATGACAGTCGTGAATCTGTCCCCTGTCACCTATATCACACCAATGATCCCGACTTAAGTTAGTAGGGTAGCAGTAAGGATATGAGTGATAGTGTGAACTAAGGGTAGAGTGACGGAGCTGTTGAGTTACCCTCAGAATCACACACACACACACACACACACACACACACACACACACACACACACACACACACACACACACACACACACACACACACACACACACACACACACATACACACACACTGACACTAAAATATAATATCCCTATCGAACGTGTGTAAAATTTTTCGACAATCATACTCAAACACGAACACATACACGAAACTGATAACGTTCACAAATATTTTTCTCTACCACCAACACCTACACATCATCACAAAATCTGCATACACGCACACACACAGACAAAACTTCCAAAACACACACTCCATTTTTCCTGCTTCCTTCTGCATGACATATCCATCCCTCCATTCCTCCCCTCCCAAACACACATCAACCAGGAAAAAGGGGAAACATCAACTGGACCCGAACCAAATCAAACAGTGACGACTCCATCAAACAACAAACAGAGACCTGCCTCCATCTCCAGACCCGACAACGATAAAAATTCCTCATCTCCCCCTATCACCAACCTCCTTTTCCTTCCCCCTCCCAACCTCAAACCCAGAATAGAACACAGTCACGATCCAGCATTGGCTAAGTGACGTCAAAGGACCCCGGGGCCTCAGTGTCAACAAAAGGGGGTGGCAGAGGTCATAGAGAGTGCTTGGAGTCGCCTGTGTGGGTGTAGTGGAGGGAAGAGGACAAATGAGTGTGTGTAAAGGACAAGAATAGGTGTAGGAAGTGAGTGCATCTGAATCAACAAGGAAGAGTGCAGACAGGTTTGTATATGTGCTACTAGATTCATCATTATCATCACCCAAGACTTCTTTGCCCCATCAGAAGCGTACGATCTTGGGACTAGGCTACTCAGTTCCGGCAGTTAAAGTAAGGGTGACCAGCCTCACTGGCCCTCTGAGTGGCATTATGTGTGCATGAAACCTTGAATTTATCTCATCATCCTTTCCTCCTCTTTTCTACTCTGGTGGTTCTGTGGCTATTTCTTCTGCTGATAAAGCAGATCTCTCTGCTCAGACTTTCTCCTCCAAGTCCACCTTAGACGATTCCGGTGCTGTTCCTCTATCACTTCCCTCCTCAAATTTCTTCATGGCTGACATTAAAATTTCTTCAGCTGATGTATTTTCTGCCATCACAGGCCTCAATACTAACAAGGCATATGGGCCTGATGGAGACCCTCCTGTAGTTCTCAAGAACTGTGCTTCTGTGCTTACACTCTGCCTAGGCAAACTTTTTAGTTTTTGTCAACTTGTACCTTTCCTTCTTGCTGGATTTTTTTTTCTGCACGAGAGAGAAGGAACCAAAGGCCGCGAGCCCGCAACTGTTGTTCCTTCCAAGAGAAAAACAAAATACAAGAGAGAGCCAAATTCAAAATTCGATCATTTCGAGATGCCTGGACACACTGCGTTTGAAAGACTGGAGATCATAGGAAGCAGGAAATACAGACAGAGGGAGACAGTTCCAGAGTTGACCTGTTGCATAAATGAAGGACTGGGAGTAACGGTTAACTCTTGCATTAGAGAGTTGGACAGAAAAGGGATGAGAGTTTGCTGTTAGACGGGTGCTACGCGCCCGTCGTAGAGGTGGAGGAATGCATGCAGGGAGTTCAGAGGAACAGTGACCATTGAAGTAGCGATAGAAAAGAGAACAAGATGCAACAGTGCGACGAAGAGACAGAGTTCTTCTGGAAAATTACCAATATGCTGGAAATCGAACCAGGGACTCTCAGGTGAAAGCCAGGCAGCATACCACTACACCACGACCAGCTAAAAGTTAACTCACGTTGTCACAATCTTGTAACCAACGTCCCTCCGCCCCCACTGTGGGCATCAAGAGGATGAGTTAACCCCCTGGCACTCGGGCAAGTAGATGCTTTTTTAATCTATCCCAAGCACTTACGGCAAGTCAGAATGAAGAGAGAAACCTGTACTGTACACAGGAAAAATCATCTGGTAAATTACCAATATGCTGGGAATCGAACCAGGGACTCTCAGGTGAGAGCCAAGTAGCATACCACTACACCACGACCAGGTAAAAGTTAACTCACGTTGTTACTGTCACGGGGTTTTAATAAATAAGTGCAAAATTATTTAAATGATAATGTTCAATAATTCTGAACAGCAGGAACAAAAATTGTCTTGCTAAATCAAGCAATGATTACTTTACGCTGGCTTGCTTCGCACGATTCTCTAAAAACGAGAATTTATAAACTTTCTCAACAGTACACAGCAGAGACTAATTACTCAAATGCTGTTTATTAGTACTGTTAGCCTCTGGAGAAAGTTACTTCACCCCTGACAATAAATAACTAATACTATTAATAATATCAGGTTCTTGCTGATGCTTAACTCCTAGAAGGCACAACGGATTTTAAGCTTAATACAACCTGACTGGCCTAAGTACCAGTTATGAATGGCAAAACGTTTATGCAAGCTAGGAGCTATAAGGGAATTAAGCTTAATTGTGGAGAAATGAAACACGACTTTACATTACATTAAGCTCAAGAAAAAGAACTGTTAAATTTATTGATTACAAAAATAAATTTAACGTTACATCTCAAAATGAATTCAAATAAAGAGATCGTACTCACTCACTCACTCAAGAGCTAAATTCTTACGCCTAGGAAAAGCACCTTAACTAAACTCTTAAGTCTAGGAAAACGAAAAGAAAATACTGATCAATGAATGTTGTGTATCACCCAAAGAAGGGTGGGAGCCTGGAGAACTGTAGTCTAGTGGAGTCTGGGTGCTAGCTGACCTCTCACTACTCTCACTGCTGGAGCACAGAACCTCACTCTGTCACGACAGACACTTGACTGCCCAACTCGTGGGAAAGAAAGAAGAGCTATCGCCGCATTTTTTAGCAGCTAGAGTGAGCGAAACACGCCCAAAACAAATCGCTCAGCGGAAGCTCTAATGTCTCACACAAAGACGATCACGTATGACAATGAAAAATTGATTTGAAAAGGCTCTCGGCCGAATGAGCAGTTAGCTGAACGATAAACTGGGATTCCACTTGAGTTCGCGGTTTCCCACAAAAGCCAATGTCACTAGCCGACTCGTGACATTACGCCCCATGAAAATCAAATCTTTCTTTCTTCAGAAAAAAGATTTCAATATACATACATACATATAAATCCTAACAAAGTCACACAAGATTCACACTGTGGTGTGTGTGCTATCCTGCTACAGGAGAAAGTTGCAGTCGCCAGTGAGCGAAAAAACCTCGTATTTACGTTAATAGAAGCAAGCTTGAGGGAAAAACTCCGTGACGACGGTGAAAATCCTGTACTCAGGTCAAACTGAGCAAAAATTCGCTACATTTACACTGACAACTAATTGTTGTGTAGCGTGGTGTATGTAATACACAGTGTAGGTGTGACAGTTGTAGTGTAACTGTACCTATGTGTAAGATGACACAGTAATATTAATAATATGGCGACGACAAAGGCAGAGGAGAAGATGCGGCAGTGTGCGGCAGACGATCAGCTGGCCCGCACAGCAAAACTGCTACACCCATTGCTGTACCTGCAAAACCAATTAAAGTGGAGCATCAAAAGTGTCAATGAGACAAAATTCTTATTACGTTACAATTACTCTCTCTGCCTAGCAGTCATTACATGCTACGAAAAGTACGCTCTAGCTGAAAAATACGAGTGACAACCTAAGCTTCGTAAATTCGAGGTCGCCATTAATTACAGCACACGATTAGTGTCAGCAAGTTGAGAATCCTTATGCAAACTCGGGCTCACGTAGCCTCGAACTGCACACGGGTCCTCAACCTGTGCCTTAACCTAGTGCCTATATTAATATTGGGGAGCTAAGAATCCTTGTGAAAACTCGGGCTTCCGTAGCCTCGAGTTGCCTCTGCGGAGTTCTCTCTCGAACTTCCCCCTTAACCTACAGTACTTATATTAATATCGGGGAGCTGAGAATCCTTGTGCAAACTCGGGATTCGGTAGCCTCGAGTCGCCTCTGCGGAGTTCTCTCTCGAACTTCCCTTTACTTACGGTACATAATATGTATGTACAGGCCCTGGACATGATGTGTCCTGTGGGGCCAATGGGCGAGACGTCAGGTCTGCACCCACTTCACCACTACCCTGTCTCTCAACTGTCTCAGAGATTACGGGTGTGGTTATGAATGGCACAGGAAGGACATGTCACTGTTTAGTGGTGTTACTTTGACACACACTGCAGGAACGCACAAAACTATCTGTCTTGTCCCATCCCTGGCCAGAAAAAGTCAGCTCGGATACGGCCCTGGGTCTTCCTTTTGACCATGTGACCTCCTGAGGCTGAACAATGACCCCATTGTAACACTGCTAGGCAGTACTTGGCGGGAACGACAAACTGCAGTCGAACCTCGCCCTCAGGTGTTCGTGACTCACGGTAGAGCCGTCCTTGTTTGTGAAGGAACTTGGCTCGACCTCCCCGTGAATACTTAATCATTCTACCCTTTTGTTTGTTCCGCACGGCAGCAAGTGTCGGGTCAGAATGTTGTTCTTGAACAACAAGTTGGCTACACATCAGATCTTGCGGCGATTCAGTGGTCACTGGGGTGACACAGTCTGGAGCCTCAGCCATGGCTCGTGTTACTGCAGCAGCCGAAGTCTGAGTAGTGTCATCATCGGTGCAACTATCCTTGACACCGGAAATGTTGCCTACGATTAGGTCAAACAAAGGTTCTGGCATGACAACTGCGAGTGTCGTACCAGTATAAAATGGAGATGCCACCTGGATACATGCCTCAAGGAACAATCTCACTGATCCATCAATAAGGTTTGCATGGATCTGTCGATCTGTGTACTGCTCAGGCCGAACTAAACTCTGCTTGACAGAGCAACCTGAGGAACCATTGTCTCTCAGGACCTTCACAGGGATGCCTCCCACAAACCCTGGCTGAACAAGGAAGGTACTGTCACCTGTGGGAGGGCCTGTGGAGGAGGCAGCTAGCCACTCATGAGACTGCTGAATTGATGCGGCAAACATTGTGCCTTGTGACTTAGAAACTTGAGGGGTCGTACTCACTGCCCAAGGAGATGGAACATTGGCCATCTGTGGAGGGGGGTTCACTGTCACTGTGGGACTAGTGAACTGTGGGGGAGTACCCATACTGGTAGGGACGTGACCACCGTGCTGCTGCTGAGGAATGAAGGCTGGGTTAGCTTCCTGCCTCTTTTGAGCTGGTGGTGAAAAAGTTTGTCCCGACGGTCGGTTGCATGGCTGATACTGCTGCTGGTTAGGGTACTTGTTGTACCTCTTCCACTCAGGTTTCTGAGTGTTTTGCCCCTGGTCCTTCCACTGCGATTTTGGACCTTGGCCATTATTCTGAGAATGGCCTTGGTGCTGGGATTCAGTCTGAGATGGCTTCCCAGACTTGGCACTATCTTTTCTGCTGTTCCAGGTGTTTTGCTTACGAGTTTGATACCCGTATGCAGTAAAATACGCGTCAGCCTTTTCTGCCATTTGGCTGTCATCTTTCACCTGGCAGATCTTAAGCTGTGCTATGAGCTCAGCAGGCCACGACCTCTCTAGCTGTGTATGCAGCATAAGGTCAATTATCCCCTCACGCATGGAAGGAGTTTCATATTTCTCCATCTACTCATTTAAGTAAGCAGTGAGACGGTCGAGGAACTGAACAGCTGTCTCCTTGTCTTGGAGACGAGCTCGCATGAACTGAACTTTGGCGTCGTCTACTGTGAGACCATACGCCTTAGTGAGTGCAGCGTTCATCATCTCATAAGTGAGATTGTCTCCACGAATTCTGTGGAGAATATCGAGGGCAGGGCCCTCAAATAAACTAAGAAATTGGAGCCGCTTAGCTGCCTCATCCAGTTGATACATGTCTGCCATGTCCTCAAAACGAGCTATGTACGGCTTGATTCGCTCGCCTTCCTTGTATGAAGGAAGCTTGATGCGTGGGGTCGCCAGGACATGTGCAGGGAGAACGCTCGTGGAGCTTGGACCAACTGCACCGGATGTGTCTGAAGCCAAGGAATCACGCTTCAGCTTCAGCATTTCATATTCGTGTTTTTCATGTGCTTCTCGCTCGGCACGTTCGTGCCCTCGTTCTCTCTCGCGTTGTTGTAACTCGTATTGACGTTCTCTCTCTCGTTCCTCACGCTGTTCTCGCTCATGTTCTAAGTCGAGTTCGCGCTGTTCTCGCTCGTGTTCGCGCTGAATTCTACGCTTGTCACGAGCATCTTTCTCACGTTCGTGCTCATAATTAAACCGTGAGAGGACGTAGGTTTGTATTTTTTCTGGGTCAGTTAGGCCCATTTCTTTAGCTTCTTGTACATAGACACTGGCTGCCATGGCGCTAATTTACTAAGCAAACCGAAACTGAGTACTGACTGCTTCGCAAACGAATGCTAATAACACAAGTAAAGAATACAGACACAAGCTAGTGGTGACCAGTCTTATCTAGTTAACTGGAAAAGAATAAAGCAAAAATGTAAATGACTGGGAAGACTAAAAAATTAAGACAATCGGTACGGCGACTTCCCAGGAGCGAATAAAATCGTCTGGCATTACCAAGAATAAACTAAATAGAGTTAAGTACTCTGTTGATTAATAAAGCAAAAATTCACTTGCTAAATTAACGGTAAACACCAGTAAACTTGTGCCTATAAACTTTAATGATAAATACCTAAATATGAACGAGTGAGTATTATCTCGTGAATAGCTTTAGAGCTAGGAGTTAATATCCTGGAATGAGGTCGCCAATTGTCACGGAGTTTTTAAAATAAATGCAATTATTAAGATGATAATGTCCAATAATTCTGAACAACAGGAACAAAAATTGTCTTGCTAAATCAAGCAATGATTACTTTAAGCTGGCTTGCTTCGCACGATTCTCTAAGAACGAGAATTTATAAACTTTCTCAACAGTACACAGCAGAGACTAATTACTCAATTGCTGTTTATTAGTACTGTTAGCCTCTGGAGAAAGTTACTTCACCCCTGACAATAAATAACTAATACTATTAATAATATCAGGTTCTTGCTGATGCTTAACTCCTAGAAGGCACAACGGATTTTAAGCTTAATACAACCAGACTGGCCTAAGTACCAGTTATGAATGGCAAAACGTTTATGCAAGCTAGGAGCTATAAGGGAATTAAGCTTAATTGTGGAGAAATGAAACACGACTTTATATTACATTAAGCTCAAGAAAAAGAACTGTTAAATTTATTGATTACAAAAATAAATTTAACGTTACATCTCAAAATGAATTCAAATAAAGAGACCGTACTCACTCACTCACTCAAGAGCTAAATTCTTACGCCTAGGAAAACGAAAAGAAAATACTGATCAATGAATGTAGTGTATCACCCAAAGAAGGGTGGGAGCCTGGAGAACTGTAGTCTAGTGGAGTCTGGGTGCTAGCTGACCTCTCACTACTCTCACTGCTGGAGCACAGAACCTCACTCTGTCACGACAGACACTTGACTGCCCAACTCGTGGGGAAGAAAGAAGAGCTATAGCCACATTTTTTAATGGCTAGAGTGAGCGAAACGAGCCCAAAACAAGTTGCTCAGCGGAAGCGCTAATGTCTCACACAAATACGATCACATATGACAATGAAAAATTGATTTGAAAAGGCTCTCGGCCGAATGAGCGGTTACTGAACGATAAACTGGGATTCCACTTGAGTTCGTGGTTTCCCACAAAAGCCAATGTCACTAGCCGACTCGTGACAGTCACAGTTTTGTAACCAACGTCCCTCCGCCCCCACTGTGGGCATCAAGAGGATGAGTTAACCCCCTGGCACTCGGGCAAGTAGATGCTTTTTTAATCTATCCCAAGCACTTACGGCAAGTCAGAATGAAGAGAGAAACCTGTACTGTACACATTCTGAGTTCCCGTAAGTGCTTGGGATGGATTAAAAAAGCATCTACTTGCCCGAGTGCCAGGGGGTTAACTCAACCTCTTGATGCCCACAGTGGGGGCGGAGGGATGTTGGTTACAAGATTGTAACAACGTGAGTTAACTATTACCTGGTCGTGGTGTAGTGGTATGCTGCCTGGCTCTCACCTGAGAGTCCTGGTTCGATTCCCAGCATATTGGTAATTTACCAGATGATTTTTCCTGTGTACAGTACAGGTTTCTCTCTTCATTCTGACTTGCCATAAGTGCTTGGGATAGATTAAAAAAGCATCTACTTGCCCGAGTGCCAGGGGGTTAACTCATCCTCTTGATGCCCACAGTGGGGGCGGAGGGACGTTGGTTACAAGATTGTGACAACGTGAGTTAACTTTTAGCTGGTCGTGGTGTAGTGGTATGCTGCCTGGCTCTCACCTGAGAGTCCCTGTTTCGATTCCCAGCATATTGGTAATTTACTAGATGATTTTTCCTGTGTACAGTACAGGTTTCTCTCTTCGAAGAGACAGAGGTTGAAGTGAGTCAGTAAGAGGAGGAGAATTAATGAGACGAAAAGCCTTTGACTCCACCCTATTGAGAAGAGCTGTATGTGGGGAGCCTCCCCACACATGGGAATTGTACTCCACACAAGGGTGGATAAAACCCCTGTATAGAGTCAACAATTGTGTAGGGGTAAAGAAGGAACGGAGTCGGCTTAGCGCACCTAATCTCTTGGAAGCAGGTTTTACAAGAGATGTAATATCATCTTTCCAAGATAAGTCCCGAGTAAGTGAAACCCCAAGCATGTTCAAGGATGATGCAGGATTAAGCTTAATATCATTAAACATTAGTGGGTACACCTGTGGAAGATTTTGTCGGGTTGATAGGTGTAAAAACTGAGTTTTTGATGCATTAAAAACAACCAGCTTATTTTTACCCCAGTCAGAGATACCGGCCAAGTCAGACATTAGGTGTGCCATAGCCTCATCCCTCGTTTGTTGAAGTAACTGCTGAGATGGACATTGCGGGAGCCGAATGGAAAGGTGAAGGGTGGAGTCATCAGCATAAGAGTGGATAAGGTTAGATGTACAGCTTAGAAGGTCATTAATGAATAAAAGGAAGAGAGTTGGTGATAGGACAGAGCCCTGAGGGACACCACTGTTGATAGATCTAGGAGACGAACGATGGCCGTCTACAACAACGGCTATAGAACGACCAGAAAGGAAGCTAGAGTTGAAGGGACAGATAGAAGGATAGAAACCGTAAGAGGGCAGTTTGGAAATTAAAGATTTATACCAGGATCGATCAAAAGCCTTAGAGATGTCAAGTGCAATGGCAAAGCTTTCGCCAAAATCCCGAAAAGAGGATGACCAGGAGTCTGAGAGGTAGGTCAGAAGATCGCCAGTGGAGCGTCCCTGACGGAACCCATACTGACGATCAGAAAGAAGGTTGTGATAGGAAAGATGCTTTAAAATTTTTCTATTAAGAATTGACTCAAAAACTTTTGAGATACAGGATGTTAAAGCAAATGGATGATAGAGGGTTGGGATTGGTCACCCTTCTTTGGGACTGGCTGAATGAGAGCAAACTTCCAGCAAGTAGGAAAGGTACAAGTTGATAGACAAAGGTGAAAGAGCTTGCCTAGGCAGGGTGTAAGCACAGAAGCACAGTTCTTGAGAACAACAGGAGGGACTCCATCAGGTCCATATGGTCTCATTCAGCCAGTCCCAAAGAACGATGACCATTCCCAACCCTCTAACTATCGTCTAATTGCTTTAACATCCTGTATCTAATTTTGAATCAATTCTTAATAGAAAAATTTTAAAGCATCTGTCCTATCACAACCATCTTTCTGATCGTCAGTACGGGTTCCGTCAGGGACGGTCCACTGGCGATCTTCTCACCTATCTTTCAGACTCCTGATCATCCTCCTTTCGGGACTTTGCCATTGCACTTGACATCTCAAATGCTTTCAATCGAGTCTGGCATAAATCATTAATTTCCAAACTGCCCTCTTATGGTTTCTATCCTTCTATCTGTGCCTTCATCTATAGCTTCCTTTCTGGTCGTTCTATAGCTGCTGTTGTAGACGGCTACCGTTCTCCTACTAGTTCTATTAATAGTGGTGTTCCTCAGGGCTCTGTCCTATCACCAACTCTCTTCCTTTTATTCATCAATGACCTTCTTAGCTGAACATCTAACCCTATCCACTCATACGCTGATGACTCCACCCTTCACCTTTCCATTCGGTTCACGCAAGGTCCATCTCAGCAGTTACTTCAACAAACAAGGAATGAGGCTATGGCACACCTAATATCTGACCTGGCTTGTATCTCTGACTGGGGTAAAAATTATCTGGTTGTTTTTAATGCATCAAAGACAGTTCTTACACCTATCAACCCGACAAAATCTTCCACAGGTATACCCACTAATGTTTAATAACCTTCAGCTTAATCCTGCATCATCCTTGAACATGCTTGGGGGTTTCATTCACTCGAGACTTGTCTTGGAAAGATCATATTATTACATCTCTTGTAAAATCTGCTTCCAAGAGATTGGGTGTGCTAGGCCGACTCCGTTCCTTCTTTACCTCTGCACAATTGTTGAATTTAAACACAGGTTTTATCCGCCCATGTTGAGTACAACTCTCGTGTGGGGAGGCTCCCCACATATAGCTCATCTCAAAAGGGTGGAGTCAAAGGCTTTCCGTCTCATTAACTCCTCTCCTCTTACTGGCTCCCTTCAACTTCTGTCTCTTCACCGCACTGTTACATCTTTATCTCTTTTTTATTGCTACTTCAATGGTCACTGTTCCTCTGAACTGTCTGCTTGCATCCCTCCACCTCTACGACGGGCGGCAGCACTCGCCTAGGAGCAAACTTTCATCCATTTTCTATTCAACTCTCAAATGCAAGAATTAACCGTTACTCCCAGTCCTTCATTTATGCAACAGGTCAGCTCTGGAACTGTCTCCCTCTGTCTGTATTTCCTGCTAGCTATGCTCTCCAGTCTTTCAAACGCAGTGTGTCCAGGCATCTCGAAATGATCGAATCTTGAATTTGGCTCTCTCTTGTATTTTGTTTTTCTCTTGGAAGGAACAGTAATTGCGGGCTCATGGCCTTTGGTTCCTTTTTCCTAGCATTAAAAAAAAAAAAAAAACTTTCTATTGGATGTAAACCTTGACGAGCTCACACCGGTTGAACGTCTTGACCCACTAACCACCAGGCGTCATTTGGTTATACAGGTATGGTTACCACTCTGTAGAGCGAATAGTTCCTGGTTTACAAGAAACCACTTGGTTCTTCAGTCAGTGTGCGATGTATGTAAAGGATAAGCATAAATGAATGCAGTGGGTATATCTGAATATATAAAAAAAAGTGTATACAAGTATATACATATGTACCGGTATATATATATATATATATATATATATATATATATATATATATATATATATATATATATATATATATATATATATATATATTGATTGACAGTAGATAGATAGATTGATAGATCTATAGATATACAAGTATAGACAGATACATGGATAGATAGATAGATAGACAGACAGATAGAGATATACGGTATATACATATATGTAAATAGATAGACAGATAGGTAGACAGATAGATAGATATAGATATACAAGTATATATAGATAGATATAGATAGATAGATAGATAGTCAGATAAACAGATAGAGAGATAAACTATATACATATATGTATATAGATAGATAGATATACAAGTATATCATATATGTATAGATAGACAGATAGATAGATAGACAGGTAGATAGAAAGACAGATATAGATATACACAGATAGATGAATATATGGAGCCTCTGTGGTACAGTGGTAAAGTGTGCGTTTTCGTACACTGGTGAGCGAGGGTTCCCGTCCCGCCAGGGTAATAAACTTTTGAAGCGTTTTCCCGGTCATGTACTGCTTTGGCGGACACCAGGGGTGCTGTGGTTGAACCAGTGTCGCATACTGTAAAGTATGTTTGCACCCAGTCGGCTCACGCAGGCCGATTACACTTGGTTCACAGACTACACACACATCCAAAGCCTACAATCACACTTACAATTACACTACAATCACACTTACAAGCACTTCTCACCCTACATACAATCTCTACCAGACAGCCTAAGCCACTTGGCAGAGATACATAGGCTGTATCGTCCCTACTTCGGTCGGGATAGGCCGGTCCTGAAGTGGATACTCAAACGGCTGATGATGATGATGATTATATATATATATATATATATATATATATATATATATATATATTGTTACGGAACAGAGAAAGATAATGTACACTTTAAGTGAGAATACTAAAAATCACTACTGTCCCGTAAAGTTCCAGGTTCAAAACAAAAGAGAGGTAAAATTACAAGTTAAAGTTTAATGCTCAAACTAACAACAAAACATTCAGGACTCATAAGGATAATGTAATGGCAAAAAACAGGTTAAATATATGGTTAACTGCAATAGCTTCTATTAACACGAAATTAGCAAGAGTAAGTTTATCTAAGTCAGCCCTGATAAAATGAAAATACACTGGGTAATGCTCAGTTAATGCAAGATAAATTATTACAGATACAAAATATTATCAAAAATGACTGACAAAAAGAACCTTTACATAAATCACAAAAAAAACATCACTAGGCCTAAGAACACAGCACAAGAAAGAATGCAACAGCAGTTATACTCAAATTACACAGCTGCTAGATGGTTGGAGACTTCCTGAGCACTCACAACAATAACTGTACAGGGGAGGACAGAGATGTGAACAAAATGAGGAGTAGATCTAAGTGGCAATTAATGTAGAGACTGAGCTTATTATATAGGGGCCGGCAGAGCTTGATACAACTTGTAAGAAGGACGCGCAAATGAAGCCATGGGGACAAAGAGTTGACAATCCCGCTCTGAACAACAGAAAGAACGACTTACTCTACTATAACGGTAGAAGGGGGGAAGTGAGGTAGAACACGCTCGTGATCAAACGGGCAGCACACTGTACGTTAGAATTACATAAAGGATGATGAAATCATAGGCTATGTAACACCTCCCCACAAAGAAAAAGAAATTTACAAAGGAAATTTCTTATTACTCTAAAACAATCTGTCTAAAGTCTAGATAAGCAATCTGCAATAACATTTTCTTTCCCCTTGACATGTTGTATGTCTAATGAATACTCCTGAAGAAGCAAACTCCATCTTGTCAATCTCTGATTTTTATCTTTAAACTTACTAAGGAGTTTCAGTGGGTTATGATCGGTATAAATGACTATGGGGTCAAAACCAGAACACAAATAAAATGAAAAATGCTGTAAACCCAAAATCAAGGCCAAAAGCTCTTTCTCAATAGATGAGTAGTTCTTTTGAGGTGGAGTGAACTTCTTACTGTAATAAGATACAGGGTGTTCAATACCCTGATCATCCTCTTGCAGCAAAACAGTCCCAGCTCCTGTATCACTTGCATCAACAGCCATCTTAAAAGACTTAGCAAAATTTGGAGTAGCGAGCACTGGCTGACTTAATAGGATAGCTTTAAGTCTGGTGAAAGAGGATTCAAAGTTATCGGTCTAGACAAATTTAACTCCCATTTTCAGTAGGTCTGTAAGTGGTGATACAAGAATTGAAAAGTTAAGAACAAATCTCCTGTAATAACTTACCATTCCCAAAAATCTTTGTAGCTCTTTCCTACTTTTAGGTCTGGGAAGATCACTTATAACCTGAATCTTAGCTGCTGGTGGTGCAACGTGTCCATCACCAATTTCGTACCCAAGGTACTGAACTTTAGCTTGACCAAACTCACACTTTGATAAATTAGCTACAAGATTAGCCTGAACCAAACACTCAAGAAATTTACTGACATGGCATAGGTGATCTTTCCAGTTGTCACTGAAGATTAATACATCATCAATATAAACAACACACCCTGCCAAACCCTCTGTTACAACATTCATGAGCTTCTGAAATGTGGCTGGTGCATTCTTCATACCATACGGCATTATAGAACATGCAAAAGTCTTTCCTAGTGTTACAAAACATGAGATCTCCCTAGCACGTTCAGTCATAGGTACTTGCCAGTATCCCTTTAACAAATCAAACTTACTTATGTACCTAGCCTTTCCGATCTTGTCTATGCAATCTTCCACACGAGGGAGAGGGTAAGTGTCTGTTTTAGTTATCTGATTAACACGTCTGTAGTCAATGCAAAGCCGCTGTGACCCACCTGGCTTAGGGACTAGAGTGACAGGAGAACTCCACTCGCTCTGACAGGGCTCAATCATCTTGTGGTCCAACAGGTAGCCAAGCTCCTTCTGGATGAGAGGAACTTTCACTGGGTTCACACGGTAAGGAGGCAGTTTAATTGGCTTTGCGTCTCCAACATCGACATCATGCATCAACACAGTGGTTCTTCCTGGAGTAGCACGGAACACTTGCGGGTACTCCTGCAGTAATGCTGAAAACTCCTGCCTTTCCTTGGGAGGTAGATGAGAAAGCTTAGTCTGGAGATCATTCATGATATCAGGATTCTTCCCCAAACTATCACTCAGGCTCATGCTGCATGGAAGAGCTTCACTTGCAGACTCGGGTGGAACAGCTACAGTGCAGACTGGATTATTTTCGTCCCGCCTGTGATATAACTTTAGCATGTTGATGTGACATAGTTGCTTGTTCTTTCTACGATCTGGTGTGGCGATGACATAGTTGACATCACTGAGTTTCTTCTCCACGAAATAAGGACCACTAAACTTGGCTTGAAGAGGTTGCCCATGCACCGGTAGCAGAATCAAAACCTGATCTCCTGGCTGAAAGTGGCGTAACCTGGACTTCTTATCATACCAAGTCTTCATCTTCTCCTGAGCAGCTCCTAAATTCTCTCTCGCCAGCTGTAAAGCAGTGGACAGCCGTTCTTTGAACTTCATCACATACTCCAGCAGGTTGACGTCATCTTCCTCCGACAGCCAGCATTCCTTGAGTAGCTTAAGGGGTCCTCTTACTTCATGGCCAAACAGTAGTTCAAAAGGTGAGAAGCCCAGTGATTCATTTGGAGATTCTCTTGCGGCAAATACAACGAATGGAAGACCTTTATCCCAGTCTTTCTGATGTTCCAAACAGTATTTCTTGAGCATCGATTTGAGTGTTTGATGATATCTCTCCAACGCTCCTTGAGTCTGGGGATGGTAAGCTGAAGACGTGATCTGGGTGATGCCCAACTCTTCCAGAGACTGCTTGAAAACGCTTGACATGAAATTACTTCCCCGGTCTGACTGTACCTCCTTGGGCAGACCAAACTTTGTGAAGAACCCCAGCATTTCCTTAACCACGTTCTTTGCTGAGATATTTCTAAGTGGAATGGGTTCAGGATAACGAGTAGCCATATCAATCAGGGTCAACACATAAGAAAATCCTGAAGAAGTCTTAGGAAGAGGGCCCACAATATCCACCAACACACGGGTGAATGGCGCCTCAAAAGGAGGAATGGGAACTAGAGGTGCAACCTTTTCGGTCTGATTACACTTCCCCACAACTTGACAAGTGTGACAAGACTTACAATACCAGGAAACATCCCTGAATATACCTGGCCAGTAGAAGTGTTGTTCGAAATGCATGTCACAGTCTTCCTCACTCCAAGGTGTCCTGCCAAACTGGAATCATGAGCCACTCTAATGATATCCTGCCTACAAACACGAGGGATGACAACTTGATGTACAACCTCCCATTCACAGTCGGCTGATGCTGTTGGGGGTCTCTACTTCCTCATAAGTACTCCTGACTTTATATAATAACAAGTAGAAGCACCAGCTGACTCTTCCTCAATGCAAGCAGAGTTAGCTAGACCTTTCAACTCAGGGTCAGCAACCTGCAACTCAACCAACTCTTGACGAGACAAATTATCAACACTTCGGGGTACTGCCTCATCTGGTGAGTGGTCCAAATTAGCAAGAAAAGTGTCAGCTAGGATAACATCATCATCATCATTATCCTCTAAGTCACCAGTAACTTTAAACTTAGCACTAGTGACAGCACATGCAGGGAACACATCAGGGACATCACAATCCTGGGTCGCAGCCACTGGCTCACTAGACAACTGAGGAGCTGGACACACTTGACTTCCACCAATATCATTTGCAAGTAAGAAAGTTACACCTGACATTGGGAGTGTCTCAACCAACCCAACCATAACGGAACCATTAACCAAACCAGACTCTAAATTCACTCTGCACAGAGGGACAGAGAAGTAATTATTCCCTACACCTTGTAAGATTACAGTTTCATCAGAGGAATTAACATTAGAGCCTAGAACACTGGTCAGCATAAGGGATTGGCAAGCACCTGTATCACGATATATTTTAACTGATTTCCTGTCATTACTGTCCAGAGGACTAACAAAACCATCAGACAGGAAATTAGCACATGAACTCTTGAGAGTGTCACCCACGTTACTGCTCAAAAGAGGAGCTCCATCATGAGAATTTAATTTACCCCTCAAAGCAGGTTCAGTTAACTCAGTTAAAGAAATCTGGAAACTCTCAAGGGTGGACACTAGACCAATTGACTGAATATTTAAAGACTCCTTTTTGTTCACATCACGCTGTCTCCTGAAACATTTCTCCGTAGTATGACCAAGCTTACTACAATAAGTACATTTACTTTTCTGAAATCTAGAGGTGAAGCTGGTATTTACTTCCTGAGAAACATCATCTTTATTCTCTTTCCTGTTACCTGTACTCTGAGTAGAGGCAACGTACTTACTCTCAGCTTTCCGTTTTTCTTTAGAATATCTCTCGTGAGTGAGAACATATTCATCAGCTAAAACTGCAGCATCAGACAAATTATCTATTCTTTTCTCATCAAGATATAGGCTTACATCTTTATTAATACACCTTTTGAAGTCTTCCAGCAAAATCATCTGCTTAAATTTACGAAAATCAGAATTCATTCTTAGAATTTAACCACTGCTCTAACAGATCTTCTTTGATTTTTGCATACTCAACATGGGATTGCTTATCTTGCTTATAAGTTGTCCTAAATTTTACTCTATAGGCTTCAGGAACAAGCTCATAGGCCTTAAGAATCAAGCTCTTAACGACATCATAATTATCAGATTGATCCTGAGGCAAAGATGCATAAGTTACTTGAGCTTTACCGGTGAGAACAGTTTGAAGGAGTACTGGCCAATACTCTTTGGGCCAATTAAAACCTGTAGCTACCCTCTCAAACAACTGAAAATACTTTGTTAAATCAGATTCATTAAAAGGAGGGACAAGTTTAACATTTTTAGCCACATCAAAATCATCAGAGCTAGATGATCCAGTTCCACCTTGTTTCATGCGATACTCATGGTCTGCCTGAATCCTAGCAAGTTCAACTTGTGCCTGAAACTCAACCTCCTTAGCACGAGCCTGAAACTCAGCCTCTTTAGCATTTGCCTGAAACTCAGCCTCCTGAATACGAGCTTTTGCCAGAAATTCAGCCTCCTTAGCACGAGCCTCCTGCAGGGCTAGCTGTAACTTAGCTAATTCCATCTGCGTTTGCTCATTTCGAGGAGTTACATTAAACAAGCTTTCATTAATCATGTCAACAGTTTGATCTTTAGAATGATGAGAGCGAACAGCAATTCCCAATTGTTGAGCAACAAGCTTAAGTTCATTCTTTGTTCTGTTTTCTACATCACACACTGTTTGCACATTTGACAAAAAATCTTTGGCTTCATCAAGTGTAGTAATAGTAGACATCATGAATAAATCACAGTCACAAAATATCAAGCAATATCCTTATGATAATCTCCTGAATATCCTGATAAGAGGTCGCCAAATTTATGTTACGGAACAGAGAAAGATAATGTACAATTTAAGTGAGAATACTAAAAATCACTACTGTCCCGCAAAGTTCCAGGTTCAAAACAAAAGACTTAGGTAAAATTACAAGTTAAAGTTTAATGCTCAAACTATCAACAAAACATTCAGGACTCATAAGGATAATGTAATGGCAAAAAACAGGTTAAATATATGGTTAACTGCAATAGCCTCTATTAACACGAAATTAGCAAGAGTAAATTTATCTAAGTCAGCCCTGATAAAATGAAAATACACTGGGTAATGCTCAGTTAATGCAAGATAAATTATTACAGATACAAAATATTATCAAAAAGGACTGACAAAAAGAACCTTTACATAAATCACACACACAAAAAAAACTCATTAGGCCTAAGAATTAACCCTATGCTACACAGCACAAGAAAAAATGCAACAACAGTTATACTCAAATTACACAGCTGCTAGATGGTTGGAGACTTCCTGAGCACTCACAACAATAACTGTACAGGGGAGGACAGAGATGTGAACAAAATGAGGAGTAGATCTAAGTGGCAATTAATGTAGAGACTGAGCTCATTATATAGGGGCCGGCAGAGCTTGATACAACTTGTAAGAAGGACGCGCAAATGAAGCCATGGGGACACAGAGTCGACAATCCCGCTCTGAACAACAGAAAGAACGACTTTACTATAACGGTAGAAGGGGGGGAGTGAGGTAGAACACGCTCGTGATCAAACAGGCAGCACACTGTACATTAGAATTACACAAAGGATGATGAAATCATAGGCTATGTAACAATATATATATATATATATATATATATATATATATATATATATATATATATATATATATATATATGTATATATATTTCTACTAGACATATAAGAAAATCGAGGAAAATATACATATGACATCTTCACGTCAACACACATACAGTAAAATTCAGCATATGAATTACAAGGAGATCGCTCACACTCGTCATACTGGCTCGGGTAAATATGCCGCAGAAACTGTGAGCTGAACACTGACTCATACCGTCAACACCAACCATGGGTGTTCGCCTCTGACCTACAGTACATGCTTCACAAATCATTCGTAAGAAAACCACACCCAGAGATGGAGGACAATATCAGCAAGATGAAGCTGATATAAGCTTTCCTATAATAGCTTGGTTAGTTCGAAGTGGTGGTCACATGTAATCAAGCCTTCTTGAACAACTTTAATATACAAGAAGGGGTATAAATTCATCCTCATGGCAGATGAATCTCTGTCTGTCTGTCTGTCTGTCTGTCTGTCTCTCTCTCTCTCTCTGTCTCTTTCGTACTTGGTGTCGGTGGAGGCTGTCTATTCCATCAGCTGGCCACTCGCCTCGGCTCTAAAAAAGAAGAGATGGGTCCTACTTGACTCCCTGAAGAATGTGTGATAAAGAAAGAAGCGGTGGGAGGCTGTCTGGTTGTGTGACTTCTGTCGATTCTGTTACACTACATCCTCACTTCATCACAGAGAGACAGTCACTCCAAACAGTGTGATAAAGACAGAAGCGGCGGGAGGTTGTCTGCTTATGTATGTCGACGCAGTTACGCTAGATCCTCTTCACTTAACGCAGAAATCAGAAGACTGGAGATAAAACCTTCTCAGCGGGTAATAAGAATTGCGGGAACCCTGTAAATGTTCTCCAAAGTCCTTTCATAAACATTTTTATATAGATATTCATTCCTGTACGAATTTAATTTCATCTATCCATCCATCATCCAATCCTATGTTGCCCCATGAGGAGCCTAGAAGCCCGGGGCTAGGCAAATTGGTCCTGACATTTAAGATGAGAAGGACCAGCCACACTCATCCCTGAATGGAATTACGTGAGCAATAAACCCAACCATCCCTTGGATACAAACCTACACAGGTTCAATCCGATTGGAGAGCCTTAATTACCCACTAAACCAGACAGACAGGCACCATAATTTGGTTATATGGTTACCACCCAGCACAGGAAATGGTTTCCTGGTGTACAGGAAACCATTTGGTTTGTCACTCAGTGTAGAGTCACCAATTGGCAGAAGGAAGAGTAAAGAATGAAGGAAAGAAAGACAGAAGAGGAAGTGTAAAGTCACCCATAGGCAGAAGGATGAGGAACGAATGAAGGAAAGATAGACAGAAGAGGAAGGAAGGAAGAGACGAAAGGGCAGACACCCAAAGCAGCACGACATCGAGTGGATGGTGAATGCCCCCACCTACCACAATCTTCAATATATTCTGAAGCCAGGTAAGTAAAAACTAGTATTAAAGATATGTTAGTGCTCTAGAAATATATCATAGTTTGTTGTTGTTATTGTTATTGTTGTCACAGATTCAAATGGACGTAGATCCGGTAAGTGTAGGTTACCACCATCTTTCTTCAGCAATCCACCATCCCTCTCTTGGTGGACGAAGACGCTAAGGAATGGCTATATAACCAGGCAGAATGTCGGTGCCACCACATGACAACATCCCTTCTAGCTCCTGCAGAAAAATGGCCCCCAGGGGTCTTCGTCAATGCAGGGATGCATGGTCATTTGTTCTGTTTTGTTATTACCTTGGAACACAAAATTTTGCAATGACTTGGATGGGACCCGGGACCCTGTGCAGTGATGGTATGCACGTTGATATTCTTCATCTATGAAAAAGAAATTTTGCAGTGTCAGACCTGCAACTGGTCCAGGCATCAGACAGGGTGGAACTTCCCCAGTCTTCAGGATCGCAACATCAGCTTTTTACCTAGAAACAAGAAATTTTACACAGTGTCAAGACATTCATCTAAATCAGATAGTAGACTATACTCATACAAGACATCGTGGAATCCCTGAAGGCCGTCCCATATGAGGAAGCAACTCCCTGGCATTCTGAGCAATGGGGATATGCACTACCATAGTTTGTATTTGTTTAGAAACATAATCTTTGCAATACTGATCCTCCACCTGGTCCAGGATACTGGCATTCCCCAACCTCAAGTGGGCGGTGGCTGCTGAAGGAATAACATCATAGTTTTCATTTTTTTTTTTTTTTAAATCTAGGAACAAAACTTTGCAGTGATACACCTCATCCCAGATCAGGCTTTAGTCAGGATAGGATCCCTTAGTACCATCCGGAATGAGGATGGCCCATGGGGGGTCCCAGGCTTTCCTAGTATGCACACAGTTCTTTTGAACTTAGGAAAGCAACATTTTTCACAGTTGTAGACCTCCACTTGGATCAGGTTATAGACAGGACGGAACTCCCGCGTCTCCCATGTGGGGGATGGGAGGGGAAGGGGGAGGACCCTGGGAGACAATGCCGGTATGCATGGCCAAATTGGCCATGATCATTGTTTTGCAGAATAGTGTACCAACACCTGGCCCAGGTTTTGGCCAGGGTGGAATCCGGAGTGGTCGCCCTCCCCTCCATAAATAATTCATTTCCCCTTATAATACTGCGAAGATCTTCTTTGTGCTCTTAGTCTAACTTTTATGTTATTTGCGATTTCTGTGAACATATAGGTTTTGTTATGCTGGGGAGTAAAGCTGCACAATTTTGCAGTTTGTTCTACTACTTTATCCTGTCAGACTTACTCTGTCTCCTCACCTTCCTCTGCTTCTTATTCACCTCTCTTTCAGTGATTCCCCTTCACTTCTTCCACATACTCTTTCTTCACTGTGGCATGAGGGACATGTTAGGAAAAGGTAAGGGTTGGAATGGATGCCAAAGACTAAGGGAAAGGGGTGTTACAGAAGAGCTTGTTGAGGACACTGTTGAAGATGCTACAAGAAAGAAATGGAGAAACTAAGATGTATGGGAGGGGAAACGACTGGAGAGGTGGGACTAGAAGGGGTATGGAAGAGTGAGTTACTATACGAGAAAGAATTGAGAAGGGGGGTGGTAAGGCAGGGAATGGGTGAAAAAATGGCAAGAAAATGAAAGGCTGAGAGGTATAAAGAAAAAGTAGGGAAAAGAGTATGAAAGAATTGAGGTATGAGGCAAAATATAAGTTACTGGTAAAGGAGTTACGAAACAGGGATATGCTAAAAGAAAACGAGGAAACAATGGCAATAGAAAACTGGCGGGAAGCAATTAGAATACCATTAAATAATACAATAATTTTAGAAAACTGTAAATTTTGACAGTCTCTCTCTCTCTCTCTCTCTCAACAAGATTACACCTATTACGCATGCACTTATTCTGCCACAATTGACCACCGACTGAGACATACTTCCCTCAAGGCATATCTTGACTAGTCAAGCTAAATAAGGAAACATTTTAAGTTTGTATCATAATATGTCAATTTTTTGGCAACCTAATTTTGCTCCTACTTTTGTCTTCGATCTGATGTAAACAAAGATCTACCAGCAACAGTGACGAAAAGACACATTTATATACTTGTTCAGGGAGAAACACAAATGGAATCTTGAATATCCAGTAATGGTGTAACATTTTCACATCTACCTCGGCTACTATCCCGCTGCTGACAATATATGGTGACAGAAAATGGCCCAGGTGTAACTCTCATACAGTACAGTGACGCGGGTTATGTTGGTGTACGACCTATATAAAGGGTAGGTAGGCTAGAATGACACGGGAGATGTTTGCTACCATGGCCAGATACGGTCTAAGACTAACGCAGACCTGACGCTACCCGCCTAAACAGATAATGGTGTGATATGTGACGCCCTAACTCCCTGCACCCATCACTGCAGTTGTGTGCTACCGCGGCCAGTTAGGGTGATGGGTTGATATCTGACGCCGTGCAGCTTAATATCTCAGTGCTGTAATTCCCTTCACCCACCTTTATGTGCTGGCGTAGTGAACCAAGAAGTTGTACGTCTCCCTTTAAAACCAATACAACATTATGTGTGCGGCTCCAGCTGACGTTGGTGGTGGGTTTTCAGGAAGCCATAGTGACACCAGACTCAAGAGGGTACACGAGCCTTGTCACGTGTTTCCCAGAGCAGCCCAGGCCATCCCTGTATTCCAAAATAATCATCACCTAACGCTCCTCTCTCTCTCTCTCTTTCTCTTTCTACCTATCTATCTATCCATAGTTCATTCGTTCGAAGATTTCCTGCACATATAGTGCAGGCCGGGCCATACATTAGCCTGGTCAGTGGGATATGGGCTGGTTAAAAAATAGTAAGTGGGGAGGACAGGACCTGGGGATTGCCCAGCACACACGTCCTCTCTCCTGACTGGCTTTGTGGTGTGTGTGTCTATCCATAAATATATATATATATATATATATATATTTATCCTCTCAGGCACAGTCACGCGATTCGCGTTTCATG
This sequence comes from Coenobita brevimanus, assembly GCF_032717465.1. Classification (NCBI taxonomy): domain Eukaryota; kingdom Metazoa; phylum Arthropoda; class Malacostraca; order Decapoda; family Coenobitidae; genus Coenobita; species Coenobita brevimanus. Next base: position 10,809,934 of record NC_137049.1, on the reverse strand, counting down.
GGGATTGATTTCAAGATAATCAGTCACTCGAATCGCGTTTCTAAGCACAAAAAAATTAGCCAAAAAAAAAAAGTTTCTGGCGAAATTGCGTCAAATTTTGACACATTGTAGCGACTACTGCTCTTTCCAATGGTAAGGCATTGGCAACACTGAGCTGCCTCACTGGGCCCAGCACATAGCAACATACCTCAGTCTCTTCCAAGCAGCCAGGCAGAGTGTTGCGTTGTGTCTTCAGTCCCTTTAAACTCCTACTAATTCTCCCCCTCCTGCCCGAGCCAAAGCCCCTATGGACTCAGAGTGATAATGCAATATTTGTGGGCATATTTGTATGTGATATTGTCGATGGAACATAGATATATGTCACGAAAAGGAATTGTGTCCGTTATGAAGCGTTAGGCTTACGAGCCGATATGCGTGTTTACTGTTGCGGGGTTTCACCTCTCGCCCTCCCCAAGGCCCATGGCGTGATTATAAATACGTATATAATGAAGCCAATGCCTAAGGTGTATTTTGTGTGAAAGATATTGTGGCTGGCTTGGTGAAATTATGGAACCATAGTGTGGAATGGGGCAGGCATCATGTACAGTTTTTATAGTCGGGAAGGAAGAATTAGAGGTGTTTAGTGATGGAATTATTGTGATTCTGATAGCGAAAATGCATATGGAATTGTGTGAAATATAAGTCAAACATGCTGCGGGTGTTCGTGAAGGAGTGTGGTGTGTGCCAATACAATAGAGTCGCAGTGAGTGTTCACAGAGAAATATTTCATTCATTCACTGACTTAGCTAAAACAAAACGCAAGTGTCAGAGACAAGAAATATGCCACAGCCACATATACATACGTATGTCATGCAGCTAATGTTCGTGGAGAAATCTATTGTGTGGATCGCATGTGTTTTGGGCAAATGTATCGCAAGGAGAGAAAATACGCCGCAGCCACAGACACACACACACACGCACACACACTCACCCACACCCTCACCCACGTGCACACGCTCAGCCACACGCACACGCTCACCCACACACGCACATGTTCACCCACACAAACACACGCTCACACACTACATAACTCCTCATCTTCAAGCTACTGCCAGCATCTCAACACCTCTGGAGGAAGTGAGTTATCCGTATTTTGTTGATCTGTATATTGACCTATTTCTATAGTTCAATATTTTTTACACAATTAATTTTTTTTACATACACACATATGAGATGGAAGAAAGTTCAGCTTCTCTGTCAGAACCTAGCAAAAAGACTAGTGGTCATGTTGAGTTTCTGACAGCACTATCAAAAACCTTATGATATTTTACGTGTATACTTCGAGTAAAAAAAGAAAATGATAAAACGTAACGAGCGAAAATATGTAGCCGTGGGTGAGGTAGGGAAAGTGTTTTTTATCTCGTGTGCGGGTGAGGAAGAGTATTCTACTTTTGTCATCCAAGTACTCCAAAACTATTGAACGTATCGATTTCCCGTAAGAACCATGATAAAGAGCAATAAATTCTACGTATGTTCATTTGCAGAATGTAAGCCTCTGGGAGCATTTTCTGTTGGAAAAGTTGGGGGAACAGACTTTCGGTAAAGTCGAAAGCGCTCAGAGGAGTAATCTCACTTTGTCGGCCAATTACTCGAAAACTATTGGACGTACCGATTTCCTATAAGAACCATGATAAAGAGCAGTAAATTCTACGTATGTACACCACATAACAATGTAATATCTATGATAAGAATTCGTTGTTATGTAGGCGGGAATATTGCATATGCTGTGTGCACATCACGAAAGTGAAGTACGGACGTGAGTTCCCAGTCGTTTTTGGCGATTTACTCGAGAACCATGGGGCGTATGGAAACCAAGAGCTGCTCATTAGAAAGCTGGTGAAATTCTGCATAATATTATGCAATAAAAACATGTGCGAGAAAATTTCCATATTAGAGCTCGTTGATTTTTTTTCAAAAATGGCTTTCAGTTTTTGGCTATTTTCTCGAAAACCACAAATCGTATCAACACCGGATTTTCTCTTTAGAAAGCTGATGAAATTCTCTATCAAAACTTCTAATAACATTTTCCTGCATGATGGAAAACACTCGAATGGTAATGTTGGGAAGTGAACGTGATGTAGCGAAATTTTATTCACGGCCGCCTAATGTTGTTTTATTCGTGTTTTCCTGTTTTTTTGTGGTGCTTATCAGCTAGAACAAACATCGACGAATAAGATGACATAGGTTTCATGGCAGTATATCGATGTTTGGGTGGCGAAAATAAGGAGAGAATACGTGTTATTTGCCGCGCGGGGGCAGCCGGGCCGGGCGGCTTCACAATAAAAGTTGTGCGCCGGAAAACTTACTGAAACTTATCGTGCGCGAGAGGGTTTATATATATACACTATATATATATATATATATATATATATATATATATGTATATATATATATATATATAAAGAAATCTAAAACAAACCAAGATTAGTTTAGACAAATTTAGATAGTTTGTATTTATTGCTGGAGGTCATTGAAAGTGGAAAAGAATAAGCAGAAGAAGATACTCATAGGTTTAAAGTAAGTAGGCTGGGTCAGAGTAGGTCTGTTTATTTTGTATGAGCCACTAAGTCCTCACCCTTACATTCACTCTCACCTCCTTGCTCCTCATCTCCCTCATCACCCTCACCATGACCCCAAACCCCACTTATCCTTAATAGCCATGCTCTTAATTACCTTGGATGAAGAGATAAGATGCAGTTTGCCGTGAGAGGGAGGGTAATTACAGACCCTAACGACCTCCCTCCGCCTTTCTGCCATAATTACTCCCTATTACACCCTTCATTTAACCATACATCACAGGTCATCCCATCGATATCCCATTTTCCGATTACATCACCCGGAAAACTTAGGTAATAAATTAATAACGTGTGGAAAGTATACATGACACGAACAGAAAAAAAAAAAAAAAATGAGGGAGATCAGCAACGACGAAGAAAAGTAAAATTGTGATTATTTACCTATCGAGTACACGACGATCATGAAGGCTGATGTGAAATTTCTGTTAGGTCCAATCTTTCACTAGAAAACACCCACAACAGTCGATGTTACACACAGGTCCCTAATTATACAACGTCGGTTTAGGAAGCTCCCTAACACCTTTCCCTTATTTTGCTTATAACACCTTACTGTACCATTCTGTAATATGTAAGTCATTCAAATATCGCCATACCGTGAATATATATAACGTTCAAAAGGATGTTAACCAGTCATATCCAAAAATAAATCGTTTAGGAAGAGGTGTTAGGGAGCTTCCTTAACCGCCGAGATTATGAGTCTTGGTCTCTCCGTAACCTGAATAAGAGTCTGAACCTGGCTTTGTTTGTTTGTTTTGTTTTGTTGATGCTTAACCATCGCCACCAATATGGGGCATTAGGCCACCCAGATTTTTTTTTTTTTTTTTTTTTTTTTTCCGACTCTGGGCATAGGCTTCACAGCCTGCTATCAAGGCCCAGCAGTCCTTCTACATACCATACACCTCTACATGTCACCACTTCGGCGCTAACACCCACCGTCCATATTGAATACATGCTAGGGCTGTCTCATACAGGACTGGTGTATTGGTATTAGCGGGGGTATTTTTACGACATGTCGGCGGGTCTTATGGTAGATCAGTAAAGCCTGATTTAATGAAATTCAAATCCCTAAACTGTTCCCTGCCCCAGCCGGGATTCGAACCTGGGTCCTTTAGGACTGCAGGCCACCTCTCTACCGATTGAGCCACAGACTGGTTCCACTTCCCCACCATGCACCACCGACGATCTAAGGGGCCAGTCGAGGTGGGAGCATATGGTAAAATGCTCGAAGATCGGCTAGACGCACCTCCTACCCCCTGACAATCAGCACAGGTCTTATGTCTTCACCCCGGTCGGCAGCTCGGAGCAGATCGTAAAGAGTGGTGTATGTCGTTTTTCCGAGCTGGTACGACCGGGTGTGAGCGCTGAGAGCCAGGAGGTGTCTATAGGAGGCTACGTCTGGCCGATCCTTTAGATCGATGATGGGAGGGCGAGATGGAGTGCCCTCCTCTGTCTGAGGAGGGGGGGACTCACCAACTTCCTCCTCGGTCGAGGAGCCGGTCGAAGCTTCCTCGGCCATGGAGGCGGTGTCAGATGAGTCCCGGTCCTCCTCAGACATTGCTGGCGGCTGGTGGACTTCCGTCGTGGTCGTCATTGTAGTCGTAGCGTTGGTCAGGTCTGGGTCCGGGTTGGTGATCTGAGAGGCTGTCTGTCGGTTGAGGGGGGCCTCCAGCCTAAGCCTCTTCCTCGGCGTCTGACGAGGAGCAGCAGGTCGTGTTGATGGTGGGTGAGCCCGACGCTCCCGTCGGCGAGGGACAGACTGCATATAGCGGGCAAAGCACTCGGGGATGATAAGACGAGGTAGCCCATTCTCCTCAAAGATCTTTGGGAGAAGAATGCGCAAAGCCCTCTTATCATCCCCACAAAAAGCCTTTGCCGTCGCAATACACATCTCCACAATGAGGTTCATCTGTTCAGAGCTCCCAGGATCCCTGGCCTGACGTCCCCGGGCCGTGTAGCGTTGCCGTGCATGGGCAGAACCCTGCACAGCAACACCACCCGGCCCAGTAACACCCCTAGCCTCAGGACCCTTGGGGGTTCCAAACAGACTAAACTCCACCGATTCTCCATCACCAAGGGAGCGTTGAAGGTGCCATAGGTTTGGTTTAATGATCTCCTGGCGGTGCACAAAAACATCAATGCCAGTATCCTGGCGTTTGATGAATCTATACCCCGCCATTACGTTAAACCAAACCACGGTCCCCCGAATCTTCTAGGCGGTGGAAGACTGTGGCTGGCTGGTTGTCCCCCTCAACGGGTCGCAGGCAATGGTAGCACGTCGTTCTCACATGGCTGTTCTGATCGCTTTCCTTCCGAAGCTGCCCATAATGAAAGACAAAATACGTCATTAGACTGAAAAGTTACATGTGACTCGACTCTCTCCCCCTCTCTCTCTCTCTCTCACACACACACACACACACACACAAATCATCATCACTACCAGCAAGAGCAGCCTAAGCACAAATTCATACAGAGAATGAGAAAAAAAAAAAAAACTTGCCGCCGACTATGAACCTGGGTAAACTATGTGGAGAGCCGCTTGATCACACACCGAAAAGTTCACTGAGAAACCTGTCACCTCACCAACCCTTCAGGACTGCTGGTGGAGGGGGCATTTAAGAGGCAATGGGAAGAGGGCAACAAGGGGAGGGAAGGGACTAGGAAGGGCAAGGTGTGGAGAAATAGGGAGGGGAATGAGAGAGAGGGGTTGGTGGAAGGAAAAAGGGAGGGGAGTGAGAAGGTGGAGAGAGGAGGTGAGGGTGAAGGCACAAAGGAGCACACAGCAAAACAAAGAACAACAAACCTATTGTTATGACCAAGGCCATTATAGGCTAAAATTACGATATTATATAAAAACAGGAAAACAAATATTGGCCCCCCACCTCCCCACCCACTCCACCAATTCCTTAAGCCGACGTGGTCCCCCACCCACAAAGAGAGAGAGAGAGAGAGAGAGAGAGAGAGAGAGGAGAAATGTCATGTGGTGCAGAAAATGGTAACGGAAATTTCACTAAAAAGAAAAGGAATGCCATGGTTTTCAAGTAGAAAATAATACCAAAGGCATAACGATGTTATATCGCATGAACCCAGTGAGAAATATACTTTTGTGCCATTTAGCCGGGAACAAGAAAGAGGATGAATGGAGTAGCTAATCAGAGGGTGTGGAAGAGGTGAGGTGGTGAGATGTAGTTTGGTGTGGTGTGTTTTGGTGTAAGAGGGTGGCACAAGCTAGGTGGTGTAGTGTAGTATGGGTATAGTGTACGTCACTGTAAGGGTATGGCTGAAGTTGGGCGGTTTGGTGTGGTGTGGTGTGGGTGTGATGTACAGTCTCCAGCAAAAGTCGAGCGACCGGCTCGACGAGCAGGTTGGTATATGTGGCACCGCCGCACCCCCAGTTTCAACCCCTCCCCCCTCCCTCGTTCCCATTCATTCGTCTACCCTCCACCCTCCCCACATCCAAGGGCAAAAGAGTAAGGCCTTGTCGCATTGTCTCAACCACTCTTTCCTCATCCATTTGCCTTGGGAAATATGTTATGATGAATAAAAACACATTACATAGTGTTTTACTCCATAGTATAGTTATTTATACACCACGATCTGAACACAGGGTGATATAAAATAGTAGTATATTCGTATGACAGTGAGGTCTGTAATCATACAATTTATCATTTTGACGGTTGTATCCAGTCAGTGTGTAACATTAAAAAGTCAGAAGCTATAAGAAGATGTTTGTAGTGGTCGGCGATGTGCTCGTTCCTTTACTTGACGTAATCACTGTTACTTTACAAACTCTAGTATAGGTCCTTACCATTATTTACTATTAATACTCCATGTGTGATAATAGCAAAGTGTTGCTGATATGTAAAACGCATGATCAGTAATATCTTGGTCATTGATGTCTTAATACATGATATCGGATAACGTTGGGCAACAGGGACAGGATGACAGCTTGTCTGGTGGTTAAACCGCCTAAGCTGGTCAAGCCGAGGCCGTGACGTGGTTGCTGGCATTACCAAAGGTCAGTCAATATTTAGACGCCATTCATTGCTGCTGATAGTATTATAAGTATCAAGGTCAATTTCATACGCAGGACAGCCAACAGTAGAGTGAGCCGCGTGGTGTGCTGACCCCGCGCACACCATACAACCAGGGCCAGATTACCTGGTATAGGCAAAATGGGCAACTACCTACCAGGCCACGGCCTGTCACAGGCCATCCAGACTTCCAGGGCAGAATAAATATACGCTTTGGGCATCCAAATAAGTGTCATCACCCATCAGGCCATCAAAAAAGGCCATAATAGGCCATGCCAACAGTTCACTGGAAATAACGGAAAAAAAGAGATCTATATGTTGCAGGCCAACAGTCTGCATTGCCTACCGGGCCACAGCAGGGTTAATCCGGCGCTGCATACAACCAACCCCCTCCATCCCTTGTCTCAGCTACTTATCGCCACTCACTCCAGCAAGAGACCCGCCACCACCTGATAACAATATCAGGAATATAATCTTGCCTTGTATAGTTATAACTGCAATAGGGTGTAATCTGCGATTCACACGATTATAACACAACGTATTTCGAAAAAGGTAACCAATAACTAAACTGGCCGAATGGATGATCTGCATAGTAACCAAACAAACTTGTATCGATTGCAGCTTACGCTAATGAACATTATCGTGCCATACAACAGATAATTCGGTTTATTCGTTTTTAGCGACAACGTTTTCAACAAAGGTTTGACGAGTTACAGTTCACACTAGTGAGTGTTAATTAGAGCAATGTAATAGACGTAGCAGTCAGGTTAACTTTATGATTATTTGCCCTTCAACCTGTGTCCCATCGCTGTTACTACTTTCCTCTATCTCTGTGTGGCCATGGTTTTTCCCATTAACTATCATCAGCCGAAACGTTAGCTGCCTCAGAGAGGGAAGGATGTTAAAATGGACAAACGGTTTTGGTTACGCAAATATTTAATAAGGAAGACTAACTGACTACCGGTATATTTAAGAACGCATTTTAAAACGACATGAAACAATGGGTCAGACATTGGATTTATATGATACTGGAATATTGTGGGTAAATGGGGGATTCATAAGATAACCCTGTCAACACCGAGTAGGACCACCCACCACCTTTGCTATCGCCCTTTTCCAGTTGCCGTACAATAACATGTGGTATAGTGACAATAGTGAATGTTTTACTAGAGCTCTGGTGTTTTAGCCTGACTTACCTTGCAGAGTTACAGGCTACGTTCAAACTAATGTATTATAATCTGCTATTGCACTGCATATCTGACTGAATAACATTTAGAAAGTAAGGTCTTACTGTGTACTGATCATTAAATGCTTATTTGTCATATCGTTAAACTATAAATATCACTATTACATGGCGCAGTGGACAATACTGTAATGCAAACTTCATGGTGACAATAAACACGTGTTTATGAGCATTGGTGGAAAACACACACACACACACACACACACACACACACACACACACACACACACACACACACACACACACACACACACACACACACACTATACACCCCGGGCAGAGCCTTCGACCCCGGGCCCATCTCCCTTCCCCCATGTCCCCACCACAACGTGTGACGGCCAGCTATCCCCCTACACACCACCGACCACTACACACATCTGCTTATAGCTTCCGACTGTTTAATGTTACCCACTGACTGGATACAACTGTCAAAATGATAAATTGTATGATTACAGACCTCACTGGCATACGAATATATTACTATTTCATACGAATATATTGCTATTTTATATCACCCTGCGTTCAGATCGTGGTGTATAAATAACTATACTATGGAGTAAAACACTATGTAATATGTTTTTATTCGTCATCATAACAAAACCATTATTTCCCAAGTCAAATGGATGAGGGAAGAGTGGTTGAGACAATGCGACAAGGCCTTACTCTCTTGCCCTTGGATGTGGGGAGGGTGGAGGGTAGACGAATGAATGGGAACGAGGGAAGGGGGAGGGGTTGAAACTGGGGGTGCGGCGGTGCCACATATACCAACCTGCTCGTCTAGCCGGTCGCTCGACTTTTGCTGGAGACTGTACTTAGGTATGGGGATGTGGCAGAAGCTGAGTGGTGTGGGTGTGGTGTGCTTTGGTGTAGGGGTGTTGTAACAGCTGGTTGCTTTGAGTAGGATTGGTGCTGTCATGCTCAGAGGTTGATGAGAGAAACTGGGTCCGTGCAAAGAAAGAAAACATGATAGTAGGACGTCGTCGGCCAGACGAGGTTATAATGCTGCTCAGTAAGAACAGTCCTGGATCCATTGGTGATCAAAGTATAGTAAAAACGATGATGATGATGATGATGACGATGATGATGAAAATGAAGATGATGATGATGATATCAGCGAGGGGCAGGAGACAGGCAGGGTGTAGTACCTGACACCGTAAATCAAAGCATAACATATAACTGATAATTCCCGGACCGCCACCTCGAGAATACGGCTCCTGAATGTGGGTCGATCGGCCCTGCAACATCCACATCACAATCTCACTATTCGCAAAAAAGAAACCTGGTAATTTATTTGAAAACGGTGATATATAGCGACAAATACACAAGCCAGGGATAGTGCTTCTGTCTCACCCCAGCATGACAATCAGGTCGGGGTATCAGGGAATTACTGAGTCTTCAAAATCGAAAAAAAAAGTGAGGATTAACTGGGATAAACATAAGGCTGATCCGAGGCGACAAGTGTAATCAGAAAGGGAAATCTATTAACTCACCAGACCACGACGAGAAACATGAAAAAAAAAAAAAAGGCAAACCCTAATGTATAGCTTAAGAGGGAGAGAAAACTGAGGGAGGAATGGAAGAGGGAGACAGAATGGGCAAAAGAGAAGGATGGAAAGAAAGGGGTGAAGAGATAGGGAACAGGAGAGGCACGAAAGAGAGGAAACGAGAAGGGAATGCATTTGGGGAAGTAGATGGAAAAAGAAATAGAAAAGCGGGAAGGAGGAGGGAAAAGTCGGACGGAGATAAAAGAAAGGAAGGGGAAAGGATACAAGGATAGAGGAAAGGACAGAAGTGATGAAGAATGGAAAGCTAAAAAAAGGAGCGAGGAGAAAAAATGGAGGCAGAGACGAGAGGAAGAATAAATATTGACTTGCAAGCAGAACACTATGTACAATGGGACAAGGGGACAAGCTTGGCCTGAAATCCTGAGGGATGATAATGGCCGGGTGGAGAATATGGATATGGCTTTGATATTGTGGCGAGGTGATAATACACTTACAGAAAGGGGTGAGAGAAGTAGGGAAAAGGGATACAAGATTGGAAAGGAAGAAAGGAAAAGGTGGAAAGAAAAAACGTACATGAGAGAGAGAGAGAGAGAGAGAGAGAGAGAGAGAGAGAGAGAGAGAGAGAGAGAGAGAGAGAGAGAGAGAGAGAGAGAGAGAAACTGTTACAGAGAGCTTAAGTTATATTCTTTATTTCATATGGGCGATATTTTAAGCATCCTTCTGTTTTCTACTGCATATTTGAGATTCGTCTAAGTTTGCGCTTACATCCATTGCAAATAATTCAACTTTTAATGCACCCTTTTCACACTGATGGTCTAGTTACATCACATTAATCCCCTTTTTCACTGAATACTTTAGTCTTGGGATAGACAGAAGGAAACAGAGAAGTCATGATGATGAATAGATTAACGAAGGTGGCTTCAAGCACTAAAATTACTACATACTTTCTATCTCGCACTCTCTGTACAAATGTTTTCGAAAGTACAATGAATTTACATTATTTAACCTACATTACTCACATCCAGCAGTCTTCATTATTTAGTCATAAAATCCAGTTCTCACATATGAACCCAATTAAGATGTTTACTGTGGCCTGTCTAAATAAAGCTTGTTCCTATTATTTTTGATCAGTAAAGCTGGAGAAGTAATAAGGAAAGATTTATTCAGCATCAACTGCATAAACTAATGAAATGGTCACTCAGTACTGCTTGCACTGCTATAATGTTTGCCATCAGTAAAGGTGAACGTGTGTGATAAAGAAGGCCTTCATCACCATCAACAGCATAAAATAATAAACAGGCTCGTATTCTTGTCGGGTAAGGAGACTCCCTAGCACCTCTTCCTTAACGATTTATTTCTGGATATGACTGATTAATATTCTTTTGTACAATGTTTGTCCAGAGTATGGCGATGTTCTATGAATTTATATAACACAGACTTGGGCAGCAAGGTGTAATAAACAAAATAAATCGCTTAGGAAAAGATGTTAGGCAACTTCCTTGACTCAGTATAGCTTGCCATTCTGTCACACATTATGGGTAGGTCCTTAAAGTTATCATGATGACCTCAGCCATTATTGAGAAGCCCAGTCATTTCACTAACGAAAATTTCACACTGCAAAGCAGGGATGTTTTGCCTCGAGGACAACTTCAGAAATGGGCCAATCATTATTATTCCCACATACTTGCATCCTATACTCTGTTCACTTTACCTTGGCCTAAAATTGTTATCCCTATATCTTGAATCCTAAGCTGAAAAAATATATTAACATATATGGTGCTAGACACGAAGGAGTGCTGTAGAAAATATGTAGAACCATAGTATCCTCTCTGCCAGCGAGCTTCGTAAAATAAGCTACGGTATATGAGGACGAAAATGTGGGTGAAGTTAGAGTAAAAACAGTATAGCGCCTTTATTTTTCCCCTGTAATTCAAAGAACAATATGCCATGCAATCTGACAGGACTGAAAACTAGATTCTCGTCCGTGTACGGCGATGGATATAAAAATTACAAGATCCACCACTAACGATAAGGTGCACCGTAAGTGACATTTGGCCAGTCCCACTGTTCTGTATAAAAGAAAATGAACCACTTGTGCACACTGCCTTTCACACACCGTGAGACCTCTGTACAGACGATCAGTTCACGACGCGGCCATCAATCACGGCATCCCAAACTAAACTCATTTACTCTAACTTGGCCCAGATTGATAATAGTACGGCTCTACATCCATTCCATGGCATTTCTTCACGGCAAACATCGTATTCTGATGCCAAAGTATTCTTATAACTCAACATTAATGATGAAAAGATAGCACTTTTAGGCCAAGTTAGAGTAAGAAGAATATACCAACAATGCAATAAATGCGGCTTTATGTGCGATGTGGTGTTGATTTTATTGCGTGGCTCTGTCAAGTAGAGGCAACGTTTATGAGATTACAAATATCATAAACTGTTGATGGGGCGTGGCAGAGAAGCGGGGAGCAGGAAAGCCAAGGAGAAAAATTGTGATATTGTACCGATAGCCCTGAGTTCTCAATGCCAATGCATCATGTACCCAAGTTTTGCAACCAGATATATTTACACTGCTTTTTCTTCAGAAGGGGATGACTTACGGCGTTTTTACTGAATGGAGTTTGCTATAGCTATGCACTGGTATCGAGGACGCAGCCTGACCTTACCGTCTCACCACGAAAAGGCTATAATGAAACAGTACTTCTTGTTACTTTACCATTTTTAACAGCAGAAAAAGTCTCTCTCTCTCTCCCTCCCTCTCTCTCTCTCTCTCTCTCTCACACACACACACACACACACACACACATATTGGGAATGGGTGGGATGACGGTGCGGCCAGGCGGAGCGGGGTGATGTGTGGTACTCGTCAACCCACAAGTGAAGCAACACATGTTAGATGATGAAAAAATGTGTGGAGAGAGGAGAAAGGCTGAAGAGAAATGGAGAAGCGAATAGAGAAGACGTTGAGATGGAAGACTGAGAAGAAACAAGTGGAAGAAACGAAGCAAGAATCAGAAGCAGAGAAAGAAAATGAAGAAGACAAGAGTGGGTAGATGAAGAGAGAGATGAAGGGGGTAAGGACGAAGGAAGAGAACTGAAGTACTCAACCCTTCGATGGAAAAAAAAAAAAAAAAAAAAACTGAAGCTTTCAGTATTTTATAATTAAGGGAGCATATCCAGGATGGGCTCTGTCCGTCTGTCTCTCACTAACGATTTCGGATGCAAGGTGCTTCAATCCCATACACTTCAGCGACATCAGCGGTATCATACCAGACCACATCACACAGCATTACACAACACAAAATTAACCTCTAACACATTACACCATGGGTATTAACCTAATGGCCCCTTAGTTCCCTCATCTAGTACGTTACACTTCTTCCAAATACAAGTAATACCTTCTCCCTTCTCCAATTAACAAGACCAGAATATACAGAGGGTGTAAATTATACGAGGCGTAAAACTTCACATGAAGGAAAGTTCTACCACCTTACATGCTCTGGCTCCCCAAGGTGTGTCACTTGTAAATGTCTGTAACTTAATCTGGCGTCCAGATGGGAAGGATAAGAGGTTTATAGTGGCAGGAACTCGATTTTACCATTCGTACCTGCAATGGTTAACTGCGCACAAGGATCGTGGAACCCACACTTGTATGTTATTTATATGGATTGGATGTGTTGACAATACTGCTCGGGGACACTCACCAAATCAATGGGTTCGTGCATCGCCACCAAACACATTAATCAACGCACACTAAAGTATTTGTAAAACGTAACCTAATGCACAATTCCAATGAAGTTCTTTATAATACTCGTATGTGTGGGAAATCACGCGCACAGATACATTTATAAACAGGTATAACTGTAGCCTATATTGGGTATCTTGAAGTCGTAAATGAGAGTCTTAGGTACCGTTGGCCACACATTAACCTGGGACAGTGTCTGTGTGGGGTGAAGGTCTAGCTACAATTTCCGACGTTCATGCATCACATTTACTTGGTCATTTCAAGTATTATTTGAATCTCCGTTCATTTATATCACTGCCACCAACAAACCAGTGATTATGTCAAGACTGTCAAGTATACCAAATCCTACAACTCAGATACACAGTGATACTGCCCTAGGTTCATATGCTACCAACTGTACATTTATGTCGTTACTATTATGATGAAAGACTTCAAACTGAGTATTCGAAATTAGTTAGTTCTTTATCTAAATCCGTAAACCTGTAACCTATGCTGGGTAAACTGACGTTATCAAAGAGAAAAAGTCTAAGGAAAAAGTCACCAAATAGAAAATAATAATTCACTAGAATATCAGCATTTCAAACAAAGTCACCAGACAGAAAACAATAATTCACTAGAGGATCAGCATCTTAAAGTTACCAAAAGAGAACGCAGTAATTCGCTAGATGATCAACAACTCAAAGAAAGTCACCAAATAGAAAGCGGTAATTCAGAACAGGATCAGCATCTCCAGTAAAGTCATATAAAGAAATAATTCACTAGAGGATCACCACCTCAAATAAAGTCAAATAAAGCAATAATTCACTTCAGGATCACCACCTAAAATAAAGTCAAATAAAACAGTTATTCACTTGAGGATCACCACCTAAAATAAAGTCAAATAAAGAAATAATTCACTAGAGGATCACCCCCTCAAGTAAAGTCAAATAAAGAAATAATTCACTTGAGGATCGCCATTCCGAAGCCTTTATTTCGTGGTGATTTCTTGTGGTCATACAGTAACACTGCTAAATATTGGATTTCCTTATGAGTAAAAACAAGGACGTCTTTCCATATTCCACCCACTCATCCACCCAACAACCTTCTTTATCTTTTCTTCAGCTTCATATATCTAATACTCTCTCTCTCTCTCTCTCTCTCTCTCTCTCTCTCTCTCTCTTCCCGTGAGCTACAGCAGTATTTTTGTCCTTCTTCCTGGCCATCACGTTCTACTGCTTTTTTATCTTCATCTTTCCTACATACCCTACTGTCTATTACTATTGGGGTATCCTTCCATATTACAATAGAAATGTTCTCCGAGCTGTATTCTGTTACTGCCTAAGGAACATCCCCGACTCACAACCCACAGTGTTACCACATCACATTTTACCGGCAATAACAGAACAGTCATTTCTTTTTTACGCAGAGAAGGATAAACCAAACGCTCGAATGCCGCGATGTAATTCTTTCCAAAGAAGAACGAAACAAAAGAGAGCCAGATGCATGATCCGTTCAGTTTGAGAGGCTTGGACACACTGCATTTCAAAGGCTGGCGGTCATAAGCAGTTGGAAAAACCGACAAAGAATGACAGTTCCAGAGCTGACTGTTATGTATCTGAGAGTATCGGTTAGCTCTTAGATTAAAGAGCTGGACAGAAAAGAGGTGGAGTGCCATGTCAGACAGATGTTACGAGCCCTTCTTCGTGGAGGTGGAATGCAGTCACACAATTCCGAAGAACAGTGGCCAATGAAACAGCGACAGTAAAGAATTAACGATGCAACACTGAAGCATTACGAGAGAAGTTAAGGGGAGTCAGTATGAGGAAATGAGGTGATGAGAAAAACCATTCACTCCACCCTGTTTAGAAGAAGTATATGTGTGCTGTCTCCTCCCCTCTTCCCTTCCCTCCCCTCCCCACACAAACATGGGCGAATAAGACCTCTGTAAATTTGTCAACAGCTGTGAAGGTGTAAAGAAACCAAGGGATAGGTTTAGTACAGACATAATATGCAAGATACTGTAATCAGACAATACCGGCTACTGCACTTTCCTCCTTTACCAGTTAACACATCCATCAAACTTTCCTGAGATGCCAAATATCCCATTTAAGACAAATTTTCTGCACAAACATCAAAGTTACAAATCCTAGCAATGTGGTGTTCAAGTATCTTTAAGAGAACATTGTAGGTGTTGCAAGCGAGGAGGGATCAACGACTAAAAGCCAGCAAGGTTCATTTCTTCCAATGAATGAGAGACATGAAATATAATTTCATAATAAGTCCTCTCTGAGATTTCTATACATATTGTGCATCACTGATAACAAATCACAAGAATGGGGTAAAATAAACTAAGTCTGTTCCAAACCTGACCATCTGCGTACAAGAAAGCCTGAGGAAACAGGTATCCCTTAAACCGGAGAGCACTGATATACCGTATGAAAGTCTGCGCTAACAGATAAAACTTTCATTATTTAAAGTTAAACTTCTTTGTGCAGTCAGCTGTGTGTAATAAATCCTGTGTTCTTGGTAAAGCAACTCATGCATCATCCTGAGAATTCGGAGATATTTATTGTGTTTATCTCACGGTTCTTACAGAGGTGCGACCGTGCGACGCGGCCACAAAGAACAGTAAAGGACATAATTGACACCAGCGGCACTCTTGTGTGGACGTAGCTGAAATTAACGACTACTTATAAAAGGTTCGTGTGGGTTGCATCCCCGCCTCTCACACCCGCTTGTGATACTTGTACTGGCAGATGCACACATTTATTTTACTCATGGCTGGTGAAGTAGAGTGAAGTAGGTGGTCATGCTGGCCAAAAGTCATCATAAACAGAGCTGGTGGGGTGGGTTTGGGGTGGGGTGGGGTGTGGTGGTGCTGGTAAACACGAACAACACATTTCACACACGGCTGGAAGGATTTGATGGGGTGGGTGGAGTGATCATGCTAGCAGTGACAGGACACTATTTACAACAGTTGTGTTACGCAAGGCTCGTGGGATGGGGTGGGGAGAGTGATGGTGCTGGCAGTGACACCATTAACAACAGCTATTACACACGGTCGGTGGAATGGCGTTGGCGTTGGGTGGATGATTATGCTGGCAGTGACACCACTACCAAGTGCCATATTCTCATTGATGGTGGATGTTTATTGGTTTGTGTGGTGGCACGGCCGTGTTGGTGAGGCTGTGGTGTCTGATAAAGGAGTCGTCCACGCTGCTACAGACAAGCCAACACGATGCACGGCCATAACAGCCAGCTCTGGGCATGACTGGTCAGGTCTGGTCTTGTCTGATTTGGTCTCCATGCTCTTTACCAACATACAGAACGCTACACCTTGTTTTATTTACATTAAAACAAACACGCGTTAAACCATCACTACATCTCAAAAGCAATCCTTGGTGAAGACACTACGTTCGGTGCATATGCTTTGTTATTGTGTAGTAGATGCATAAAAATCACTAACCAGGCTGTCCTCATCATGGTCACTCTTTAAACCAGCCAAAAACCACAATCGAATCTTAAAAAAAAAAAATTGAAGTGTAGGCAATGCGTCCTGTGTATGTGCTGATGTCTGTGTAGCAGCAAATATGAATGGGATCACTAGCCAAGGTGTTCCCAACAGGGCCACCCTCTTAACCCGCCATGAATCACCACCAGTACCCCCAAACAATGCTCGATTCAGGTAATTCACTCTGCGTATATGTTAATTTTTGTGTAGCATATGGATGGGAATAACTGTGCGGGCTGTCCCCATCACGGCCACCACCACCATCTACTCAGAGACATGGGACATACTACACTCACTCACTGACAACAAGGAAACGAAAGTAAATAATCCAACACTTACAGGTAACCACGAATCAGCCTTTTAAAGATATGGTAAAACTTAGCTATTTAATTTCGCTAACTCCAAGCAGAGTTCATTGGCAGAAAGGAGCCCTGCATACTAAAAGGTTTCAGTTTAATTACGATACCTTTTTTCTACGAGTCTAACTGACTTCTGACGCTATTATTGTTCACAGAGAAATCCCTACACAGCAAAGGGATTAATATCGCGTATCTTCACCACCGTGCCCTTTACGGAATGAGATTAAGTCCCTTTTGTAATAATTTCTGTGTCGAAGTTTTTTATCTGTTTACGTGGGCGGCTTACCAAGTGCCAGCAGGTCCTTATTCAGTTCAGTTTGCTTACAGTAAAACCAGGGTCCCAGCGTGGGGTGACTCCTCCTTTCAGCACTAATCTGGCGGACCCAGTGCTTCTATGGAGCATCTGAGGCCGATTATCCTCTAACTAAAGTGAGGGTGTTTGTCCACATCACATGCAAATGACACCCTTTTTACCAGTGCGTACGTGTGTGGGGAGGAGGAGAGAAAGGTGAGAGGGAGGGTCTGAAAAAAGGGAGAGATGGGATGACTGGGTGCAGATTATAGGTATGGACAAAAAGTACAGCTAAGTGGAAAGAACGAAAACTGCCACGCAAGGAGAACTAGGGTTGCTATGACAACAAGATATAAACAATTAATAACGTACGCAACTGATGTGGCTAACCTGACAGCCTGGAGGTCCCGTCTGCTCCTTCAGCACTAAGTCACGAGCTGCTGTTTAATTATGGTGAAGACTTTCCCGATGGGGTGACATGCCAGGCCAGCAAAGCACTACTGGTCTAGAGTTGAAAGGCAAACAAGGACGCGAAACACTCGACCACCGGATGTTCCACCGACAACGAGGAAGGTAGACATGACCCCCAGACTGCTGATAATGACAAAAGACACCACACACCACAGTGCTGGTGTGGGTAAGGCGGGATGCAGCAACACCACGCACACCCACGACATACTACTGGTGTGGACTAAATAAATGCATCAGTTTTATTAGGGAGGGGTTAGTGTTCCTCCCATGGAACCCACATCCACTTTATTGACAACTTGAGTCACAACAGTTTCCACGAATATTTAACGAGAGAGGAAGGAGTCAAGGGCAGTCATTACCGGGGCACTTGCAAGATTGCTAGGACGCGGATAATAGCAAGAAAATTAATACCAAGCGGGGCCTAGGTGAGGGGTCAACTGAAGGATAATCTTGATAATGTCCTTGTGTTGCCTGGCACTGGTGTTTAGTGCCAACAGAGCAACTCACCCAACCCCAACTCCTCTCATGTACACCAGACCATTTACACGGTGATGGCTGTCATCACCCTGTATGTCACAGATCCTACATCTTCAACTTCTAATTTATCTACTGTAGAATAAAAAATAAATATTTCAGATCTTTAGCCCATTGACTGCCAAGTAAGCCTTTTGTCCTTTACTTCGGCCAACCTCAGATCATTTCACTGAGATCAGAGAAACTCACGATAAGAACAACGTCAAAACTACCATGCTTAGAACTGCGACCTAACTCTAGTAACTATTTAATTCTAGCCCATGCCAACAGATTTTGTCAGTCTCTCTCTCTCTCTCTCTCTGTGTATATATATATATGATAGATATAGAGATTGATAGATGGATAGGTGGATAGATGTAGATAGGTAGGTTGATAGATAGACGTAGATGGCTACCTGTCTATTTATCTATCTACCATCGCAGCTCCTCCGTTAACTCACCGACGCCACCTTCAATCGGTAAAGAGGTGGCCTGCAGTCCTACCGGACCCAGGGTCAAATCCCCGCTGGGGCAAGGAACAGTTTAAGGATTTGAATTTCATGAAATCAGACTTTACAGATCTACCAGAAGACCTGCCGACATGTAAAAATACCCCCACTAATACCAATACGCCAGTCCTGTATGAGACAGCCCTAGCATGTATTCAATATGGACGGTGGGTGTTAGCGCCGAAGTGGTGACATGTAGAGATGTATGGTATGCAGGAGGACTGCTGGGCCTTGATAGCTGGCTGTGAAGCCTACGCCCAGAGTCGAACACATAAAAAAAAAAAAAAAAAAAAAAAAAGTCCATATCTCCCCCCCCCCCATCTGCCTCTAAAAACTTATTCCTAAATTACTGTTATTAACGTTGCCTGAGGTTCAAAAGGAGATTAACCTAGTTTAATGGAGGCTGAATTAGTGCCTCTCCTGCAATCCATTATCCCCCTTCTCGGTGGATGGATGGGGACTGAGGGACATTCATATATCCTGTCACTACAGACGCCAGGCTTGGTGGTACTGGTACATTCGATCAAAAAAGTATCGGTGCACAGGAGGTGCGATGCCTACCGAAAAGGTTCGAACAACTGCTGACATTACCAACGTCTCATTGTGTATCATCAGTGTCTGTCTATATAAACATTACATTTACTATATGTTTGCAAGAGGATATTGCTAGTTGGCGATATATAACACCTCCCGACATCAGGGCTACCAACGTGTGGTAGGTCGGATACTAATATTTCAGTGACCTTCGTTCTGTGGTCCCAAATGTTTCACGCATGTTGTGCACTGATACTTTTGTGACCTAGTGTACCTCGTAAAGGTATCCCTCTTCTTCACCTACATCATTTAAAAAGAACTAAGAAATCTGTTTTGCTATAACTTAATGCTGTAACTACAAGTACATATAAACAACCTAACAGTCCACAGCCCATTAAAGTTTTGGCACTGATGCTCTGCTGTTGATTCTGAATACGATGTACGTGACAGAAAAAACAATCCAGATCACCAGAGTATTCACTTTTTCTGCATTTTATCTTGAGAAGAATCAATGAGGGAAATGTGTTCTCAGAAAGATACTGTTTGTGCACATCGTTGGATCATAAAACACATTAACTTAACACCAACACAAGAGAGATCATAAACACCACCAAATGATCAGAAACACCACCACATGTTTATAACTAGTCAACACGAAACAGACAACTAAGACAGCCTTATACTGCAGACTACACTCCACTTGAAATCCTTATACTGCACTCCACACTTCACAGGAATCCATAAAAAGAGCTATTAAATACAATTTACTTCAGGATAACACATGAGGTAGGAGGACTTACTCTACTTAAATATAAATAAAAATGAGCTATTAAAAGTCAGGTTATTTACGTATACCGGTAACATATGGGGAAGGGTGACATATTCTATTTAGACAGAATAAACATTACTGAAATCAGATAATTTTCGTGTAACAGATGAGACAGGTTGACACTCATTCAAACTCAACATATCTCCTTGCTGCCACACCTCATCTTCCACATACTGTACCTGTAAATGAAATACCTTGCAAATTACCGAGAGATAAAATAATAAAAGGAGATACAATTAACAAAAATAATCAGATATTACAATTTGTTTCTTTCCAGTGTATCTGGGTTCTTAACAACGCAGATTTAAAAAGCGGGGTGGGAAGAAAAAAGATGCCCCCCTCACCCACACATCCACATTTGTTAACGGGTCCGGGTGTTGGCCTGGCTGATCAATGTGTCACCAGTGAAACTATAATAAACATAAATACGTCACTTGAGCAGCTTACTATGTATGGCTGTTATTTGTTATGGTTCTCAGAGGTTATAAAGCGAAGGAATGGACCAGACTCATTGGCTATATTCCAGCTGTGTACATAATTATACTTAAATGTTTTTAATTTTGGTGTTCCATAAGAAAAACATAATTCAAGTTACGACCGACACACACACAGCCATTATCATACTGGACTGTGCCATGTTTTATAATCCTGACAGGGTGCGGTCAGCCAGATGTCTCAGCGAGAATCATAAAATTGTTAAGTTGTGATCAGTTCGGTGACAAGAAAGCGAACAGAAGGGTAGCTGATGTAAAAATGTGGAAACGAAGGCCAAAAAACGAACTGAAAAAGATGGAGTGAAGAATACTATGACGATCAGTAGTTCCTTTATCCCCCTGGCGTGAAGTGGGAGAAAGATAGGGTTGATGTAAGGAGTAAGATAGTGGATAGAGACGATTCAGTAGTGTGTGTGTGTGTGTGTGTGTGTGTGTGTGTGTGTGTGTGTGTGTGTGTGTGTGTGTGTGTGTGTGTGTGTGTGTGTGTGTGTGTGTGTGTGTGTGTGTGTGTGTGTGTGTGTGTGATGAGACGCCAATACCTGCTCCGCTGGCCCTTCTCCAGCCTTGTCCTCCAATTCCCTTTAGCAAGAAGGGTAAAGAAGTTAACGATCACGATAATATAGCACACGCTGAAGGAAGGCCTGGAGTGATGGGAGTATCTGGTATTGCATGGTTATCGTGAGGTTTTACTTAGAGCACTCAATCCTGGGGTAAACCACAACGTACTGTAGGATTATGGGTATGGTAAGAGACAGGTACACATATTATTATTGTAGAAAGAGATGACAAAAGAGTGGGGAAAACAGACAGAAAACTGAAGAAATGAATGAGGAGAGATGATGAAAGACCATGAAGAGTCCACGATGAGAAAAAAAAAAAAAGCGAGAGAATGAAAAAAAAAAAAAAAAAAACGGGCGTAGATGGATCTAGTCATGCAATAGCCACAACACTCAAGCATGCAAATTTTCCCCAAAACGTGGATAATCCCCTTCCCTACCCTGCTTTCTCAGATACGGTCAATATAAACAGACAACATATAAAGAATGTGTAAGTCCATATATAAGAGAGTTCCACCACCTTCTGCGTCCTGGCCACCAAAGACGCGTCACTTGTAAATGAATGTACTGTACCTTATTCTGGCCTCCTGGTGCTTCGGATAAGTAGTTTACTGTCACACACACTGGCTTGTTAAGTTTGAGATTTACGTAAGTGAGGTCTTACATTACTGTGGCCTTGGCAGCCACACTTGCCTGTTATATACTAGACTAGCTGTAGTGGTCTTTGGATCACACAAACTGTTTAGCCTATCCCTGCATTATATACACTATTCAACTGTGAAGTGTTTTAAACATTCAAAAGTCCTGCTAGAAATGTAGTAAACTCAGTGTGATCACATACTCTTGAAAATTAAGTGAAAACTAAGAATCAATGTAAATAACTCTAGTTAAAGGAATAATCCTGAATACGATGGGTTAATGAGATTTATATACCATATTTCCTACCCAAGTAACAATTTTATGTAACGTCCACCATTCAGTTAGGGTAAGAGTATCCTAAAGTTTCAAAAAGTAAACAAATCAAGACATATCAGGCTGCGTCCTCAATGGCTCTCACTCATTCCAGTCATCCTCCCTCTACATATATCTGACCAAATAACAAGGGATACTCTATGTTAAGGCGATTCCCAGACCCTATGAGGAATTAAACACTGATGGAGAGTGACTGGCCTATGAGGTGGAGTCTGCTAAAGGGTTTACTAGTCGACTTCGGCTGAGCCTCAGTAAATCGGGTTTAGATATGAAGGGAAGGGTGAAATATGGTTTGCCTGGAGGAGACCCCATCGTCCGGGTAAATATGACACAAGGGACAGTATTCTCGTGCAGTTGGGAAGCTTGCTAACACCTCTTCCTTACCGATTTATTTCTGATTCTGTTCCGTTACTATATTCTTCTGTTATTCATGCAATTTGTCAACATTAAAAAGATATATATATATATATATATATATATATATATATATATATATATATATATATATATATATATATATATATATATATAAAGAGAGATATTAATTGTTTGGTAAATAAATCGTTAAGGAAGAGGTGATACGAAGCCTCCTTAACCGACCAGAATACGGGCCAAGGTAATCACGAGGATCCCACTGTATATCATTACTGGTGCTGCTTGGTGTTAGGGCTTATAATCTGGCCCCAGGAAGCCCCACCCTCACTCGCTTAAGCCGTGGGGACACAAATTTATATACTGGGGTGCGATGGAACACGTGTTAGTTTTTATTAGCAGCCACCAAGGAATCCTGCCTTCACTAGGTTAAGCAGTGGAGGCACGAATCGGTGAGATAGAGTGAGATGGAACTGAATGCGATAAAAGACATTTAGTCCCATTTAAGTCCTCAATAAGCCATAAAGGCTAAATATAATGGACTCAAAGGCGAGGAGTATATTAAAACTGTCCCTTCCAAAGAAAACAGAAGTGACACAATCACATCCGTTAAATGACATGCTAGAAGCATTGTACTGTATTATTCAGTTCACTTTTTCGTTCTATACTATGGTAATATCAGTGTTCCATAATTTTTTGGTTGTTTGTATTTTTCCCGTCAGGATCGGTGAAAACTGATTGGATACTTGAGTGAGGAGAGTGGAGGGTTCACTGTTTAACTCTCTTTAACCTGAGTACATTATCACTGTTAGGTTACATATACGCTTTACAGTAAGCCAATATGATGGGTAATGGGAGGGAGGAGGTGAAGGGTTCACCGTTTATGTGCCCTTTCCTTAATTACAGCATCACTGTTATAATGCACCCCTAGCATTATGCCAATGTTATGAACTGATTTCGTCGTATTTAATGTTCTTTCTGTAACTGTATGATTTAAGCCTGGAACATCGTTAACTCACCATATAAATCGATGAACCTTACAACGTTGTCCATCTCTGGGTGCAGGTAAAGAACGGTTCGGAACCAAGATATTTGCGCTGAGTGATAGTGAGAAAAAGACAAACGGCAGTACAAAAGAAAGTGAAAGCAAATGCTTGTGAAGCATAAACTGCACATTATTCTGTTCGAGTGAGGAAGCAGGACCTAAAATCATCCACCATCGCTGCCTAACCTCGCTTACACCCACCCCGTGTCCAGTATAATAAACAAAGTGGGAGCTGCTTTCATGATGGGGGGCGAGGTAGTTCATTTGCCTGGCCATTATGTAGTAGTTGTTGTTGCTGTGTATTTGTCAGCCAGGCACGGCCATGGCTGGGCTCTACATGTTTACTGACACGAATATATACGTTAATAACCTGGGTTCAGAATATACTCGCGGCAGGGTACTGAACAAGGGAAAGATGTGTAAAGTTTATTGGTGAAAATGGACTCCTCGTTGTGGTAATTTTTTTTTCCTTTAGTTAAGGCCAAAAATGTGCTGATGTTTACGCATTATAACCCGTGATGTTTTAATGCAAAATATTTTAATCATTTGTAAATTTACTCATTCATACAGTTTATTCTTTATGCTGTGAAAATATTACCATGAGGAGAGAAACTGAAAATATATATATGCTGTGAAACCAGATGCATGTGGTGTGTTGAACTTTGTAAGGCGGTGTTACAGTAATGGGCAGAGGTGTTGGGTGAATTGTATTTTGGCTGGTACTGATTAATATGGGCTAAGACATTAAATGTTATCAAAATGAAAATATATATTAAAGAATAAAATTACGTTTTTTCTCAAAACCAAGTACATTGAAAAAGTAAACAAACAGGAATTTCAATGCAACCATATGAAGTAATCCGTCGCAACCTACATTAAACCCATTCCATTACGACTGTATATCACCTTCCACTAGCAATAAAAATTAAAGTTTGCTGAAAGATTTCCTGCACATATAACACAGGCCGGGCCATACATTGGCCCGGTCAGTGGGGTATGGGCTGGTTAAAAATAGTAAGGGGGGAGGACAGGACCTGGGGATTGCCCAGAACACACGTCCTGTCTCCTGGCTGGCTTTGTGGTATGTGTGAATAAATAAAGAGCCAGTCTCCTAAAATACTCTAAGGCTCCTTACGTGGCAGATATATTAGACATTGTAAACGAACACTCCTTCGTGCATTTTCCACCACCACCCGTCAACACATCTGCCAGACTCTGTAGGATGTCAAATATTTTGCTTGAAAAGTTTGATATTATCACCGAGGTTTAAAACTGCGAATTCCACGTGGTGCATATGACACTTTATCATGAGTTCTGTGTGTATTGTACATTGCTTACAATTTCTTAAAAGAATGGCTATGAAAATAAAAGCACAAAGCATGCATGCTGAGTCTCTCATTTATAGCCATACAAATGAGCGCTGAAGTGAAGAGATCCTATCATTTTGAGTTGCCTGGCCATATTCATCGCAAAAGAAAAAAAGATCATGACCTGTGGAAGAGACAGACAGAAAGTCCAAAGCTGACCACGCAGATATATAACCGACTGAAATACCAGTATTTCATACTCCTCTTACACTGAGGAGCACTAGTGTAGCAAATGTAACAAAGTATTTCTCATAGCAAAATTCTTCATGTAATTTATTCTTCAAAGTTTTCACATCATTTTATCATCGAAGTTGGTGTAGTCACTGAGAGTTATTAAAAAGGGTTTTTGTACAGGAACGCCAGCACCATCCACTGTAGCCTTAAAGTTTTTACTATGTACACTCGAGGAAAGTTGCGTCTTATACACCTGCCTGCCAGTTCGTACATGCATTTATGCATGAGACAACCACTAGTGAAGCAGTAGCCAGACTCTCAAATGTCTGGCACTATTACGTGGGAAGGAAGATGTTAAGGAAGGAGGAAAGTTGGGGGAGGTAATAGTTCCTACTCCTCCCTCTTCCATCCCCATCCTTCTCACACAGTTACCAGGTCGATAAATGTTGGCTACTGCTTTGTTACTTGTCTTACATTTAATATTTCGAAGTGGTGAGCGAGTATGTAACGCGGAATTTTCCTCAAGTGTACATCTCACGTCTTTATCCAAAGCTGAGGAAATATGACCGCGAGGAGCGGCAAAACACTTAAGTGACACCATGGGCCTTAGTGTGTGAATGTAAATAAAATCAACAGTTCTTTACATGAGACTCTTGCCCGTCTGGCAGTGACATCAACCAAGGAACACTACATTCCCTTTGTTTCTTACACAAGACTTTTGGTCGCCATGCACTGACAGCCAAAGAAAACTCACTTCTCTTTGCCCTTTGTTTTTTGCACAAGGCTCTTGATCGTCTGATGGTGACGTCAGCAACCAAACGCTCACTTCCCCTTGAGGCTAAAAGTTTGCTTTTTCTGTAGCGTTGCCTAAAACGTTATTTGTTGCTCACTGTGAAACTTGTTGTTGTTGTTGTTGTTATTTCTGTTGAATAATAACGGTCTATCTGGCAGAACAGACCCATCAACCGCAGGAAAGTAATCGTTCCCACAGGGTCATTCCAGGCAGTGAACTGATGATCCCTTGCACCAGACAGCACAGTGCCACAGCGATGTGCGGGGGAGAGTGTGGTTTGGTTCCCGGGTGGACGCTGCATATGTCTCTATCCAGCTAAGACGGGCACTAGGCTATACTAGGTTCCATACCACCCGTTATTTAGTTATATTGTTACCACCCAGCTTTGTACACGTTTTCCTGGACTAGAGGATGCCATTAGGCTTGTTACTAAGTTTAAAGCCGCCCGAGGTGGAAAGAAGAGTATTATAAGGGTGATACGAGGGATGGGAAAAACAAGGAGAAGGCGGGTAGACACAAGGAAAATGATAATGGTGAATGAAGGAATATAAATCTGTGAAATAATCTGCTATATGTTATACAATGGCCGGCTTTCACAATGACACATTATGACCGCGGCATCTTCTACATTGTGAAATTACTTTTCATTATTTATCCTCTCTCAAAGATATTCTTTCCTTTTTATCTGTTTAGTTGGGTGGGTGATCGACTCGCGATCCATTATTCTTGATATGGAATATATTGGCGGTATAACACTGGAATTACCATGATAACGACGTCAACGGCAAATGTAAACATTGGAATTACCATACAACGACGTCAACGGCAAATGTAAACATTGGAATTACCAAACAACGACGTTAAGGGAGTATATAAACACGGGAATTACCATGTCAACGTCAAGGGAGTATATAAACACTGGAATTACCATGACAACGACGTCAAGGGCGTATGTAAACACTGGAATTACCATGACAACGACGGCAGTCGAGTATGTAAACGCTAAAATTGCCATGACAACGACGGCAGTCGAGTATGTAAACACTAGAACTGTCATGACAACGGCAGGGGCGTATGTAAACACAAGAGCTGCCATGACAACAACGGCAGGGGCGTATAAAAATACAAGAGTTGCTATAACGACCACGGACACAAGAACACTGGAGACACAGTTGCGTCATATGAAGTTCGGGCCTGGATCTCCAAGCCAGGCCGCTAAAACGGCCTGGCTTGGAGATCTACAC
Source organism: Coenobita brevimanus (assembly GCF_032717465.1). Classification (NCBI taxonomy): domain Eukaryota; kingdom Metazoa; phylum Arthropoda; class Malacostraca; order Decapoda; family Coenobitidae; genus Coenobita; species Coenobita brevimanus. The sequence continues at coordinate 10,782,767 of NC_137049.1, read as the reverse complement.
ACACACACACACACACACACACACACACACACACACACGCACGCACGCGCGTGAGAGAGAGAGAGAGAGAGAGAGAGAGAGAGAGAGAGAGAGAGAGAGAGAGAGAGAGAGAGAGAGAGAGAGAGAGAGAGAGAGAGAGAGAGAGAGAGAGAGAGAGAGAGAGAGAGAGAGAGAGAGAGAGAGAGAGAGAGAGAGAGAGAGAGAGAGAGAGAGAGAGAGAGAGAGAGAGAGAGAGAGAGAGAGAGAGAGAGAGAGATTGTGTGTGTGTGTGTGTGTGTGTGTGTGTGTGTGTGTGTGTGTGTGTGTGTGTGTGTGTGTGTGTGTGTGTGTGTGTGTGTGTGTGTGTGTTTGTGTGTTGGTGGTGGTGGTGGGTATGGTGGCTCTTCATGTCAACTTCCCTCACCATTACCTGTCTCCTTCCACCACAGTCCGCCTCCCATCCACACCCTGCCTCTCCCTATCATAATTGCAATACAACAGGTGGCACAGCGGAACCTCCCACCACACGCCGAGATCCTCACACTTTACCGTGGATCGTAAAGGTTGCTATAAACCCCGTCCTGATGGTATCGCGGCGGGTGAGGTTATAACTCTAAGGACAGATTGGTGGTTTTGATATCGGCGCCAGTACACAGGGACTTGATGGATGTAAAGACGGAACACTACACTTAATGTGAACTGTCCTTCGTCAGGCTGGAGGTCCTAATGTTACCTCCTGCTGCAGTTACAGTATACTGCAGCACCAAGAGGGAAACGTTCTTCGTCAAGCTGGAGGCACTTAATGTCACCTCCTGCTGCAGTTATCAGTGGAACTTCAATGCAAATTGATGGCAGCGAGAGACCGACTTTGACAGAAATGTGGCGGCACTGAATTTAGGTACATACATCGTCAAATGGTTCTGCTGTTGTCATTCGATGCGGCCACCACTCTTCCCTGCTACAATGTCAACACAAAATGCGACTAACAAACAATGTACTTTGCCCACGCTACAATGCAGCCCACCCACACCACAACACATTTACCACATGCACCAAACTGTCACAACACTGATAGTCCTTCAAAATAACCTCAACAAAAGAAAGACCTCTGGGAGCGACTAGCAGAAGTCACTGGTTTCCTGCGGTCCACTCGGTTCACAACGAGATCAGCGACAACACCAACAACAAGCTATTTTACATACTTCAGTCTGTGGAATGTCAGATAAAGATTTATATGAAATGCTTTCTTGTTTGTTTGCTTATGAGACAACGAGAGGAGTCATCTCACCCACATGTATAGATTATTTAACAGCAAAGGGAATTACTAAGTGGCAAAGCTTCATCGCAGGCAAAGAAAATAACGAGCTTGTATTATCGTCTGCGTCTCTAAAATTACGTCACCTTCAGTTACCCCGTCAACTGCAAGTAACATGTAATCAACACTGCAGTCTCTCTCTCTCTCTCTCTCTCTCTCTCTCTCTCTCTCTCCACGTGCCCATCATCCACCACAACCTTCGTGTCAGTAGGCAATGAAGCGTGAAGAGGCAGAGACTCGCAGTCATGTAATGGGGAGATGATGAGGGGTTTTTGTGATACTAGTGGTGTGTGTGTGTGTGTGTGTGTGTGTGTGTGTGTGTGATTAAGGGTTGAGGAAAGGTTTTTGATTATCGTTATGTCTTTCTGTCTTACCGGTGCACTGTGTACAAGCAAGAGACGAAAGGGAGAGAAAGAGAGGAGTAATAACACAGCATTTGAGTTTACTTTATCATTGGTCCTCAATAATAATAACTTACTGCAACAACGAAAAGACAAACATTTTCTATATAGTTCTTGGCATTTGCCATCATTAATGATTAATAACTTTATGTCCCAGAATCCCTTCACTGCCACACCAAACCAGTTGTAATCGAGTCCTGGCAGTAATGGGGATCCAGATTACGGGTACCAGATGTGTTAGTGTTCGCACTGATATATGCATCATGCATCTATCTTCCTTTCCGGATAATGAGACAGGTGCAATTACTTGGCCTTGACGGAGAATCCCCCTACGCAAAGAATAGAGACTGGGTGACCTTAGTGAGGCAGCTGCATTAAAAACATTATATATACTATATACATAACCAACGCAAGCAACGAAAACTAACAATTCAGACTCAATGCAAATTTCACATTGGCAAAGTATATTTAACATCACCATCCCAAGCTTGTTACCCACGTTCATTTTGGGTTCGAAAATCCAAGGCACTGCTCCCTGTACTCTAGGAGCTACAAGAAAGATTATACAAAAAACTGTAAGCAGTGGGGTCTGTATATCGACATTAAAGGTCTATGAGTGTGTACTTATTCTCCTCTCTTCCCAAGAATGTCAAACCGATATAAACTTCGGTCAGAAAGGAAAGATTTACGATTTATCGCACAAACCTGTACCTGCAGCAAAAAAAAAAAAAAAAAAAAAAAAAAGCGCGCGCTCACACACACACAGAAACACACACACACACACACACACACACACACACACACACACACACACACACACACACACACACACACACACACACACACACACACACACACACACACGCACGCACACACACACACACACACACACACACACACACACACACACACACACACACACACACACACACACACACACACACACACACACACACACACACACACACACACATCCCCGTCCCCCTCCACCCTACCTACCCCGCGGCCAGGGCGGGTCCCAGCACCACACCGCACAATCCACCAGTCAGTATTTAGTGTGCTGGTGATGGTAGCTGGGCTGTGTTGTGGGTAGTTGGGGGAGGGTTATAAAGTGTGCTTATAAATAATATTATGTAGCTACTACTACTATCTGAATGGTACTAACGGACACTTCCTCCTTCCAGTCCCTCCCTCCAGCAACCAATAATCCCTCCAGGTGAAGCCGGCAGTAAAAGTGAGAATAATAACAATACAGTGTAGAAAAATGTTACCTAAATACTCATGTAAAGGACGAGGGTCGCTGCGACGAACCTAACATGCTTGTGTTGATATTGCCAGCAAGGTCAATCCATAATCAGGCTCCCAGACAGCCAAGCAGTCGGGAAGGGGTATGCTGGCAGCATAATTAGGCATCTTGTTTGCTATTCATCACGCAGGGAGGCGGAGAAGTTGGTAGGGATGTATGCAGTAGGACTGATGATGAACGTAGTGGAGTCAGAATGCTTGACCCGTTTTGTTATGGCATACTGTTTCGACAACAGTTGGTGCCGTAGTGATGGTAGTTATCATGATACTGGTAATAATAATGATGGTGGTGGTGGGGTAAGCTGGGGTGGGCTGGGGTGGCTAATCATGATGGTGGTTCACATGCAAGGTGGAGTAGGTCGAGCGGTATGTTACGTTTGAGGATTAAGATGAGGTGTTACTGGAGACGGTGGTAGTAGATGATGACAGTGCTGGTTTAATGCGGAAAAAAAAAAAAAAAAAAAAAAGCTGTTTCAGTGGAAACTGTTGTTTCTATGATTCTATTAGAACGGCCTTATTAGTATTCGGGCAAAATATCGCAACTCATATTTCACTTAGGTGTCGTGGCAATGGATAGATTACGCTGCTGTAACAACTTCATCTTGAACGACGTATTCTTATTATTTTTTTTATCCTAGCTCTAGATAATTTCGTTCAACTTAGAAAAAATTTCTCATACTGAACGGCTACCTCCAGACGGTTTTAATTAGATTACGAACGTTCTCTCATACTGAAAGATAAATGATGCAGTATGAAGTCGTACAATTCAAAAAGTCTCCTAAGCTGAATGAAATCGCTTGAAGATAGGAACAATAAAGTAAAAATTACTTTATCGGCGTCAAGTGGGTAATTTTCAGTGCTAAGCTCTGACAGCATTTCAACAGATATTATTTTTATAACCTTTAATACTAACTTCTCTTCCGCCTTTTTTCCCTCAGTATCTGTCATTATCCCTGCCTCATCCCCTCTTTCATGCCGTCCTTTATACTTACACTTACACCCCTCCACATAAACTCACTCGTATCCATCCCTCACCTTCTATAACCTTAGTTGGCTTGTCTTATACTCGGTACTTTATCCTTGCTCATACCTTCACTCATACTCTCCTTCGTGTCCTCTTTCACATCCCTGCATTTCCCCAACACACACCTCTCCTCACATCCTCCCATACATACTTCCACTCTAACCCTTCATGACCATGTTCTCTCAGAACTGTATATTGTTACGCCAGCAGGTCAATTTTCATCAGATAATTAACCTTCATCTTACGACAAACTCTCCCTCACACTCACCCTTCTGTCTCGTTCACTACTTCTCTATTGCCCCATCCATCATCTTCCGATGAATTAAATAATGAAATAAATGTATAAGTTAGATGCAGAGATGAAGGAAGAATGTGAGAGGAAAATAAGAGTGTGTGCTGGAGACCGGGGAATGGAAAAAAGGAGAGGTGTAGTGAGAAGCGTAACTGTGATGAAATATGAGTGAGAGGAAAATAGGCAGTACCGAAGCTGAGAGAGGGGAAGAGAGGATAGAGAGGGGGTAGACAAAGAGGGGGAGAGAGGAGGGAGAATCTGCTATGCAATGGAGAGAATGGAGGCAGAGACAGAAGGGAATGATGGAGAGGGTGAAGACACCGTCAATATTGATACAGCCAACAGAAGGTCGTGACTGCAGTGCTCTCAAATTCAAGACACTAGGTCAGTGATTCTCAAACTATGGGTCGTGACCCAAAGGTGGGTCTTGAGAGGAATTTTGATGGATCGCAGGGACACAGAATTGGCCTAATGCTTTCAATGTATTTTATTTACTTAATCAAAATTGTGATTATCCTTATTACACTATTAGCATATTCATAATAACTACGATAGGCTATATACCGGTTACTTTCTGTGTGTGTGTGTGTGTGTGTGTGTGTGTGTGTGTGTGTGTGTGTGTGTGTGTGTGTGTGTGTGTGATTTATTTTCCGTGTGGGTCGTCAAGTCTTGAAATATTCCAAATAGGGTCACACATTTAAAAGTCTGAGAACCGCTGCACCATGTACACACACATTACCTGCTCAGCTCCCACCCCTGTCCCCTCCTCCACCTGCAACGCTTGTCCCTCGTGGCAACCAACAGTGCACAGGGTATAGCCTACTCTTACTTCCCAACCGGGCAAGTTACAGTCTAAAGTTACAATAAGACAAAATATATGAAATTTATCAACACAGTACTTCCGAACAACACTCAAACCACATTAACACATAAAACTTTACACACACACACACCTAACACATACGCCAACCTAAATTTATGACAGATTAACAACCCATACCCTACACTTATATTATGTCAATGTCACGAATTTGCGCGTGTATTCATACAAATTCGTGACATTGTACTTTAGTGAGGAAACCACGAACTCTAATGGAATTCCCACTGGGCATCACTCAGTTCAACCGTCCTCGTCTTCACTTCGCTCGGGATGGTCTTCAGAACATTTGTCACTGTATCGTAAGTGACCACTCTTATGCACGACATTAGTGCCTTCACTGAGTGATTTATTGTGAGCATATATTGTTCGCCCTCTTTCCGTTAACCGTTGAGTTAGGCCACGCCTACATCCGGCAAACACGGCCTGCCCCTACCTCTTTTCCCCGTTTGAATTTAGTCAGCTTTGAGTCGCCGCGAGGATAGGATTGTTGTGCCCAGTGTAAAGCAGCGACCCCATTGTACAGCGAATTCCTGAATCTCCACCTACACGGTGAATTAGCAAAGCGGGCTTGCAGCGAATTGCAGCATCTGATGTTCATCACAGGCGCCCAGTCTTTTCATTCGGCTCTCCTCCACTGACCAGTATTTCTGTTCGTTTTTCTAGGCTTAAGTTCGATTAGCTTTTGAATGAGCGAGTGAGTGTATTCTCTTGAATTCATTTTGTGATTCATGTAACGTAAATTTATTTCATTGTAATCAATAAATTTTCAGTTCTTTTCCTTGAGCTTAATGTAATTAGACTCGTATTTTATTTCTCCACATTAAGCTTATTTTAGTTGCCGCTCCTAGTTTGCACAAACTCTTTACAATATTCATAACTGGTACTTAGGCCAGTTCTTTTGTATCAAACTTAAATCCATTGTGCCAGCCAGGAGTTAAGCACCGGCAAGAACCTGTTTATTATTATTAGCATTAGTTATTGTCAGGAGTGGAGTCACTTTCTCGAGAGGCTAACAGTACTACAAACAGCACTCGTGAGTAATTAGTCTCTGCTGTGTACTGTTGAGAAAGTTTATAAATTCTCGTCTTTTGAGAATCGGCGAAGTAAGCCGGCATAAAGTAAAACTTAGATTTTCACAAGTTAATTCCTTGTCTCTAATTTCAAGTAACATCCAGCATATTTAATTCATTAATTCACATTCCCCCCGAGACAGTCAAGTTCATATATACATGCTACTATGGCCGTAAAAAAAAACAAAAAAAAAATGCCAAGGAGAAACAAACGACAGACTGCAAAAATTACTGTCAACATGGGGTAATGGCTGACAAATATGGAGGAATATTAACGAGAAAAGAGGCAATATCTGACAGTAAAGGAGATAATTGAGCTAAAATAATGAGAACTTGTACAAAAATATTAGATGCGGGAGATTCACAGCCCCTCGGTTAGTGTCCTTGGAGTGGAGAGGAGTGGAGCAGAGTGGAGTGGCTCTGCTGATGATGCTTAAGTTTACGTAAGTAAAACATCTCACATCCAAAAATCATTAAAGTGAGACAGACGGACACAGCAGCTCTTAGCTGTGCTCCGACCTGTAAGAATAACTAACAACAATGCAGTAGCTCCAATACTAAATTTTAAAAAATAACTTTAACAAATGAAGTACCAGACGTGAGGACGTAATAAAAATAACGTGGAAACAGCTACCAAAATAATGAGGAATAATTAGTGTATAATTTTATCCATTTTTTCGGCTTATCGATTATCATTCGTTCGGCATTACACAACGGATAGCCTCAGTTATGCTACCGTGGAAAGAGGAGGAGCATTTTCTTCACAGCAAGTTCTACAGGGATGCGTTAACTAAGCACTAGTTTAAGGGCAGCGTCAGAGGCCAAATAATGAACCGTAGTTACAATTAGAACGTTTTATCCACAGTCTGTCATATATGGAATGCATGGAGAAGGAAAGGTTATCACCATGAGGTGAGTGGAGAATGAGGAAAGACCGAGCATCAGGTGGAAAGATAACAGAAAGTGTACTGAAGAAAACATGAATGAATGAAAGAGAAGAACTCCCAGTTAATGGGAGAATGAACAAAAGGAAGAAAGGAAACAAGTGAGAATGTTAAGAAAGAGAGGAGAAAATACAGACGTAAACCAGAAAGCAGCATAAAGTGGGGAATATCGAAAACGAGAAAGAAGCACAAAAGTGGCAAAACAATAGAGTATATGAAATAAGACGGCTGACAGAGAGAGAGAGAGAGAGAGAGAGAGAGAGAGAGAGAGAGAGAGAGAGAGAGAGAGAGAGAGAGAGAGAGAGAAATAATGGGGAGGATTTGATATGCTTAGTCATGATCACCCTCGATGACGTCTGGGATTGGGCGTCTGGAAACACAGAAACACAGCTATACAATTCCTCGTACTGTGTGTGTGTGTGTGTGTGTGTGTGTGTGTGTGTGTGTGTGTGTGTGTGTGTGTGTGTGTGTGTTGTATTTTCCACAGCACAGTGACTCTCCTACCTGATATTATGGCTAGTATGCCTGATAAGTGGTTAATCAAAGTACCATACCATTTAGAAGTAAGGCCCTTTATTTTCTGGTGTGTAAGGTTTCGCTCTGTGTCTGAAGAGGCCAGAAGCAGGACGAAACCTTACACACCAGAAAGTAAATGCCCTTACCTCTAAATGGTGCTTTGACTGATTTTTCTACCGTATCTTCAGTAGGTTTCTTTAGCTCACCCAATACGTTGTTGTCTTATATTCCTGTTACAGCAGGATAATATTATATACTTAGCCTTGAAGAGAAACCGAACTGATGGGGATAAATAGCCCTCAATATTCCCTATGGTGCTACGTGTCTCCCGGAAATCACAATCGTCTGTGCCCAGAGTAAGAAATGCGTCCTCGAAATGAAGGAGTTATTGATTTGTGCCAATACGGATTCTTCTTTTAAACATATTAGGTCAAAGAACAGTTTGCTATTCGTTAATTAAATAATCATGTAACTGCAGTCCAATATTTCTCCCTCTGTTATAGCTTTTGAGGGATAGTCTCGAGAAAAGGACCACTTGACCTCTCTGTCGCTACTCATTAATATCTTCACAAACACCACTCTCCCTCACACAGCACTCTCGTCACTCACATTTTCTTAATATTCTTGTTATGTCTACTTTCAGTGTCTCCGAACTTTATCCAATACTTCCTTACTAAAATATAAAATCATCAGACATAATAAGTAACCAAAATCACTGTTCGTTCGCAAATCTGAAATCGAAGAGAGTTACACCTCTAATCCACGTCCCAGTAAAGTCTCTATCCTCCCATTCCGCGCCCTTATATCCGTCTGTTATATTATTTCTCTCGGTTTTTGCTCCAACAGTTATTCACCATTCCTTTTCGTACTCCCATCTCTTGCTCTCATTTTATGTTCTCCTTTAACGCCATCCCAGCACTGTGAAACAAGACGAATCCATTAGGTATTAGTTTTCCGTTGAGAGTCACAAGTTATAATCGGTCTCTCATCGTCTGTGTAGTTTCCAATGCACCGCCAGACAAAAGGGCTAACGGATGTCGACTGCCCTGCGTCTCCCCCCTCCCCTCCCTTTTGTTTCTCTCTTCCCAACCTCCCTCCTCTCCCTCTTCTCCTGTCTTCCCTCTCCTCCCACCTCCATGCCCTGTGTCTCCCTCCTCTCCTTCTTTTTGTTTCTCTCTCCCCAGCCTCCCTCCTCTCCCTCTCCTTCCTCTGCCTCCCTTCTCCTCCCACTTCCACCACTGCCCTTTCGTTAGCCTTTCATCAACTTCCTAGTAACTTGGTGCCTTCGTTCTCCCCTCTCCTTAACATTACCAGAACCTAACTGAACATAAAGTGAGATATAAACCCTAACCTGTATTAAACTAATTAACGTAAGCCATCCTAATCACCTACCTTCATATGTCTCTCTAACCCTCGTCTCACTTCAACCTAATCAAACTAACATACCTTAACCTAACCAGACTAATTTGAAGAAAGTTTAATATAACCTGTCTTTACGTAGCTAAATGAAATAAACCTCGCTAGCCACCGTTAAACGAATTATTAAACCCAAATTAAACCATTCCTTTCTACACATACCGTATCAAACTAATTAAACTAAATCAATCTAACCTTACACCACACCCCAAAGTCTCCCTTCAACTCCGTCTAAGAATAACTGGAAAAACTGCATGACGTAATTTACCCATTCAGTTATGATTAGAAGGCTCAGTAAGAATCATTGTTACACTCAGCCTATCCATATCCGTATTATAACTTCCCACGTGTTATATCAGTGCTGTCTCTTCATTATAACATCATAAAACGTCACTCTTTCCCATTACCAAATCTATTTCACTGTTACCTTAGAATATTTAATCTCTCTGAGCATGCGTGTACAATGGTCGTTTTACTTTAACTTGGCCCAGATGTTTATCCTTTTGTAGCTTATTTCTCGTAGCTCAGTAGAAGAATAACACAATACTGTGGCTCTACATCCTTTCCACAGTAGCTACCTCTTCATGACCTGTATATTAATTTAGCGTTAATCTCTTGTTACAACTCGGTGTTCAAGATGGATAGTTGAAAATTTTAGACGAAGTTGGAATAAAACGGGTATAATAAGCTACTCTAGTCTAGAATACTGCTGAATACTGTGTGCCTATGAAGAGCATTGGCGAATGTTGTGAAACATATGCAAGGCAAACTGACATCTGAGGGACGGGTTATGTATCAATGTTATAATGATAAATGCGCGTTGCACGTTCAGTGGATGTATGGACAGACTTATAACAGATGTAAAGCAGTAGTTAAGCTGGTGAGGAATTGTAAGAGATCTGAACATTTAAAATCTAATGTTGGTAACGGTATTTACCTGATGTTGTGTTAACTGCTAGCTTAGAACAGTCACTGCAACCTGGCGCGGGGTTATATGACTGGAAGCGGTAAAATCTAAAAGTTGATGTAGATAAACTGTAAACTGATGGTTACTGAGAAAGAAGGTGATTTACAGTGACGTGGGGGTTACTGAAGAATGTATGGTGAGTCAGGTCGGCGGACATAGTGGAATTTGTCATCATCAGTTTGACAGTATCCGCCAAGTCCCGCCATGACGGTTAGGTGCTTCGTGGGGATAAGAAGGGAATGGGATTAGCGGAGAGGAAGGGAGGTGGTGACTTACCTTATGGGGTCACTGGTGATGGTGGAGGCGATGGCGGTTGGTTGATTTTTGTCAATAAACTACTACTACCACTACTACTGCACACTACTGCTACTACGACTTCTACTACTATGTTTTACGTACAGCCACCATAAGTAAAGTGCACATATAACACTAAAGGGGGGAGAAAGTCAGAAGAATGTTCCAAAAAGGTAGCGCTTACGGGGTCACTGGTGATAGTTAGTCTAGGTATAATGCAATGTAGACACCAGTAAAGCACACACATGAAGTTATCGTCTTATTTGCTATTACCGCCACTCCGTCAACCTGCACTGAAAATCATAATCTACCTCTGTTATCTGGCCGTATAATGCACCAGTAAAAAGCATAGGGACCCAGGGCTTGACTATTTATTCCATACATAGGGATATACAGTAATGTATTAAGAAATATTTCCGTACCATTGTACTACCATTCTCAGTACTACCACAACCACCATCATAACCTTCTTCATTCCATCACTACCATTATCCTTACCATCATCATCACCTCCATCACAATCAATATCCCCTTCCACTTTCAAACACCACCACCACAACTCTCAATACCAACACCACCACCACCACTTACTTCATTCTGGCATTAACACCCCTGTTGTCTCATCACCTCCCACTTATACATGTACTTTATAGCAGTACATGTGTAAGTGGTGAGAGTAACGTGAAAATTTATGCTGAAGGTGATGAAGGTAAGTATTTTCATGAAACGAGAGAGAGAGAGAGAGAGAGAGAGAGAGAGAGAGAGAGAGAGAGAGAGAGAGAGAGAGAGAGAGAGAGAGAGAGAGAGAGAGAGAATTTATATCCCATCCACACCTGAGAAATCTTCACCATTTTTATTTTTACTACAGCCAGACTATTTTGTTTATGTTAAGAGAGGATTCCCGCCCATCAAAGGTTAAAAGGAGTCTGCAATAACCTTTCAGAACGTAGAACTTCTTCACCATCTTACTCATATAACGAAGAAACACTTTTATTCCGTGTAGGAGTGGCTTACAATCCTTTAAGTGTTATTCCGTGCACTTAAGCTTCCAGGCACTGTGTGTGTGTGTGTGTGTGTGTCCCAGCGCGCAAGACAGTGTGGGGTGTTGTGTGGTCATGGGATACTGGATACCCCCTCCCCGCTGTGTGGTGTGTGGTGTTGTGTGGGGTCACGGGATACTGGATACGCCTTCCCCCCCCCCCCCCCCGATTATAATGTGTGTGTTGGCCACCGGTTGCTAAACACACTACCTCACCCCTCCAACCCCACACGCACCCTTTTCATGCTTCACCGCTCGTAAGGGATAAGACATGAAAAAAGTGTAGGTGAATTGAATATCTAATAGTAGGTCGGACACGGAGTGGCGTAGAAGGGGTGGTGGTGGTGATGGTGATCTGGGGGGTGTCTCATATTTCACGGGAACTTACGTAATGGTAGGGAACACAATACAAAATAAACACACACACACACACACACACACACACACACACTCTCTCTCTCTCTCTCTCTCAAGGATAACTGTGGCGAATTAAAACCTTCACTACCATAACACCTTAATGAGACTAACGCCAAACTATTTCTTGTATATGAGAGAGACCCTCCCCAGGCAAAACAAAAAAGGTACCGTATAATAAACCGTAATATCGTCCTCGCAGTGATGTGCTCAACTGTTTGTACTGTAAACCCTATAAGATGAAGGAAGAACAGGATGGGCAGTTTAATATTACCAGGGTACCCATCTGGCTCTCTGACGCCCCAGATGACAGCTACAGATTTAGGTACCGTCTGAGTTTCCAGGAAGAATGGAGGTTAGCTTAACAATGGCTAAAAAAATTGCTGTTACCGGAATGTGGATCTATACTGGGGTTGGGATTACAGGTGACAAAGATTGATTGGAGTGATACAACGTGTTAATGTCTAGCCTCATAAACTGTAGAATGCGCTCCTGGATAGTGAAAGGAGATGGACAATGGGATGGGGTGAAGGTAGGGATTAAGGGATAAGAAGGGAAAGAGGTGGGTTGGTGAATGCAAGACTTCCTTCTCCCTTCCTCCTTCACCAACCCTGTCCTTCGCTCCCTGCCTCCCTGCAAGTTAACCCAAGAAGTTACCGTACCCTAACCATTCCAATCAGTCTCAGCAACATACACGCTCTGCTCTGACCTACAAGTGGGAGTCAAAGGAGTAATGATATCTATTCATGACTATTAGGGTATCAGTGGTTTCATAAAGGGAACAGACAAAAGGAAATATAATGACTATAATTAAAGCAGAGAGAGAGAGAGAGAGAGAGAGAGAGAGAGAGAGAGAGAATGCTACCATAAATATATCATACAGGTACCAGAGATAAAAAGTGCGGATGAGATGGAGGGAAAAAGCAATGAGATACAAAGAAGATATAAGTGGCTGAGAGATAAGGAAGGGAAGAAAGATGAAGGTAAGGATCAAAAGGAACAGGTGGGTCACTGATAACACCACCAAAAATTGATTTGCAAATTGCCCTCAACATGACCAAGGTCCCTCTGATCAACCCGCCGCCTCAACCTGCACCTTATTTTAGAGTTTGTCTGATTTAGATGTGTATTTATGCCCTGTATTCATAACTGGGGCTGCGTTTTTTATCATAATACGTTTAATATGATTTTTTTTTAATGCGTTTTACACCCAAGTTATATATGGGTTAAATGTGTATATACTCGTATGCGGCTGAGTTTTATTTGTGGCTGTGTCCACCATTCAGTTACGTCTGCACACCACTGCATCTTAGTATAGATGTGCATGGGTTTACTTTCCATTATGATCTATAGGGCATGGTAACAGTCTCTGCATCCAATACCCCGAAGCAATAAGGGCTCTGCTGCTGCGGTTTGTTTGTGGTTGCATTTCACTTTCGGAATCACTATTATGAGCAACATAACTGCTGCTAGTAGAAAAAAAAAAGTCATTTAAACAAGAATCCTTTACCACTAGCGGGTATGTGAAACGGCATTAACAATTTGCCTTAAAAACTAGCCTTTGGGAATTACCAGTACTGCAACACGGGTGCGGAGTCTTATTGGAAACTTATCACCTACCGGTTATTGTTAAATATGAAACAAAGTCAGCAAAAGCAAGTGTGTGTGTGTGTGTGTGTGTGTGTGTGTGTGTGTGTGTGTGTGTGTGTGTGTGTGTGTGTGTGTGTGTGTGTGTGTGTGCGTGCGTGCGTGCGTGCGTGTGTGTGTGTGTGTGTGTGTGTGTGTGTGTGTGTGTGTGTGCGCGTGCGTGCGTGTGTGTGTATGTGTGTGTGTGTGTGTGTGTGTGTGTGTGTGTGTGTGTGTGTGTGTGTGTGTGTGTGTGTGTGTGTGTGACAGGAAAGCGATAGCTACCATACTCATCTGAATAACTACTACACCATACATCTATGCCACTCATCTCCTTACGTCTTTCTTCCTGGGTTACTTTTTGTTCCTTTCTCATTTCTTCACTTCTTATCACCTTAGCTACATTCCTTCCTCATACTTCTTACCACCCCTCTGTCATGGGGTTTTTAAAATAAATACAATATTAAAGGATAATTCTCAATAATACTGAACAGCAGGAACAAGAATTGTCTTGCTAAATCAGCAATGAGTACTTTATGCCGGCTTGCTTCGCCGATTCTCTCAGAACGAGAATTTAAAAACTTTCTCAACAGTACACAGCAGAGACTAATTACTCACAATTGCTGTTTATTAGTACTGTTAGCCTCTGGAGAAAGTGACTTCACCCCTGACAATAAATAACTAATACTATTAATGATATCAGGTTCTTGCCAATGCATTAACTCCTAGAAGGCACAACGGATTTTAAGCTTAATACAACAAGACTGGCCTAAGTACCAGTTATGAATAGCAAAGCGTTTATGCAAGCTAGGAGCTAACAGAGAAATAAGCTTAGTATGGAGAAATGAAACACGAGTTTACATTACATTAAGCTCGAGAAAAAGAACTTAACTTTATTGATTACAAAAAAATAAATTTAACGTTACATTTCAAAATGAATTCAAAATAAAGAGATCGCACTCACTCGCTCACTCAGAAGCTAAACTCTTAAACCTAGGAAAATACGAAAAGGAAATACTGGTCAGAGTGTGGACTAAGCAGATGACTGGGTGTCGTCACTGAGGAAGAACACTGCTTTCGCTGTCTCTCACCAATCACGGCGGCGGTGGGAACTAGGTGTAGTTACTGAGGAAGAACACTGCCACACACAATCTGCCTCTGTGGCGCTTGAATCTTGACTAACTCGTGGGAAAGAAGAGAGCGCTGTGGCTGCCTTTCTAACGGCTAGAATGAGTGAAACATGCCCAAAATAAATCGCTCAGCGGAAGCGCTAATGTCTTGCACAAAGACGATCACTTATGACAGTGAAAAATTGATTTGAAAAGACTCCCAACCGAATGAGAGGTTAACTGAACGATAACTGGGATTCCACTAGAGTTCGCGGTTTCCCACAAAAGCCAATGTCACTAGCCGACTTGTGACATTACGCCCCATGAAAATCAAATCTTTTTTTCTTCAGAAAAAAGATTTCAATATACATACATATAAATCCTAACTCAGTCACACAAGATTCACACTGTGGTGTGTGTGCTATCCTGCTACAGGAGAAAATCACTATCGCCAATGAGCGTAAAAACCACGTATTTACGTTAATAGAAGCAAGCTTGAGGGAAAAACTCCATGACGACAGTGAAAATCCTGTACTCAGGTCAAACTGAGCGAAAGTTCGCTACATTTACACTGACAACTAATTGTTGTGTAGCGTGGTGTATGTGATACACGGTGTAGGTGTGACAGTTGTAGTGTAACTGTACCTACGTGTAAAATGATACAGTAAATATTAATAATATGGCGACGACAAAGGCAGAGGAGAAGAGGCGGCAGCGTGCGGCAGACGATCAGCTGGCCCGCACAGCAAAACTGCTACACCCATCGCTGTACCTGCAAAATCAATTAAGGTGGAGCATCAAAAGTGTCAATGAGACAAAAATACTTATTACATTACAATTACTCTCTCTGCCTAGCAATCAGTACATGCTATGAAAGGTACGCTCTAGCTGAAAAATACGAGTGACAGCCTAAGCCTCATACATTCGAGGTCGCCATTAATTTATTAGGTACATTATTAATATCGGGGAGCTGAGAATCCTTGTGCAAAGTCGGGCTCGTGTGTCCGCAGACACAGCCTCGGGTCGCCTCTGCGGGGTTCTCTCTCAAACTTCCCCCTTAACCTACAGTACATATATTAATATCGGGGAGCTGAGAATCCTTGCGCAAAATCGGGCTCGTGTGTCCGCAGACACAGCCTCGGGTCGCCTCTGCGGGTTCTCAAACTTTCCCCCCTTAAACTATGGAACACGTGTATGTACAGGCCCTGGACATGATGTGTCCTGTGGGGCCAATGGGCGAGACGTCAGGTCTGCACCCACTTCACCACTACCCTGTCTCTCAACTGTTTCAGAGATTATGGGTGTGAGTTCAAATGGCGCAGAAAGGACATGTCCCTGACTGGTGTTACGTGGACACACATTGCAGGAACGCACAAAACTATCTATGTCTCATTCCATCCCTGGCCAGAAAAAGTCAGCTCGGATATGGCCCTGGGTTTTCCTTTTGCCCATGTGACCTCCTGAGGCTGAACAATGACCCCATTCTAACACTGCCAGGTGGTACTTGGCGGGAATGACAAACTGCAATCGAACCTCGCCCTCGGGTGTTCGTGACTCACGGTAGAGCCAACCTTGTTTGTGAAGGAACTTGGCTCGACCTTCCCGTGAATACTTAATCACTCGACCCTTTTGTTTCTTTAGCACGGCAGCAAGTGTCGGGTCAGAATGTTGTTCTTGAACAACAACTTGGCTACACGTCAGATCTTGCGGCAATTCAATGGTCACTGGGGTGACACAATCTGGAGCCTCAGTCATGGCTCGTGTTTCTGCAGCCGAAGTCTGAGTAGCGTCATCTTCGGTGCAACTATCCTTGACACTGGGAATATTGCCTACGATTAGGTCAAATAAGGGTTCTGGCATGACAACTGCGAGTGTCGTACCAGTATAAAGTGGAGATGCCACCTGGATACATGCCTCAGGGAACAATCTCACTGATCCATCAATAAGGTTTGCATGGATCTGTCGACCTGTGTACTGCTCAGGCCGAACTAGACTCTGCTTGACAGAGCAACCTGAGGATCCATTATCTCTCAGGACCTTCACAGGAATGCCTCCCACAAACCCTGGCTGAAAAAGGAAGGTACTGTCACATGTGGGAGGGCCTGTGGAGGAAGCAGCTAGCCACTGATTAGGCTGCTGAATAAATGACGCGTCAAACATGGTGCCTTGTGAATTAGATACTTGAGGGGTCGTACTCACTGCCTGTGGAGATGGAACATTGGCCATCTGTAGAGGGGTGTTCACTGTCGCTGTGGGACTAGTGAACTGTGGGGGAGTACCCGTACTGGTAGGGACATGACCACCGTTCTGCTGCTGAGGAATGAAGGCTGCGTTTGCCTCCTGCCTCCTATTCACTTGAGCTGATGGTGAAAAAGACAGTCCCGACGGTCGGTTGCGTGGCTGATACTGCTGCTGGTTAGGGTACTTGTTGTACCGCTTCCACTCAGGTTTCTGAGTGTTTTGCCCCTGGTCCTTCCTCTGCTGTTTTGTACCTTGACCATTATTCTGAGAATGGCCTTGTTGCTGGGGTTCAGTCTGAGACGGTTTCCCAGATTTATCAGCTTTCCTGTTCCAGGTATGCTGCTTGCGAGTTCAATACCCGTATGCAGTAAAGAATGCATCAGCCTTCATCACCATTTGGCTGGCATCTCCCACCTGGCAGATCTTAACCCGCCCCGTCCCATCAACGTATGGGTACGTTGCAATGATTTGCATTTGCCAGTCCCGGCGACGTACCGGTACGTCATGCAATTGCAAAGTGCATAATTTTGACAATTTTCAAATTTTGCGCTTGATTTGCGGTACATATCCTCGCATGACCTTCCCCCACCTGCCACCAGGCGGGGACACTCAGCAACTCCGCGTGACCCGTGCTAACCCGCCACTCGTCCTCTCACCTGGTAGCAACAGTCCTGCTCAGACATGGCTAAGAGAGGTCTCTCAGAGGGCGAAATTCAAGCCGCCCTGGACGCCTTTACAGGCGACAGTGATTCCTCACTGGACGTCGAGGTTGTGGATAAAGATTATGTGCAGCCAGAGGAGGAAGAAACCACCAGCAGTGATGAAGAAGTCCCGTCTCCCAGGAAGTGGCAGTACGTGACTTACTGTGCTGCTAGAGAGGGGAAGCTGGCCAAGAAACCACGTGGAACATCCTATGCCTATCCCCAACGTGATTTGGAACCAGATTTCGATGACGAGGACGAGGACGAGGATGGAGTCGTGGGACGTGCTGCCACGTGGTATGGACATGAGGCAATCACTCATCATGGCCCAGAGCGCACACCACATCGGACGAGCAGGTATGGGACTAGTATTTTGTTTGGGGAGTTAGGAAGTGCCGTGGAGGGAGTGGGGAGTGAAAGGGAAAGTACAGGGAGGATTAGGGAAAGTGAGAGTGACGTGAGTGAGTCATTGCTCTCCCTAGGTAGTGTGAGGCCGCGTAGTGTATCACGTGGGCGAGTGCGGGTGTGTTCAGTATCACGTGGGGTTGTGATGGAGGGGGAAGGTGGGGAGGAACCACTCCCAAGCATATCTTATGCTCCCCAATATCCCTTAACATGTGGTCGAGCTAGGGTACGTGAGAAAGCACGTGGTGTTGCCATGGAGGGGGAAGGTGGGGAGGAACCACTCCCCAGCACATCTTCTGCTCCCCAATATTCCACTACTTCATCCCCACAGCCCCCTAATGTTCCTCCAGACCGTAAGGGTAAGGGAAAGGGAAAGGGTAAAGGCAGAGGGAAGAGGAGTGACAGTGGGGAAGCCCTCATCACTCCTTCTCCCCCACCTCCCCCACCAGGATCTCCTCCCCACCCAGACGAAGACGGTGATGGGGATGATGGGGACGAGGGATTTGTGGGATGGAATTGGGAGGATGGGAGTGATTTTTCTCCCCTCATTCACCCCTTCACTAAGCAGGGGCGCTCTGGCTGCATTGCTCCCGGAATTCACCGTAATTCCACCAGGTTGGATTTTTTCCACCTGTTTTTTTAGTGAGGCATTTGTTGATCAGATTGTATACCAAACCAACCTTTTTGCAAGCACCCAGCGCCTTGAGAGTGAAAGATTGGGAACAAGGAGTAGGCATTCTATCATATATGATTACCCTGTCTCCCTTTCAGAAATGTTCCTATTTTTCACCCTGGTCCTTTTGATGGGTATTATACGAAAGAACAGAATTCATGCTTACTGGACAAGGGACCCTGTTATGTTTACCCCAATATTTGGGCAAGTGATGAGCCGTAATCAGTTTCAACAAATTGTAAGTCGCCTCCATTTCTATGATGCTCATGATCCTGCAAATGCGAACGACACTGATAAAATGAGGCGAATTAGGTTGGTCTTTGATCACCTGAGGCAAACCTTTCGTTCGTCATTCTATCCCTATAGAGACCTCGTCATAGATGAGAGTCTCCTATTGTGGAGAGGCAATATTTCATTTAGGCAGTATATACCCAGCAAAAGGCACCGTTTTGGGTTCAAGATCTTTGTTATGTGCGAGTGTAGGACTGGATACGTGCAAGACATAGTCTTGTACACCGGTGCACAGACAGACATAATAGAAGATCGAAGTATTGGACTGTCAGGAGCAGTGGTAAAGATGATGATAGAAGACTACCTTCATCGTAGTCACGTCCTCTACCTGGACAACTGGTACACTAGCCCTCTTCTCGCTCGTTATCTTCACATGCATGAAACGGGAGTCTGTGGAACCGTGAAGGTGAACCGGCATCACATGGCCAAGGTAGGGCGGAAACTTGCAAGGAATGAGGTTGTCTTCTTCAAAGCCAACAACATCCTTGCAACTGTGTGGAACCACAATAGAAAAGTAAGCCTCTTGTCAACGGTTCACCGCCCCTTGATGCACCATACTGATTCCGTAGATTACCGTAGCGAGAACAGGTGTCACATTTGGAAACCTGAGTGTGTCATGGACTATAACATAAACCTGCGCCTCGTGGACCAGTCAGACTCCATGATATCGACGGTAGAGTGTGCCAGGACCACGATGAAGTGGTACAAGAAACTGTTCTTTCACTTGCTAGACATCACTGCTCTGAATTGCCACCACCTGTGCGCCATGACAGCAGGAGTTCAGGAAACCTTTGAAGGGTTTGTGAGGGAGCTCACAAGAGAGATGTTTGCACGTTATGCTGTAGAAAGGCCCCAACATAGCACCCGCACTGCCCCTATTGCCCAAACTCCCCTGAGAATATCCGGCCGCCATTTCCCCACTCCTATCCTTCCCCAGCCAAACAGACCTAGGCCCCAATGCAGGTGTCACGTGTGTAGCAATTCCCGGGTGAGACTCACGACACAGAGGAAGGACACTCGCTATGAGTGCATTCAGTGTGACGTGGGTCTCTGTATTCACCCATGTTTCAGCGAATATCACACGTTGATGCAATTCTGATACGGTGTGAATGCGACAGGACGCTGAAACTATGAAGTAAATGCGACAAACAGACGCTCAGTGAAATTATCAGTCATGTTGATATCCAAATATTAGTATAAAGTGCATACGGGTACAACATAAGTGCAAAAATTGTATGTAAATGTATAAATATGTTGTAAGTGGAAACATACATAGCGAGGGTTTTATGATGCGATATTCTGTCGCTCAGTGCAATAAATACGGCCCGTAATTATGTAATTATTATTGGAAATGCTTACGGGTATAATATAAGTTCAAATTATTGTAAGTGCTGAAATATATTCTAAGTCAAATATTCATAGCGTGTGTATAGAGATGCGATATCCTGACGCTCAGTGGAATGAATAAGGCCCGTAATAATGAAAATAGAAGTCAACAAGTGGGAAAGTGTGTAATATATGTGAACAATTAGTATATAAGTGTTTGAGTATTATGTTGGTCGAAACATTCATTGCGAGGGTATTTTCATCCGATATTCTGATGCTCACTTGAATAAATAATGCCAGTAAGTATGTACAGTGCAGTATAGGGGTGTAAACGTGTGTAATGTAAGTGGGAAAGTATAACTGGAGTGCATAAATAAAGTAGAAGATGAAACACGAGTGTTTGAGATTGTGGTTGCTGCGTGAATATGCACTAGCATATCGCTAAATGCCCTTGTAATGAATGTAAATAACTGAAAACATTTACAGTGGTGGAGGAAAGGTTCTATGTAAAGGGAAAAATAATAGGAAAGTGATAAAACAATTGGGTATGTTGAAATACGAGTCATAGCGAGTGCGCTTACTAAGCTGATGTGCGCTAAACTTATGCTGCATGTCATCATAATGAATGAAAACATCTGAAAACACTTACAAACAGTAGAAATTGGTAAAGTGTCATTGAAACAGAAGTATACAAGTAGAAAAAATGATATGTTGACTGATATTAGAAACTTAGCACATAGCATGTTACGACTCGGACCTAACTCGCTATGCTCGCGCGATGGTACAATGCTTATTTTTCATATATATGTGTCTGAAATCCATTATATTGTTACTGTTATTGTTTATTAGTTCAAATTCAATAAATATAGAGGTGTTGTGTGTTGTTTCTCCCAGTATTCCTTACCATAGAAAACGTGAGCGTCTGACAATCAATAAAAGAATACGATACCTGGCGTGGGGGACCTCACCTGTTCTGACCACTTATAGACCACGGTAAGCCCTTTCTTGGTGATTTTCCTTCGTTTCTCAACCTAAGCGGAAGTTTGAGCCAAAAAAAAAAAATTCCAAAAAGGCTCGGGACTGGGGGATGTCGGAGGTGCGGAAAACCTCGGGAAGTGACGGCTTAAGCTGAGCCACAAGTTCAGTAGGCCATGACTTTTCCAGCTGCATGCACAGCATAAAAGTCAATTATCCCCTCACGCGTGGAAGGAGTTTCATCTTTCTCCATCCACTCATCTAAGGAAGCAGTAAGCCGGTCAAGAAACTTAACTGCAGTCTCTTTATCCTGTAAACGTGCCCTCAAGAACTGACTCTTGGCGTCGTCAACTGTGAGACCATACGCTTTGACGAGTGCGGCCTTCATCATCTCATACGTGAGATTGTCTCCACGAATTCTGTGGAGAATATCAAGGGCAGGGCCCTCAAACAGGCTAAGAAACTGAAGCCGCTTAGCTGCATCATCCAGTTGGTAAAGTTGAGCCATGTCTTCAAAATGAGCTATGTATGGCTTGATTCGCTCGCCATCTTTGTATGGGGGAAGCTTGATGTGTGGGGTCGCCATAACATGTGCAGGGAGAACGCTCGTGGAGCTTGGACCAACTGCACCAGATGTGTCTGAAGCCAAGGAATCTCGCTTGAGCTTCAGCATTTCATATTCGTGTTTTTTGCGTGCTTCTT
Source organism: Coenobita brevimanus (assembly GCF_032717465.1). Classification (NCBI taxonomy): domain Eukaryota; kingdom Metazoa; phylum Arthropoda; class Malacostraca; order Decapoda; family Coenobitidae; genus Coenobita; species Coenobita brevimanus. Next base: position 10,760,862 of record NC_137049.1, on the reverse strand, counting down.
GCTCGGCACGTTCATGTTCTCGTTCTCTCTCTCGTTCCTCACGCTGTTCTCGCTTGTGTTCTAAGTCGAGATCGCGCTGTTTTCGCTCGTGTTCTAAGTCGAGTTCGCACTGTTTTCGCTCGTGTTCGTGCTGTTCTCGCTCGTATTCGCGCTCCTTTTCGCGTTCCTCATGCTGAATTTGACGCTCTTCATGAGCATCACTCTCACGCTGCTGTTCGTAATGAAACCAAGAGAGGACGAACTCCTTGATTTCAGTTGGGTCCGTAAGACCCATTTCTTTGGCTTCCTGTACATAGACGCTGGTCGACATGATGCTAACTCAATCTAAGTACTAGCGACTCAGTACTGACTGCGATTTTTTTTTTGCAAAGAGAAATGCTAATAATAAAAAATAAAGAATATAGGCACAGGTTAGTGGTGACCAGTTTTATCTAATTAAACTGGTAAAGAAAGAAAATTAAACAGACAACTGACTGTCAAAACTATTATGTAAAATAATACAAATGAATCAATAATCACCAGTGAGGTAGTGCCTATAGACTTTAATAATGAATACCTAAGTATGAACGAGTGAGTATTATCTCGTGAATAGCTTTAGAGCTAGGAGTTAATATCCTGGAATGAGGTCGCCAATTGTCACGGGGTTTTTAAAATTATGCAGTATTAAAGGAGTGATTTCCAATTATACTGAAGAGCAGGGACAATGAATTGTCTTGCTAAATCAGCAATGATTACTTTATGCCGGCTTGCTTCGCCGATTCTCTCAGAATGAGAATTTATAAACTTTCTCAACAGTACACAGCAGAGACTAATTACTCACAATTGCTGTTTATTAGTACTGTTAGCCTCTGGAGAAAGTGACTTCACCCCTGACAATAAATAACTAATACTATTAATGATATCAGGTTTTTGCTGATGCGTTAACTCCTAGAAGGCACAACGGATTTTAAGCTTAATACAACAAGACTTTCCTAAGTACCAGTTATGAATGGCAAAGCGTTTATGCAAGCTAGGAGCTTTCCTTGGGGGAAGCAGCCTAGGTATATAGATAGATAGATAGGAGCTAATAGAGAAATAAGCTTAGTATGGAGAAATGAAACACGAGTTTAAATTACATTAAGCTCGAGAAAAAGAACTGTTAAATTTATTGATTACAAAGAAATAAATTTAATGTTACATTTCAAAATGAATTCAAAATAAAGGGATCGCACTCACTCGCTTACTCAGAAGCTAAACTCTTAAACCTAGGAAAATACGAAAAGGAAATACTGGTCAGAGAGTGGAACTAAGTGGATGACTGGTTGTCGTCACTGAGGAAGAACACTGCTTTCGCTGTCTATCACCAATCACGGCGGCGGTGGGAACTACGTGTCGTTACTGAGGAAGAACACTGCCACACACAACCTGCCTCTGTGGCGCTCGAATCTTGACTGACTAATTAGTGGGAAAGAAGGGAGTGCTGTGGCCGCCTTTCTAACGGCTAGAATGAGCGAAACACGCCCAAAACAAATCGCTCAGCGGAAGCGCTAATGTCTTGCACAAAGACGATCACTTATGACAGTGAAAAATTGATTTGAAAAGACTCCCGACCGAATGAGCGGTTAACTGAACGATAACTGGGATTCCACTAGAGTTCGCGGTTTCCCACAAAAGCCAATGTCACTAGCCGACTCGTGACACTCTACTCACTACCTTCACCATATACCTGCCATACCTAGTTTTTTTTTTCTTTTTTATACCCTCAACTCCTACCATTATCACCGTGTTCTTTACCTTTTATCTTGTTTTTGCCTTGCATGATTATAAAACTGACTGAAAAGCCGAGATAATATTCCTCTCCCAAACGAAGCTTATCGGGAATTGGGTAGTCGGTAGCGGCCTTAACAACTACCCTACTGCAACCCTTGCTTAGTCAGGTACAGTAATTGTGATTCAGGGGGCCCCTGCCAAGATACATTGGCAATTAAAGTCGCTGCCATCTAGCCCAATGGACAGTTTTGAGGGCCAGAAGGGAAAGAGTTGGGAAGATGCAGTGGAGGGAGGACGGCAAGGAAGAACGATCGGATGAACAACCAAAACCTCACCATCCGTCACAGTATCCTCCCAGTCACCACCGCTGCATATTGCCGAAATGTAATACGTTTGGGTACTTTTGCTTCTTCAAGAATGTCTAGGTAATATTGGATTGATGTGTTAGGATAAGTTAGTGCGTTAATATTAGCTTAGTTTATGTTTACCGATAAAATACAGCCATCATCCAGGGAGGTGAGAACTTAGCCCGCGGTACTGAAATGACTTGTTGTGGCACAAGTTCAGTTGAACGTGAACCCACTGCACTTCAAGAGGAAGTTGTCCTTCTCTTGCATTATCATTTCGAAGAATTGGCAGGGAGTTGAGCTGAGGGACGTTTGTATAACTGGACGGTGGAGCAGCCTGGCTATATCGGTGCCACCACATGAAGGCTTCCCTCCCCAGCACCAAAACAGCTTCCAATACAGGCATCTGTGTCCTGCCCACCTCACCACGCACCTCACCCAGGACATGCAAGACCTGAACTGATGTATTTCAGAATCAGCGCACCGATGAGGCTTTTTTTTTTTTTTCTTTCTTTTCGTGTGTTCGACTCTGGGCATAGGCTTCACAGCTTGCTCCCAAGGTCCATTAGTCCTCCTATATACCATACACCTCTACATGTCACCACTTCGGCGCTAACACCCACCGTCCATATTGAATAAATGCAAAGGCTGTCTCATACAGGGCTGATGTATTGGTATTAGCGGGAGTATTTTTACGACATGTCGGCACCAGTTTTCCTCAGACTGACCTGACCTGATGTATAATGACTTAATCGGTCAGATGCAGCTGAGACGAACCAATTATCCTGAGTGGCCGTATTTGGAAAACCACAACACAAGATGAGTTGCACGGTTTCCAGCACACTCCTTCGTGGATGTGACGTGTGTGTGTGTGTGTGTGTGTGTGTGTGTGTGTGTGTGTGTGTGTGTGTGTTTTAAGTACGAAATAGAGATCTTCACTATGATTCTTCCGGGGCAAAGTTTGGTTAGAATACGATAGGCTAGACTGAGCAAGGGTAAGCACTAAACGAAGCATGTGCCCGGAAAAATCATAGTGAAGACCCCACTCTCACTTGGATTAAACACACACACACACACACACACACACACACACACACACACACACACACACACACACACACACACACACAATAAAAGTTTTCCTACAAGTTGGTCCTGAAACTTAATATTTGTAGCATCTTTTACTGCCTTGTTGCATCATTCCCTGCCCTATCTTTCCTCGCTGCTTCCTTCCTTCATTATTGCATCTTTCCCTACCTTCCCTGCCTTATTGAATTTTTCCCTGTTGCATCTTTCCCTGCCATTTTGAACAATTCCCTACTGTTCCTTTCGTTATTGCATCATTTCCTGCCTCGTCGGAACTTTCCCTGCCTTCTTGCAGCTTTCGCTGCCTTCTTGCATCATTTCCTGCTTTCTTGCAACTTTCCCTGCCATTTTCCATCTTTCTCTGCTCTTCCTTTCCTAGTCTCGCCCTTTTCTTCAATTTTGCATCTTTCCTGCCTTGCTTCATTATTTCCTGCTCTGCTGCATATTTTTCAGCCCTATGGCATCTTTACGTTTATTGCTTCATGTTTCCTTGTGCTGTTGCATCATTCTTTATTACACTTTTCCTTGTCTTTCTGCATGTTTCCCCGCCTTGTTGCATATTTCCTGCCTTGTTCCATTTTTCTCTGTCTTGTTGTATCTTTGCCTTGGTGCATCTTTCCGTGGCCCTGTACAAAGTTAGTCTGTTAATATTAGTTTAGTTTATGTTTGCCGATAATATAAAGCTATCATCCAGGGAGGTGAGAACTTAGCCCTCGGTACTGTAATGTCTTGTTGTGGCTCCAGCTCGTCTGAACGTGAACCCAGTGGACTGCACGCTAAAGTTTTTTGCATTATCATTTCGGAGGATATGGAGAGAGTTGAGCTGAGGGACGTTTGTATAACTGGGCGGCGGAGCAGCCTGGCTATGTCGGTGCCACCACATGAAGGCGTCCCTCCCCGACACCAAAACAGCTTCCAATACGGGAATATGTGTCCTGCCCACCTCACCGCGTACCCCACCTAAGACATGCAAGACCTGATTCAATGTACCTCAAAATCAGTGTGCCGATGAGACTGATTTCTGGCACATGTTTTCATCAGACTGACCTGACCTGATGAATAAGGACTTTTAATCGATCAGATGCACCTGAGAGGAACCGAATATCCTGAGTGGCCGTATTTGGAAAACCACAACACCAGCTGAGTTGAACGGTTTTGGGGACACACTTTCGTGGAGGTGACGTGTGTGTGTGTGTGTGTGTGTGTGTGTGTGTGTGTGTGTGTGTGTGTGTGTGTGTGTGTGTGTGTGTTTTAAGGACGAAATAGAGATCTTCACTATGACTTTTCCGGGACAAACCCTTAGTTTTGCACTTAGTAAATAAGGAGGGGAAGGGGGATTCCGGAGCTTCTGGCTCCGTTGTTATCGCATATACTTTAAAATTAAGTTGTTGGATCATGTTAGATTAAGTGTGGTTAGAAAAGGATAGGCTAAGTTGAGCAAGGGTAAGTACTAAACGAAGCATGTGTGCGGGAAAAATCATAGTGAAGACCCCCCTCTCACTTCAATTACACACACACACACACACACACACACACACACACACACACACACACACACACACACACACACTATAATGTTTTCTAAATGTTGGTACTGTAACTTAATATTTGATTCCTCTTCCACTTCCTTTTTGCATCATTTCCTGCCCTTTCTTTCCTTGTTGCATCTTTTCCTTCATTACTGCATCTTTCCCTACCTTCCCTGCCTTATTGCATCTTTCCTTGCTGCATTTTTCCGTGCCATGTTGCAAAATTCCATACCCTTCCGTTCCATATTGCATCATTTCCTGACTTGTTGCATCTTTCCCTGCCTTGTTTCATCCATCCCTGCGTTGCTGCATCTTTCCCTGCTTTGTTGCAACTTTCCCCTCCTTTTTCCATCTATCTCTGCTCTTCCTTTCCTCGTCTCGCCTTTTTCTTCCATTTTGCATCTTTCTTGTCTTGTTCCATCTTTTCTTGCTTTTCTGCATCTCTCTCAGTCCTGTTGCATCTTTCCCTTTATTAGCTCCGCCAAGGAGGTAATAAAACGAGAGATTGTTTGTTTGTTGGTTAGTTGATTTGTGAGCAAGATTACACCAAAACTACAGGACGGATTTCCAAGAAAGTTGGTAGAAGAATGGACCTTGACCATGAAGAGACTTCAATAAATTTTGGTGCGGATCAGGATAAAGGTGCGGATCCAGGATTTTATCTCTTTTTCACCTTCTTTAACATTCCGAGATAGCGCGTTTTCCGACATTTTCGTAAATTCTTTAGTGAATATTGCATGGATATTAATGGCGGATTTATGCGCTCTACTAAGTGCCTTTCTAGTTGTTGCATGTTTCCTTGCGTTGCTGCATCTTTCCCTATTGAATTTTTCATTGCCTTTCCGAATGTTTCCCAATCTTGTTGTCTCTTTCATGCTTTCCTGCATTTTTCTCTGCCTTGTTGCATCATTCCCTGTCGTGTTGGATCTTTCCTTGCCTTCTTGCATCTGTCCCTGCCTTCTTGCATCTGTTCCTGCCTTGTTGCATCTCTTCCTGCCTTGTTGCATCTTTCCCTTCTTGCATCATTCCGTGGCCTATATTACCTTGTCCTGCACTCGGCAATATATGTATCCGAACACTTCTTGCGTCTTATCTTACAATGCCACAATGAGCGAAACATGTAAACATTACCATTGCCATCAGCAGAGGAAAACATTTACACTTTTGGTTTGTAGGTAACGTAACGACAAGCTTCAAATACTGATTCCGAAAAATAAAAATAAAAATTCACCTCGCAACCAGATATACAGATCATGCCGAGATGACAAATTCCATACGACTCCTGCAGAAATCCATTGTACCCAGTTCTTATTTATTTTCTTTTTTGCCGACTGTGCAGCTGCGGTCACTAAATGTTTTACGCTTCTCGAAACTGTGTCAGTATGTCATGAGATTTTGCTAAGCTGACAAATGACTATAATGAACAAGAAATTATATTACTTTGTGGGATATACCCTGTAGACTGCGGTAATGGCGACGACCTAGTGTGTGTGATATGCAGCATGGAACTCAGCTTAAGGGCGAATAGGGTAATAGATTCTGCTATAGGGAAAAAGATATTACCCAACTTTTTTTTTCACTGTTGTTATACTGTGCGATTTATCCCCTACACATTTTAACAGACCAAGAAAAATTAATATACCCGTGGGAGGATTCTCAGACAAGGAGTTAAAAACACAAGTGAATCCTTTTCCTACGATGAAAAGTTTTAAATGAGAGGATTACTTCCAACTTGGAGGAGATGCCCCGTAATGAAGGGGATCCTCTGCGCTTATGAACTCCTAATTAAACACAAATTTTCATCTGCCATACTGCCGTCATGTCATCAGACGTTCAATACTTGTGATTCACTCCATTCATATTACATGGCCCAACGCGGTGTTGTCTAATCTGAGTAAATATAGGACATTATCATCGGGACCATGCCATTCATAAAATAACGTTTCCAGCACGACGTGAAGCTCCTGTCCCGCTACGTGATGGGGGCTACGGTATCTCACTGTGAAGGGGAAAAAAAAAACACAATGTACACAAGACAAAGTAGTGCTGGCAAGATGCATGGCACCCGCATGAGCACAGGGATGCCAGTGTGGGATAGGGCCAAGGGGAATTGTGCGGTATCCATCCACTAAGGTGTATGATTGTTTCGTGATCAGTGTGTACCGACGCTTGGCCAATCTGTTCTACTATATATCAACACGCACTAAGTAAAATATCATATAGAATTTAAGAATATAGTGATAATTAGCACGTAAGAGTGACGTGCTCCAGTAGATGGCCTGCAAAACTGGGGAAAGTACGACTCATCCTTTCAGTGTCTTTTCTACCTTCAGTCTCTCGTTTAAAGTTTGTGCGCATGTGTGTCGGGTCGAAAATTGCTTAACCCTTTTAGTCGCCGTGGGGAAGGCAGACCCCAAATACTTGGTGATAATTTACGATGAATGTGACAAGGATTGAACATGTCTGGTCTATCTCGTATTGTTGCTGACTACACTCTATAATATGGAGACTGATCACAAAAAACCATAGGAGGTGACGCATTATTTAGCTTAGTTTTGCTTCAGTCAGGCGGTTCTCTTAAGCTTAGGGGATGTGTGGTAGTAAAGGGGTAATGAAGGCTTCAGCTCTTAAAGTCAATCCGGAATTTAGGACAATCACCTGAAGGAAGCAAGAATGAAATGGATACCACGATATCGGAGTGAAGGGGAATGAATTTTGGATCCCAAAATGGAGGACGAAATTCTAGTGTCTGACAAAAGTTCTTAATGCATGTAACGATAAAACATTGTGTCTGGCCTCTCAGCATCGTTGGAGACCGCACTCTGATAGAACGTGGGTTGATCTCATCGTATAACCTTAGACGCTTCAATGACCGTGGAAAATAGTGACCTTGTCTACACCGTCACGTTCAGTGTTATCAATGCCGCTGTCAAGTTTGAGTCTCGTCGGCCCGGGATTTCTTTTACTTCTTCCATATTTACTCAATTTTGCTTCTGACGCGTATTTTTTGCAGATATATTTTAATTATACCCTTGGTATATCAAGATATTTTTATTCAGCCTAGAGAGGACTGTGAAAGGGTTAACAAAAGCTAGATAGTTCGATATGTCTGAAAAGGCATGATTGAAGCAAGGCATCGTAATGAAGGCATTAGTATTTAATTTACTATTACAAATGTAACTTACTTTCGTATTAAAATAAGAGTAATTACACAGAAGAGATTATTAAGGTGTAATAAGCGACATGCCGCCTATTAAGGTCTTGAGAAGGTCCTTGCAGCTGATGTCAAGTACCTTAACCTAATCACTATACACGTCTTTAATGTTTTGTTCTTGCTATCTCTGTTATCTTGTTTTTTTTCTTGGAGGGAACACTTCGTAGGCGTCTAGCCTTTGGTTCTTTCTTTAGCGCATAAAAAAAGACGGTTTTTCTCTGCTTAATGTACATATACTGTATCTATCTGTGCAGGTAAGATGTAACCTCTTTAACTCCTTCACCGCTAAGATCCTTTCCTGATCTGAGTAACACAGTCTGGAACCATCAAGAATGAAAAATAAAGGATATTCTCGGGTTAGTAGTGTTAATCACATAGGCTATTACAGAGACCTTTAGGTATGTTAATAGTTTATATACATACATACATACATACAAACACACACACACACACACACATACAGGTATAGACAGATAGACAGATAGATAGACCGCCTTGGAGAGAGCTCCAACATACTTGACCTCTTCCTCACAACTAATCCTTCTGCTTACTCTGTTAATCTTTTCTCTCCGTTGGGCTCCTCCGATCACAACCTTATTACCTTAACCTGTCCTATCGCTCCAGTACGGCCTGCGGACCCTCCAGGGAAACGTTGTCTCTGGCATTTTGGAGCTGCGGACTGGGAGGCCCTCAGGCAGTACTTCTTTGATTTTCCCTGGAATGATTATTGCTTCCATGGCCGTGAGCCATCTGAGTGTGCCTTGCGCATTACGGAGGTTATTCTCTCGGGCATGGAAGCATACATTCCTTTCTCATATCCTTTGACTAACGCAAGAAAGCCTTGGTTTAATCACGCTTGTTCTAATGCTGTCCGCAACAAGGAGAAGGCCTACAAAAGGTACCGGAGCCAACCCACCCCTGAATCACATAATCTTTACGTTTCTGCCCGGAATCGTGCTAAGTCTGTTCTTCGCTCTACTAAAAATAATTTCATCCATACTAAATGCTCTCAACTCTCCAACTCGAATTCTTCCCGCTCCTTCTGGCACCTTGCCAAAAATCTTTCTAACAACTTTACCTCATCATCCTTCCCTCCTCTTTTCTACTCTGATGGTTCTGTAGCTATTTCTTCTACTGATAAAGCAGATCTCTTCGCACAGACTTTCTCCTCCAATTCCACCTTAGACGATTCCGGTGCTGTTACTCCATCACTTCCCCCCTCTGACTTCCTCATGGCTGACATTAAAATTTCTTCAGTTGATGTATTTTCTGCCATTACTGGCCTCAGTACTAACAAGGCATATGGGCCTGATGGGGTCCCTCCTGTTGTTCTCAAAAACTGTGCTTCTGTGCTTACACCCTGCCTAGGCAAACTATTTCGCCTTTGTCTGTCAACTTGTACCTTTCCTTCTTGCTGGAAGTTTGCTCTCATTCAGCCAGTCCCAAAGAAGGGTGACCACTCCCAACCCTCCAACTATCGTCCAATTGCTTTAACGTCCTGTATTTCAAAAGTTTTCGAGTCAATTCTTAATAAAAAAATTTTAAGGCATCTTTCCTATCACAACCTTCTTTCCGATCGTCAGTATGGGTTCCGTCAGGGACGCTCCACTGGCGATCTTCTCACCTACCTTTCAGACTCCTGGTCATCCTCCTTTCGGGACTTTGGCGAAAGCTTTGCCATTGCACTTGACATCTCAAAGGCTTTCGATCGAGTCTGGCACAAATCTTTAATTTCCAAACTGCCCTCCTACGGTTTCTATCCTTCTATCTGTACCTTCATCGCTAGCTTCCTTTCTGGTCGTTCTATAGCTGCTGTCGTAGACGGCCATCGTTCTTCTCCTAGATCTATCAACAGTGGTGTTCCTCAGGGCTCTGTCCTATCACCAACTCTCTTCCTTTTATTCATCAATGATCTAAGCTGTACATCTAACCCTATCCACTCTTACGCTGATGACTCCACCCTTCACCTTTCCATTCGGTTCCCGCAACGCCCATCTCAACAGTTACTTCAAGAAACAAGGGATGAGGCTATGGCACACCTAATGTCTGACTTGGCTCATATCTCTGACTGGGGTAAAAATAATATGGTTGTCTTTAATGCTTCTAAGACTCAGTTCTTACACCTATCAACCCGACAAAATCTTCCACAGGTATACCCACTAATGTTTAATAATATTCAGATTAATCCTGCATCATCCTTGAACATGCTTGGGGTTTCATTTACTCGGGACTTATCTTGGAAAGATCATATTACATCTCTTGTAAAATCTGCTTCCAAGAGATTGGGTGTGCTAAGCCGACTCCGCTCTTTCTTTACCCCTGCACAATTGTTGACTCTATACAGGGGTTTTATCCGCCCCTGTGTGGAGTACAACTCTCATGTGTGGGGAGGCTCCCCACATACAGCTCTTCTCAATAGGGTGGAGTCAAAGGCTTTTCGTCTCATTAACTCTCCTCCTCTTACTGACTCCCTTCAACCTCTGTCTCTTCGCCACACTGTTGCATCTTTATCTCTTTTCTATCGCTACTTTAATGGTCACTGCTCCTCTGAACTGTCTGCTTGCATTCCTCGACCTCTACGACGGGCGCGTAGCACCCGTCTGGTAGCAAACTCTCATCCCTTTTCTGTCCAACTCTCTAATGCAAGCGTTAACCGTTACTCCCAGTCTTTCATTCATGCAACAGGTCAGCTCTGGAACTGTCTCCCTCTGTCTGTATTTCCTCCTGCCTATGATCTCCAGTCTTTCAAACGCAGTGTGTCCAGGCATCTCAAAATGATCGGATCTTGAATTTGGCTCTCTATTGTATTTTGTTTTTCTCTTGGAGGGAACTGTTACTGCGGGCTCATGGCCTTTGGTTCCTTCTTCCTCGCATAAAAAAAAAAAAAAAAAATTAATTCATTTACTTATTTATCTATTATTTATTTACTATTTATCTATCTGTCTATATATATATTTATTTATTTATTTATCTATCAATGTCTATCTATCTATCTATCTATCATCTATCTATCTACCTATCTATCTATCTATCTATCTATCTATCTATATATATATATATATATATATATATATATATATACATATATATATATATATATATATATATATATATATATATATATATATATATATATATATATATATATATATAGTATATATATATATATATATATATATAGATAGATAGATAGATAGATAGATAGTCTATGACAATCTCTGACAACCCCCTTATTTCGTCGGTTAAGGTAGCTCCCTAGCACCTCGTCCTCAGTGATTTATTTCTGGATGTAAGTAATACTGAAAGGATTATGCAACATAGAAGAAGGCAGTGAAGTGTTATAAACAAATGAATCACATAGGAAGAGGAGATAGGGAGCTTCCTCAACCAATGAAGGGAGAAAGGAAGGAATTATCAAGAACTAGCACCAAGCCATAATAAGGATATATGGCACTAAGGTTGATGCTGACGTGATTTTGTCGATGAAAATGCTGAGTGATGAACCAGTTTGGCGTTAAAGCACAGGGAGGAAGGGTCTGTGTCAAAGAGAGTCCATAAACTGTCCATGCCCGTCATGGACAATATCTCCATCGCTGCTGGCGACTGGGGTCATAGCTTCATGGAACTTGTTTGTAGGGAGGCGTGACACGGCACACCCCTGGCCCGGTTCAGGCTATTACTGCCTGGGGACCAGTTTGCTGCTGATCACAGGCAGTGAACCTGCCTAGTATGGTTGCACATGACAAGTATAAGGCTAAGATGATAATTACGAGAGGGACACTTTTCGTCTGATCCCTAACAGTGAACCTGCCTAGTATGGTTGCACCTGACTAGTATAGCTCCACTGATCACTGGGATGCACGAGCTTCTCCGCCACGGCAAGGCAGTGTTCCTTCGGAGAAGATTTTGGGGTTGTTAGAGTAAAACAGGATTAACACGTCTTGAAAGAGTAAACACAGGTGACGTAGATCATTTGGTAGTAGCTGAAATGGAGTAGTTAAGATTTTTTAACCCGTAAAGGGTTAAATTTTAGTGATGGATCTCAGTGAGGCCATTTCTGACTGTGTGTGGTGAAGAACTCTGGAAATTCCTCTGTCCCCTCTCTTACGATGCACTTGGGACTCCGGGGATTCCTCTCAGTTCCCTCTCTTACGATGCATTTGAGACTCAGGGGATTCCCCTAACTTCCCTCTCTCACGATGCACTTGGGACTCCGGGGATTCCTCTAAATCCCTCTCTCACGATGCACTTGGGACTCCGGGGATTCCTCTCAGTTACCTCTCTTACGATGCACTGGGAACTCTGGGATTCCTATCAATGTTTTCTTCATTTAAGTGAGATTCTTTTTGACCCTCCTTTCTTACTGACCCTGCACGGATGAGCCCTCTTTCTTGATCCTGGGGCTTCCTTACACACCCGGGGCCCCTGATGGCCGTCATCCGGAGCCACTTTCATGCCCCCATTGTGGCCATTCTCAGGCTCTGGGTAAGTATATAACGCCACTGGATCCACGTACATATCTTCGGTACCATCACCCACCGAGTACAGAGACTTGTTGGCCGGCTGCCGTCCTGGCTTCGTCCCCCTCCGTCTCCTCGCCACGATAATTTTGTTGCTGTCCATCACTTACCGTCAACAGGTAAATCTAGCAAAATAACACTCCTGTAACCTGGATGGTAGTAATGAACTCAGTGTATATATGGTACATCACTTTCCTTATCCACAGGTAGTTTGTTCCAGGTTCACTATCCAGCCGTATTTCAATGATATTTGAAATCTAAGACCAAGCATAACAGACCATGGGCGGGGGAGGCTGGACTGCGAATGAAGAGCTGAGAGGAAGGTTGGGTTTTGATGTTCTAGTGTTATGATAAGAAGGGGTAAACTAGGATGGTCTGGGTATTGGGAGTGATTGCAGGACAACAGTTGGGTGCGGAGGGAGAGAGATATCAACATTGAAAGAAGCGTTTCAACACGCAGAGAAAAAGACCTGGGACGAGGTCATAGAGTGTTACCTCAGGGATAAGGAACTAAATATAGAGGCTGCTAGAGACCAAGCAGCGTAGAGAGCCACCATTAGATAACCAAGACCTTCGTAGGCAAGCGTGTTGGAGCCTTGATAAATGAACGAATGCACGAAAAAGCCCAGGAGGAATCTCACCAAATCCATAATGGTTCTCTGTGTGATATCCAGTGAGGGGTGGCATCGACGGAGAAAAATCCAGGCACCTCATCCCTGCTCACTGACGACCACTCATGTGTCTGTTTGCACCCGTGGTGGGAATGGTTGCACTTAAACCATCGCCACGCCCATATCAGTCAACATGTAACGCCACTTTGTTATCCATGTACATCCCACTCCCTGCTTCACAGCTACCAGCATCCCGTAAATTTATTTCAGCACACTATCCCACCCTTATCTTATTTCTGCCATTCCACGTCAAATTATACAAGATTATTTTTTCTGACGCGTATGCCGTCCTTCATTCAACCCCCGTTTCGCAGGATTTCCCATTCAACCTAAAGAGACAGAGGCGACAGCAGAAGAGGGACAGTTACGGGGAAGTGAACTCCATGAGAGAGGTCAGGGAAGTATTCTCTTGTACTAATATGTAATCAGTGAGATGAGGGAAGCAGTGGAGGGAGGACGGCAAGGAAGAACGCTTGGATGAACAACCAAAACCTCACCGTACATCACAGTAACATCCTCCCAGTCACCACCGCTGCATATTGCCGAAATGTAATACGTTTGGGTACTTTTGCTTCTTCGAGAATGTCTAGGTAATATTAGATTGATGTGTTAGGATAAGTTAGTGCGTTAATATTAGCTTAGTTTATGTTTATCGATAAAATACAGCCATCATCCAGGGAGGTGAGAACTTAGCCCGCGGTACTGAAATGACTTGTTGTGGCACAAGTTCAGTTGAACGTGAACCCACTGCACTGCAAGAGGAAGTTGTCCTTCTCTTGCATTATCATTTCGAAGAATTGGCAGGGAGTTGAGCTGAGGGACGTTTGTATAACTGGACGGTGGAGCAGCCTGGCAATATCTGTGCCACCACGTGAAGGCTTCCCTCCTCAGCATCAAAACAGCTTCCAATTCGGGCATCTGTGTCCTGCCCACCTCACCACGCACCTCACCCAGGACATACAGACCTGAACTGATGTATTTCAGAATTAGAGCACCGATGAGGCTCTTTTTTTTTTTTTTTTTTTTTTTTTTTTTTTTTATTGTGCTCGACTCTGGGCATAGGCTTCACAGCTTGCTCCCAAGGCCCAGTAGTCCTCCTATATACCATACACCTCCACATGTCACCACTTCAGCGCTAACACCCACCGTCCATATTGAATAAATGCAAAGGCTGTCTCATACAGGGCTGATGTATTGGTATTAGCGGGAGTATTTTTACGACATGTCGGCACCTGTTTTCCTCAGACTGACCTGACCTGATGTATAATGACTTAATCGGTCAGATGCAGCTGAGACGAACCAGTTATCCTGAGTGGCCGTATTTGGAAAACCACAACACAAGATGAGTTGCACGGTTTCCAGCACACTCCTTCGTGGATGTGACGTGTGTGTGTGTGTGTGTGTGTGTGTGTGTGTGTGTGTGTGTGTGTTTTACTGTAAGTACGAAATAGAGATCTTCACTATGATTCTTCCATGGCAAAGTTTGATTAGAATACGATAGGCTAAATTGAACAAGGGTAAGCACTAAACGAAGTATGTGCGCCGGATAAATCATAGTGAAGACCCCACTCTCACTTAGATTAAACACACACACACACACACACACACACACACACACACACACACACACACACACACACACACACACACACACATACACACACACACACACACACACAATATAATGTTTTCTATTTGTTGGTACTGAAACTTAATATTTGTAGCATCTTTTACTGCCTTGTTGCATCATTCCCTGCCCTTTCTTTCCTCGTTGCATCCTTCCTTCATTATTGCATCTTTCCCTACCTTCCCTGCTTTATTGCATCTTTCCCTGATGCATCTTTCCCTGCCATTTTGAAAAATTCCCTACTCTTCCTTTCGTTATTGCATCATTTCCTGCCTCGTTGCAACTTTCCCTGCCTTCTTGCATCTTTTCCTGCTTTGTTGCATCATTTCCAGCTTTCTTGCAACTTTCCATCCCATTTTCCATCTTTCTCTGCTCTTCCTTTCCTAGTCTCGCCTTTTTCTTCAATTTTGCATCTTTCCTGCCTTGCTTCATTATTTCCTGCTCTGCTGCATATTTTTCAGCCTTGTGGCATCTTTACGTTTATTGTTTCATGTTTCCTTGTGTTGTTGCATCATTCTTTATTACACTTTTCCTTGTCTTTCTGCATGTTTCCCCGCCTTGTTGCATATTTCCTGCCTTGTTCCATTTTTCTCTGTCTTGTTGTATCTTTGCCTTGGTGCTTCTTTCCATGGCCTATATTACCATGTACTAATTTAGTCTGTTAATATTAGTTTAGTTTATGTTTGCCGATAATATAAAGCTATCATCCAGGGAGGTGAGAACTTAGCCCTCGGTACTGAAATGTCTTGTTGTGGCTCCAGCTCGTCTGAACGTGAACCCAGTGGACTGCACGCTAAAGTTTTTTGCATTATCATTTCGGGGGATAGGGAGGGAGCTGAGCTGAGGGACGTTTGCATAACTGGGCGGCGGAGCAGCCTGGCTATATCGGTGCCACCGCGTGAAGGTATTCCTCCCCGACACCAAAACAGCTTCCAATACGGGAATATGTGTCCTGCCCACCTCACCATACACCCCACCTAAGATATGCAAGATCTGAATCAATGTACCTCAAAATCAGTGCGCCGATGAGACTGATCTCAGGCACATGTTTTCCCCAGACTGACCTGACCTGATGTATATGGACTTTTAATCGATCAGATGCACCTGAGAGGAACCGAATATCCTGAGTGGCCGTATTTGGAAAACCACAACACCAGCTGAGTTGAACGGTTTTGGGCACACTCTTTCGTGGATGTGATATGTGTGTGTGTGTGTGTGTGTGTGTGTGTGTGTGTGTGTGTGTGTGTGTGTGTGTGTGTGTGTGTGTGTGTGTGTGCGTGTGTGAGTGTATGTGTGTATGTGTGTGTGTGTGTGTGTGTGTGTGTGTGTGTGTTTTAAGGACGAAATAGAGATCTTCACTATGACTTTTCCAGGGCAATCCCTTTGTTTCGTACTTAGTAAATAAGGAGGGGGAGGGGGATTCTGCAGCTCCTCGCTCCGTTGTTATCGCATACCCTTCCTTTCCTTATAGCATCATTTCATGCCTTGTTTCCTCTTGCCCCGCCTTGTTGCATCTTTCCCTACTTTGTTGCATCTTTCCCTGTTTTGTTGCAACTTTCCCTGCTTTTTTCCAACTTTTTCTGCTCTTTCTTTCCTCGTCTCGCCTTTTTCTCCATTTTTGCATCTATCCTGCCTTAATCCATCTTTTCCTGCTCTGCTGCATCTCTCTCAGTCCTGTTACATCTTTCCTTTTATTACCTCCTTGGCGGAGGTAATAAAAGGAAAGATTGTTTGTTTGTTGGTTAGTTGATTTGTGAGCAAAATTACACAAAAACTTCTGGACGGATTTCCACGACACTTGGTAGAACAATGGGCCTTGGCTCAGAGTAGACAACAATAATTTTTGGTGCGGATCCGGATAAAGGTGCGATTGGTGAAAAAGATAACTAGATCTGATTGTGAGAGGTGTAAGGCTGAGATGGAGACCACAAAAAGGATGGATGGACAGTGTTGAGGGGGATGTCTGTTGAGCAAGGAAGAGTGGATGTGCGTGACAGAAATAAACAGAGAGAAATTGTGAATGAATAAATGATGACGGAGCCCTGAGGGGATATTCTCCCGCATTTGGTCTGATCAGCTAGTCAAGTCAGGTGCGGGTAAGGGGATGGGTCTATTATGATGTGGCAGGGGTAAACAAGTTCTACTGTCGGGCCCTGCTGGGGATGTCACTGATTGCACTGCGCAATTGACCCTTGTGCGATGTGGTGCGGTGAGGATCTGTCCCTTCTCCCCTTTAGAGCTAAGATGCGAATGAATGTGTTTGAATGGATGAGTAAATGGGGAGTGTGTCGTCCTGTCTCGGCTACCTCCCTTTCCTTGGAGGAAGCAGCCTAGGTATATAGATACATAGATAGACTTTCTTTAAAATTCCGAGATACGGAGTTATTCGACATTTTCATAAATTCTTCAGTGAATATTGCATACATGTTGATGGTGGAGGTAGGCGCTCTACTGAATCCCTTTCTAGTTGTTGCATGTTTCCTTGTGTTGCTGCATCTTTCTCTATTACATTTTTCATTGCCTTTCTGTATGATTCCCCACCTTGTTCTTTCTTTCCTGCCTTGATGCATTTTTCTCTGCCTTGCTGCATCTTTCCCTGTCTTGTTCCATCTTTCCCTGCCTCATTGCATCTTTCCTTTCCTTGTTGCATCTTTCCCTGCCTTGTTGCATCTTTCCCTTCTTCCATCATTCCCTGGCCTTCATTACCTTGTACTGCACGCGGCAATATATGTATCCCAACACGTCTTGCGTCTTATCTTACAATGCCACAATGAGCGAAACATGTAACGATTACCATTGCCATCAGCAGAGGAAAATATTTACACTTTTGGTTTGTAGGTAACGTACAGACAAGCTTCAAATACTGATTCCGAAAAATGGAAATAAATATTCACATCGCAAACAGATATACAGATCATGCCGAGATGACAAATTCCATACGACTCCTGCAGAAATCCATTGCGCACAGTTTTTATCTATTTATTTTTCCTTTTTTTTTTTTTTTTTTTTTTTTTTTTGCCAACTGTGCAGCTGTGGCCACTGTTTTTTGCTTCTCAAACTGTGTCAGTATGTAATGAGATTTTGCTAAGCTGACAAATGACTATAATGAACAAGAAATTATATTATTTTGTGAGATATACCTTGTAGGCTGCGGTAATGGCAACGTCCTAGTGTGTGTGTGATATACAGCATGGAACTCACCTTAAGTGCGAATAGGGTAATAGATTTTGTTATAAGGAAAAAAATATTGCCCAACTTTTTTTTTTTCCGCTGTTGTTATACTGTGCGATTTATCCCCTACACATTTTTACAGACCAAGAAAATTTAATATACCCGTGGGAGGATTGTCAGACAAGGAGTTAAAAACACAAGTGAATCTTTTTCCTACGATGACAAGTTTTAAATGAGAAGATTATTTTCATCTTGGTGGAGACGCCCCGTAATGAAGGGGATCCACTGCGCGGATGAAGTCCTAATTACCCTAAACACAAATTTTCATCTGCCATACTGCCGTCATGTCATCAAACCTTCAATACTTGTGATTCACTCCGTTCATATTCCATGGCCCAACGCTGTGTTGTCTAATCAGAGTAAATATTGGGCATTACCATCGGGGCCATGCCATTCATAAAATAACGTTTCCAATAAGACGTGGAGCTCCTGTCCCGCTACGTGATGGGGGCTACGGCATCTCACTGTGAAGGGAAAAAAATATATATATTGTTACGGAACAGAGAAAACTGTCCCGTAAAGTTCCAGGTTCAAAACAAAAGAGTTAGGTAAAATTACAAGTTAAAGTTTAATGCTCAAACTAACAACTAAACATTCAGGACTCATAAGGATAATGTAATGTCAAAAACAGGTTAAATATATGGTTGACTGCATAAGCGCTATTAACACGAAATTAGCAAGAGTAAATTTATCTAAGTCAGCCCTGATAAAATGAGAAAACCGGATAATGCTCAGTTAATGCAAGATATATTATTACAGATACAAAATATTATTACTACTGGCTGACAGTAAAAACTCCACACCAATCACGAAAAGCTCACCAGGCCTACGAATTAACACCCTATGCTACACAGTACAAGAAAAAATGTAATAACACTTATACTCAAATTACACAGCAGCTAGATGGTTGGAGACTTCCTGAGCACTCACAAAAATAATAACAACTGTACAGGGGAGGACAAAGATGTGAACAAATGAGGAGTAGATCTAAGTGGCAATTAATGCAGAGACTGAGCTCATTATATAGGGGCCAGCAGAGCTTGATACAACTTGTAAGAAGGACACGCAAATGAAGCCACAGGGGACAAAGAGTTGACACTCCTGCTCTGAACAACAGAAAGAACGACTTACTCTACTATAAGGGAGGAGGGGGGGAGTGAGGTAGAACACGCACTATGGAAGCCACGAGGCGAATCGTGATCAAACATG
This sequence comes from Coenobita brevimanus, assembly GCF_032717465.1. NCBI lineage: Eukaryota > Metazoa > Arthropoda > Malacostraca > Decapoda > Coenobitidae > Coenobita > Coenobita brevimanus. Next base: position 10,741,679 of record NC_137049.1, on the reverse strand, counting down.
CAGCATACTGTACGTTAGAATTATACAAAGGATGATGAAATCATAGGCTATGTAACACCTCCCCACAAAAAAAAAAAAAAAATTACAAAGGAAATTTCTTATTACTCTAAAACAATCTGTCTAAAGTCTAGATAAGCAATCTGCAATAACATTTTCTTTCCCCTTGATATGTTGTATGTCGAATGAATACTCCTGAAGAAGTAGACTCCATCTTGTCAATCTCTGATTTTTATCTTTAAACTTACTAAGGAATTTCAGTGGGTTATGATCGGTATAAATGACTATGGGGTCAAAACCAGAACACAAATAAAATGAAAAATGCTGTAAACCCAAAATCAAGGCCAAAAGCTCTTTCTCAATAGTTGAGTAGTTCTTTTGAGGTGGAGTGAACTTCTTACTGTAATAAGATACAGGGTGTTCAATACCCTGATCATCCTCTTGCAGCAAAACAGCCCCAGCTCCTGTATCACTTGCATCAACAGCCATCTTAAAAGGCTTAGCAAAATTTGGAGTAGCGAGCACTGGCTGACTTAATAGGATAGCTTTAAGTTTACTGAAAGAGGATTCACAGTTATCGGTCCATACAAATTTAACTCTCTTTTTCAGTAGGTCTGTAAGTGGTACAAGAATTGAAAAGTTAAGAACAAGTCTCCTGTAATAACCTACCATTCCCAAAAATCTTTGTAGCTCTTTCCTACTTTTAGGTCTGGGAAGATCACTTATAACCTGAACCTTAGCTCCTGGTGGTGCAACATGTCCATCACCAATTACGTACCCAAGGTACTGAACTTTAGCTTGACCAAACTCACACTTTGATAAATTAGCTACAAGATTAGCCTGAACCAAACACTCAAGAAATTTACTGACATGGAATAGGTGATCTTTCCAGTTGTCACTGAAGATTAATACATCATCAATATAAACAACACACCCTGCCAAACCCTCTGTTACAACATTCATGAGCTTCTGAAATGTGGCTGGTGCATTCTTCATACCATATGGCATTACAGAACATGCAAAAGTCTTTCCTAGTGTTACAAAACATGAGATCTCCCTAGCACGTTCAGTCATAGGTACTTGCCAGTATCCCTTTAACGAATCAAACTTATTATGTACCTAGCCTTTCCGATCTTGTCTATGCAATCTTCCACGCGAGGGAGAGGGTAAGTGTCTGTTTTGGTTATCTGATTAACACGTCTGTAGTCGATGCAAAGCCGCTGTGACCCACCTGGTTTAGGGACTAGAGTGACAGGAGAACTCCACTCGCTCTGACAGGGCTCAATCATCTTGTGGTCCAACAGGTAGCCAAGCTCCTTCTGGATGAGAGGAACTTTCACTGGGTTCACACGGTAAGGAGGCAGTTTAATTGGTTTTGCGTCTCCAACATCGACATCATGCATCAACACAGTGGTTCTTCCTGGAGTGGCACGGAACACTTGCGGGTACTCCTACAGTAATGCTGAAAACTCCTGCCTTTCCTCGGGAGGTAGATGAGAAAGCTTAGTCTGGAGATCATTCATGATATCAGGATTCTTCCCCAAACTATCACTCAGGCTCATGCTGCATGGGAGAACTTCACTTGCAGACTCGGGTGGAACAGCTACAGTGTAGACTGGGTTATTTTCGTCCCGCCCGTGATATAACTTTAGCATGTTGATGTGACAAAGTTGCTTGTTCTTTCTACGATCTGGTGTGGCGATGACATAGTTGACATCACTGAGTTTCTTCTCCACGAAATAAGGACAACTAAACTTGGCTTGAAGAGGTTGCCCATGCAGCGGTAGCAGAATCAAAACCTGATCTCCTGGCTGAAAGTGGCGTAACCTGGACTTCTTATCATACCAAGTCTTCATCTTCTCCTGAGCAGCTCCTAAATTCTCTCTCGCCAGCTGTAAAGCAGTGGACAGCCGTTCTTTGAACTTCATCACATACTCCAGCAGGTTGACATCATCTTCCTCCGACAGCCAGCATTCCTTGAGTAGCATAAGGGGACCTCTTACTTCATGGCCAAACAGTAGTTCAATGGGTGAGAAGCCCAGTGATTCATTTGGAGATTCTCTTGCGGCAAATACAACGAATGGAAGACCTTTATCCCAGTCTTTCTGATGTTCCAAACAGTATTTCCTGAGCATCGATTTGAGTGTTTGATGATATCTCTCCAACACTCCTTGGGTCTGGGGATGGTAAGCTGAAGACGTGATCTGGGTGATGCCCAACTCTTTCAGAGACTGCTTGAAAACATTTGACATGAAATTACTTCCCCGGTCTGACTGTACCTCCTTGAGCAGACCAAACTTGGTGAAGAACCCTAGCATTTCCTTAACCAAGTTCTTTGCTGAGATATTTCTAAGTGGAATGGCTTCAGGATAACGAGTAGCCATATCAATCAGGGTCAACACATAAGAAAATCCTGAAGAAGTCTTAGGAAGAGGGCCCACAATATCCATCAACACACGGGTGAATGGCGCCTCAAAAGGAGGAATGGGAACTAGAGGTGCAACTTTTTCGGTCTGATTACACTTCCCCACAACTTGACAGGTGTGACAAGACTTACAATACCAGGAAACATCTCTGAAGATACTTGGCCAGTAGAAGTGTTTCAAAATGCGTGCCACAGTCTTCCTCACTCCAAGGTGTCCTGCCAAACTGGAATCATGAGCCACTCTAATGATATCCTGCCTACAAACACGAGGGATGACAACCTGATGTACAACCTCCCATTCACAGTCGGCTGATGCTGTTGGGGGTCTCCACTTCCTCATAAGTACTCCTGGCACTATATAATAACAAGTAGAAGCACCAGCTGACTCTTCCTCACTGCAAGCAGAGTTAGCTAGACCTTTCAACTCAGGATCAGCAACCTGCAACTCAACCAACTCTTGACGAGACGAATTATCAACACTACGGGGTACTGCCTCATCTGGTGAGTGGTCCAAATTAAGAAGAAAAGTGTCAGCTAGGATAACATCATCATCATCATTATCCTCTAAGTCACCAGTAACTTTAGACTTAGCCCTAGTGACAGCACATGCAGAGAACACATCAGGGACATCACAATCCTGGGCCGCAGCCACCGGCTCACTAGACAACTGAGGAGCTGGACACACTTGACTTCCACCAATATCATTTCCAAGTAAGAAAGTTACACCTGACATTGGGAGTGTCTCAACCAACCCAACCATAATAGAACCATTAACAAAACCAGACTCTAAATTCACTCTGCACAGAGGGACAGAGAAGTAATTATTCCCTACACCTTGTAAGATTACAGTTTCACCAGTGGAGTTAACATTAGAGCCTAGAACACTGGTCAGCATAAGGGATTGGCAAGCACCTGTATCACGATATATTTTAACTGATTTCCTGTCATTACTGTCCAGAGGACTGACAAAACCATCAGACAGGAAATTAGCACATGAACTCTTGAGAGTGTCACCCACGTTACTGCTCAAAAGAGGAGTTTCATCATGAGAATTGAATTTAACCCTCAAAGCAGGTTCAGTTAACTCAGTTAAAGAATTCTGGGAACTCTCAAGGGTGGACACTAGACCAATTGACTGAATATTTAAAGACTCCTTTTTGTTCACATCACGCTGTCTCCTGAAACATTTCTCCATAGTATGACCAAGCTTACTACAATAAGTACATTTACTTTTCTGAAATCTAGAGGTGAAGCTGGTATTTACTTCCTGAGAAACATCATCTTTATTCTATTTCCTGTTACCTGTACTCTGAGTAGAGGCAACGTACTTACTCTCAGCTTTCCTTTTTTCTTTAGAATATCTCTTGTGAGTGAGAACATATTCATCAGCTGAAACTGCAGCATCAGACAAATTATCTATTCTTTTCTGATCAAGATATAGGCTTACATCATTATTAATACACCTTTTGAAGTCCTCCAGCAAAATCATCTGCTTAAATTTGTCAAAATCAGAATCCACATTCTTAGAATTTAACCACGCTCTAACAGATCTTCTTTGATTTTTGCATACTCAACATGGGATTGCTTATCTTGCTTATAAGTTGTCCTAAATTTTACTCTATAGGCTTCAGGAACAAGCTCATAGGCCTTAAGAATCAAGCTCTTAACTACATCATAATTATCAGATTGATCCTGAGGCAAAGATGCATAAGTTACTTGAGCTTTACCGGTGAGAACAGTTTGAAGGAGTACTGGCCAATACTTTTTGGGCCAATTAAAACCTGTAGCTACCCTCTCAAACAACTGAAAATACTTTGTTAAATCAGATTCATTAAAAGGAGGGACAAGTTTAACATTTTTAGCCACATCAAAATCATCAGAGCTAGATGATCCAGTTCCACACTGTTTCATGCGATACTCATGTTCTGCCTGAATCCTAGCAAGTTCAATTTGTGCCTGAGCCTGTACCTGTGCCTCCTGAATATGAGCCTGCTGCAGGGTTAGCTGTAACTTAGCTAATTCAATCTGCGTTTGCTCATCTGGAGGAGTTACATTAAACAAACTTTTTTTTAATTATGTCAACAGTTTGATCTTTAGAATGATGAGAGCGAACAGCAATTCCCAATTGTTGAGCAACAAGCTTAAGTTCATTCTTTGTTCTGTTTTCTACATCACACACTGTTTGCACATTTGACAAAAAATCTTTGGCTTCATCAAGCGTAGTAATAGTAGACATCATGAATAAATTACAGTCACAAAATATCAGGCAATATCCTTATGATAATATCCTGAATATCCTGATAAGAGGTCGCTAAATTTATGTTATGGAACAGAGAAAACTGTCCCGCAAAGTTCCAGGTTCAAAACAAAAGAGTTAGGTAAAATTACAAGTTAAAGTTTAATGCTCAAACTAACAACTAAACATTCAGGACTCATAAGGATAATGTAATGTCAAAAACAGGTTAAATATATGGTTAACTGCATAAGCGCTATTAACACGAAATTAGCAAGAGTAAATTTATCTAAGTCAGCCCTAATAAAATGAGAAAACCGCATAATGCTCAGTTAATGCAAGATATATTATTACAGATACAAAATATTATTACTACTGGCTGACAGTAAAAACTCCACACCAATCACAAAAAGCTCACCAGGCCTACGAATTAACACCCTATGCTACACAGTACAAGAAAAAATGTAATAACACTTATACTCAAATTACACAGCAGCTAGATGGTTGGAGACTTCCTGAGCACTCACAAAAATAATAACAACTGTACAGGGGAGGAGAAAGATGTGAACAAATGAGGAGTAGATCTAAGTGGCAATTAATGCAGAGACTGAGCTCATTATATAGGGGCCAGCAGAGCTTGATACAACTTGTAAGAAGGACACGCAAATGAAGCCACAGGGGACAAAGAGTTGACACTCCTGCTCTGAACAACAGAAAGAACGACTTACTCTACTATAAGGGAGGAGGGGGGGAGTGAGGTAAAACACGCACTATGGAAGCCACGAGGCGAATCACCGCCGGATTAAGGGAGGGGCCCAAGGGCCACACACCAAGAGGGGGCCTCCCACCAGAGCAACTTGTGTTCATTTCATTTCGTGTTTATGCATTACACATTACAGCATTGGATGAATAGTCCCCGTTCAGTATTTCCTAACTAAAAGTGTCCTATTTATATATTAGGATTTAGGTTACCAGTCTGTGGTGTATGCCATTGGGGGAGTTGGAAAGGGGGCCTCTCTTCCAAGCGGGCCCCGGGCCTCCCACATGCTTAATCCAGCCGTGAGGCGAATCGTGATCAAACATGCAGCATACTGTACGTTAGAATTATACAAAGGATGATGAAATCATAGGCTATGTAACAATATATATATATATATATATATACATATATATATATATATATATATATATATATATATATATATATATATATATATATATATATATATATATATATATATATATATATATATATATATATATATATATATATATATATATATATATATATATATATATATATATATATATATATATATATATATATATATATATATATATATATATATATATACTTATGGAACACAAGACAAAGTAGTGTTGGCAAGATGCATGGCACCCGCATGAGCACAGGGATGCCAGTATGGGATAGGCCCAAGGGGTATTGTCCGGTATCCATCCACTAAGACGTATGATTGTTTCGAGATCAGTGTGTAACAACGTTTAGCCTATCTCTTCTACTATATATCAACACACACTAGTAAAATATCATATACTATTTAAGAAAATATCAGATAGAAATAATTAGCACGTAAGAGTGACGTGCTCCAGTAGATGGCCTGCAAAACTGGGGAAATTACGACTCATCCTTTCAGTGTCTTTTCTACCTTCAGTCTCTCGTTTAAAGTTTGTGCGCATGTGTGTCGGGTCGAAAATTGCTTAACCCTTTTAGTCGCCGTGGAGAAGGCAGACCCCAAATACTTCATAATAATTTACGATGAATGTGACAAGGATAGAACACGTCTAGTTAATTTCGTATCGTTGCTGACTACACTCCATAATATGGAGACTGATCACAAAAAACCATGGGAGATGACGCATTATTTAGCTTAGTTTTGCTTCAGTCAGGCGGTTCTCTTAAGCTTAGGGGATGTGTGGTAGTAAAGGGGTAATGAAGGCTTCAGCTCTTAAAGACAATCCGGAATTTAGGACAATCACCTGAAGGAAGCAAGAATGAAATGGATACCACGATATCGGAGTGAAGGGGAATGAATTTTGGATCCCAAAATGGAGGACGAAATTCTAGTGTCTGACAAAAGTTCTTAATGCATGTAACGATAAAACATTGTGTCTGGCCTCTCAGCATCGTTGGAGACCGCACTCTGATAGAACGTGGGTTGATCTCATCGTATAACCTTAGACGCTTCAATGACCGTGGAAAATAGTGACCTTGTCTACACCGTCACGTTCAGTGTTATCAATGCCGCTGTCAAGTTTGAGTCTCGTCGGCCCGGGATTTCTTTTACTTCTTCCATATTTACTCAATTTTGCTTCTGACGCGTATTTTTTGCAGATATATTTTAATTATACCCTTGGTATATCAAGATATTTTTATTCAGCCTAGAGAGGACTGTGAAAGGGTTAACAAAAGCTAGATAGTTCGATATGTCTGAAAAGGCATGACTGAAGCAAGGCATCGTAATGAAGGCATTAGTATTTAATTTACTATTACAAATGTAACTTACTTTCGTATTAAAATAAGAGTAATTACACAGAAGAGATTATTAAGGTGTAATAAGCGACATGCCGCCTATTAAGGTCTTGAGAAGGTCCTTGCAGCTGATGTCAAGTACCTTAACCTAATCACTATACACGTCTTTAATGTTTTGCTCTTGCTAACTCTGTTTTTTTTTTTTTCTTGGAGAGAGCAATTTGCAGGCTCTAGCCTTTGGTTCTTTTTTCAGCGCATAAAAAAGACGGTTTTCCTCTCCTTAATGTACATATACTGTATCTATCTGTGCAGGTAAGATGTAACCTTCCTTAACCCCTTCACCGCTAAGATCCTTTCCTAATCTGAGCAAAACCGTCTGGAACTATCAAGAATGAAATAATTCGGATATTCTCGGGTTGGTAGGGTTAATCACATAGGCTATTACAGAGACCTTTAGGTATGTTAAAAGTTTATATACATACATACATACATACACACACACACACACACACACACACATATATATATATATATATATATATATATATATATATATATATATATATATATATATATTAATTAATTAATTAATTAATTTTTTATTATCTATCGATCTATCAATATATCTGTCTATCTATCTATCTATAGCTATATATCTATATCTATCTATCTATCTATCTATCTATCTATCTATCTATATATATATATATATATATATATATATATATATATATATATATATATTATATTATATTCTATGAAAATCTCTGACAACCCCCTTAGTTCGTCGGTTAAGGTAGCTCCCTAGCACCTCCTCCTCAGTGATTCATTTCTGGATGTAAGTAATACTCTAAGGATTAAGCAACATAGAAGGCAGTGAAGTGTAATAAACAAGTAAGTCGCTTAGGAAGAGGAGTTAGGGAGCTTCCTCAACCAATGAAGGGAGAAAGGAAGGAATTATCAAGAACTAGCACCAAGCCATAAAATGGATATATATGGCACCAAGGTTGATGCTGACGCAATTTTGTCAATGAAAATGCTTAGTGATGAACCAGTTTGGCGTTAAAGCACAGGGAGGAAGGGAGAAAGGGTCAGTGTCAAAGGGAGTCCATAAACTGTGCATGGCCGTCATGGACAATATCTCCATCGCTGCTGGCGACTGGGGAAATGGCTTAATGGAATTTGTTTGTAGGGAGGCGTGACACGGCACACCCCTAGCCCGGCTCAGGCTATTGCTGCCTGGGGACCAGTTTGCTGCTGATCACAGGCAGTGAACTTGCCTAGTATGGTTGCACATGACAAGTATAAGTCTAAGATGATAATTGAGAGAGGAACACTCTTCGTCTGATCCCTAACAGTGAACCTGCCTAGTATGGTTGCACCTGACTAGTATAGCTCCACTGATCACTGGGATGCACGAGCTTCTCCGCCACGGCAAGGCAGTGTTCCTTCGGAGAAGATTTTGGGGTTGTTAGAGTAAAACAGGATTAACACGTCTTGAAAGAGTAAACACAGGTGACGTAAATCATTTGGCAGTAGCTGAAATGGAGTAGTTAAGATTTTTTAACCCGTAATGGGTTAAATTTTAGTGATGGATCTCAGTGAGGCCATTTCTGACTGTGTGTGGTGAAGAACTCTGGAAATTCCTCTGTCCCCTCTCTTACGATGCACTTGGGACTCCGGGAATTCCTCTCAGTTCCCTCTCTCACGATGCATTTGGGACTCCGGGGATTCCTCTCAGTACCCTCTCTTACGATGCAGTGGGGACTCCGGGAATTCTTCTCAGTTCCCTGTCATACGATGTACTGGGGACTCAGGGGATTCCTCTCAATGTTTTCTTCATTTATGTGAGACTCTTTTTGACCCTCCTTTCTTACTGACCCTGCACGGATGAGCCCTCTTTCTTGATCCTGGGGCTTCCTGACGCACCCGGGGCTCCTGATGGCCGTCATCCGGGGCCACTTTCATGCCTCCAGTGTGGCCATTCTCAGGCTCTGGGTAAGTATATAACGCCAGTGGATCCACGTACATATCTTCGGTACCATCACCCACCGAGTACAGAGACTTGTTGGCCGGCTACCGTCCTGGCTTCGTCCCCCTCCGTCTCCTCGCCACGATAATTTTGTTGCTGTCCATCACTTACCGTCAACAGGTAAATCTAGCAAAATAAGACAACTGTATCCTGGGTGGTAGTAATGAACTCAGTTTATATATGCTACATCATTTTCTTTATCCACAGGTAGTTTGTTCCACGTTCACTATCCAGCCAAAATTCAATTATATTTAGTAATTTAAGACCAAGCATAACAGACCATGGGAGGAGGAGGCTGGATTATGAATGTAGAGCTGGGAGGAAGGTTGGATGTTGATGTATTAGTGTTATGATGAGATGAGGTAGACTGAGATGGTTTGGGTATGGGGAGTGAATGGAGGACGACAGTTGGGTGCGGAGGGAATGAGATGTCAATATTGAAGGAAGAGTTTCGACACGCAGAGAAAAAGTCCTGGGACAAGGTCATAGAGTGTGACCTCAGAGATAAGGGACTAAGTACAGAGGCTGCTAGAGATCGAGCAGCATAGAGAGCCACCATTAGATAACCAAGACAGTCGTAGGCAAGCGTGTTGGGGCCTTCATAAATGAACTAACGCATGATAAAGCCGAGGAGGAATCTCACAACAGCCATAATGGTTCTCTGTGTGATATCCAATGAGGGATGGCATCGACAGAAATCCAGGCACCTCATCCCTGCTCAGTAACGATCACATATGTTGTTGTTTGCAGTTAATCCATCGCCACGCCCATACCAGTCAACATGCAACGCCCACTTTCTTATTCCTGTACTTCCCACGCCCACCCCCACCACCACCAGTCTCCCGTAAACTTATTTCTGCCCAGCACTCCACCCCCATCACATTTCTGCCTGTTCACGTCCAATTATACAAGACGAATTTACCTGACGCGTATGCCGTCCTTCGTTCAACCCCCGTTTAGCAGGGTGTTGCTTTCCACCAAGAGAGACAGAGGTGACAGCAGAAAAGGAACAGTTACGGAAGATGTCAGGGAAGTGTTCTCTAGTACTAAAGTGTGATCAGTGGGGTGAGGACGGGAGTGGAGGGAGGACGGCGAGGAAGAACGCTAGGATGAACACCCAAAACCTTACCGTCCGTCACAGTATCATCCTCCAGGTCACCTACGCTGCATATTTTCTAACTTTAATCCGTTTGGGCACTTTTGCTTCTTTCGGGAATGTCTAGCTTAGATTTGATTAATATGTTAGGGTAAGTTATTGTGTTAATATTAGCTTAGTTTAGGTTCACAGGTAAAATAAAGCTATCATCCAGGGAAGTGAAACTTAACCCTCGGTACTGAAATGTCTTGTTGTGGCTCAAGCTCGTCTGAACGTGAACCCAGTGGACTGAACACCAAAGTTGTCTTTCTCTTGCATTATCATTTCCGAGGATAGGGACAGAATTGAGCTGAGGGACGTTTGTATAACTGGACAGCGAAACATCCTGACTATATCGGTGCCACCGCGTGAAGGCGTCCCTCCCCGACACCAAAACAGCATCCACCACGGGAATATGTGTCCTGCCCACCTCACAACGCACCCCACCTGAGACAAGCAAGACCTGAATCAATGTACAGTACCTCAAAATCAGTGCGCCGATGAGACTGATTTCTGGCACATGTTTTCCTCAGACTGACCGACCTGATGTATAATGACTTTTAATCGATCAGATGTACCTGAGAGGAACCGAATATCCTGAGTGGCCGTATTTGGAAAACCACAACACCAGCTGAGTTGAACGGTTTTGGGCACACTCTTTCATTGAGGTGACGTGTGTGTGTGTGTGTGTGTGTGTGTGTGTGTGTGTGTGTGTGTGTGTGTGTGTTTTAAGGACGAAATAGAGATCTTCACTATGACTTTTCCGGGACAAACCCTTTGTTTCGTACTTAGTTAATAAGGAGGGGGAGGGGGATTCTGCAGCTCCTCGCTCCGTTGTTATCGCATACACTTTAAAATTAATTTGTTAGATCATGTTAGATTAAGTTTGGTTAGAATACGATAGGCTAGATTGAGCAAGGATAAGTACTAAACGAAGCATGTGCGGCGGAAAAATCATAGTGAAGACCCCCCTCTCACTTGAATTACACACACACACACACACACACACACACACACACACACACACACACACACACACACACACAAACACACACACACAATAAAATGTTTTCTTTGTGTTGGTACTGAAACTTAATATTTGTTGCATCTTTTACTGCCTTGTTGCATCATTCCCTGCCCTTTCTTTCCTCGATGCATCCTTCATCATTGCACCTCTCCCTATCTTCCGTGCCTTATTCCATCTTTCCCTGCCATGTTGCAAAATTCCCTACCCTTCCTTTCCTTATTGCATCATTTCCTGCCTCGTTGCATCCTTCCCTGCCTTGATGTATCTTTTTCTGCTTTGTTGCATCATTTCCTGCATTGTTGAATCTTTCCCTTCCTTTTTCCATCTATGTCTGCTCTTCCTTTCCTCGTCTCGCCTTTTTCTTCCTTTTTGCATCATTCCTGCCTTGCTCCATTTTTTACTGCTCTGCTGCATCATTTTCAGCCCTGTTGCATCTTTCCTTTTATTGCTTCATGTTTCCTTGTGTTGTTGCATCATTCTTTATAACACTTTTCCTTGTCTTTCTGCATGTTTCCCCGCCTTGTTGCATATTTTCTGCCTTGTTCCATTTTTCTCTGATTTGTTGTATCTTTGCCTTGGTGCATCTTTCCGTGGCCTACATTACCCTGTACTAAGTTAGTCTGTCAATATTAGTTTAGTTTATGTTTGCCGATAATATAAAGCTATCATCCAGGGAGGTGAGAACTTAGCCCTCGGTACTGAAATGTCTTGTTGTGGCTCCAGCTCGTCTGAACGTGAACCCAGTGGACTGCACGCTAAAGTTTTTTGCATTATCATTTAGGGGGATAGGGAGGGAGCTGAGCTGAGGGACGTTTGCATAACTGGGCGGCGGAGCAGCCTGGCTATATCGGTGCCACCGCGTGAAGGTGTTCCTCCCCGACACCAAAACAGCTTCCAATACGGGAATATGTGTCCTGCCCACCTCACCATACACCCCACCTAAGATATGCAAGATCTGAATCAATGTACCTCAAAATCAGTGCGCCGATGAGACTGATCTCAGGCACATGTTTTCCCCAGACTGACCTGACCTGATGTATATGGACTTTTAATCGATCAGATGCACCTGAGAGGAACCGAATATCCTGAGTGGCCGTATTTGGAAAACCACAACACCAGCTGAGTTGAAAGGTTTTGGGCACACTCTTTCGTTGAGGTGACGTGTGTGTGTGTGTGTGTGTGTGTGTGTGTGTGTGTGTGTGTGTGTGTGTGTGTGTGTGTGTGTTTTAAGGACGAAATAGAGATCTTCACTATGATTTTTCCTGGGCAATCCCTTTGTTTCGTACTTAGTAAATAAGGAGGGAGAGGGGGATTCTGCAGCTCCTCGCTCCGTTGTTATCGCATGCACTTTAAAATTAAGTTGTTAGGTCATGTTAGATTAAGTTTGGTTAGAATACGATGCACTAGGTTGAGCAAGGGTAAGTGCTAAACGAAGCATGTGCTGCGAAGAAATCATAGTGAAGACCCCCTCTCATTTGAAGTACACACACACACACACACACACACACACACACACACACACACACACACACACACACACACACACAGAATATAATGTTTTCCAAATGTTGGTACTGAAACTTAATATTTGTTGCATCTTCTACTGCCTTGTTGCAACATTTCCTGCCCTTTCTTTCCATGCTGCATCCTTTCCTTCAACATTGCATCTTTCTTTACCTTCCGTGCCTTGTTGCATCTTTCCCTGTTGCATCTCTCCCTACCATGTTGCAAAATTCCCTACCCTTCGTTTCCTTATTGCATCATTTCCTGCCTCGTTGCATCTTTTCCTACCTTGTTGCATCTATTCCTGCTTTGTTGCATCATTTACTGCTTTGTTGCAACTTTCCCTGCCTTTTTCCATCTTTCTCTGCTCTTCCTTTCCTCGTCTCGCCCTTACTTTTTTTCTTCTCTTTCCCATCTTTCCTGCCTTGCTCCATTTTTTCCTGCTCTGCTGCATCTTTTTCAGTCCTGTTGCATCTTTACTTTTATTGCTTCATGTTTCCTTGTGTTGTTTCATCGTTATCTATTACACTTTTCATTGTCTTTCTGCACGTTTCTCCGGCTTGTTACATATTTCCTGCCTTGTTCCATTTTTCACTGCCTTGTTGCATCTTTATCTTGATGCATCTTTCCGTGGCCTACATTACCTTGCACTAAGTTAGTCTCTTAATATTAGTTTAGTTTATGATTTCTGATAATATAAAGCTATCATCCAGGGAGGTAAGAACTTACCCCTCGGTACTGGAATGTCTTGTTGTAGCTCCAGCTCGTCTGAACGTGAACCCAGTGGACTGCTGGATGAAGTTTTTTGCATTATAATTTCGGGAGATAGGGAGGGAGTTGAGCTGAGGGACTTTTGTATAACTGGACGGTGGAGGAGCCTGGCTATATCGGTGCCACCCCGTGATGGCGTTCCTCACCAACACCAAAATTGCTTCCAATACGGGAATATGTGTCCTGCCCACCTCACCAAGCACACAACCTAAGACATGCAAGACCTGAATCAATGAACCTCAAAATCAGAGAGCCGATGAGACTTATTTCTGGCGCATGTTTTAAACAGACTAACCTGACCTGATGTATAATGACTTTTAATCGATCAGATGCACATGAGAGGAGCCTAATATCCTGAGTGGCCGTATTTGGAAAACAACAACACCAGCTGAGTTGAATGGTTTGGGCACACTCTTTCGTGGACGTGACGTGTGTGTGTGTGTGTGTGTGTGTGTGTTTTAAGGACGAAATAGAGATCTTCACTATGACTTTTCTGGGGCAATGCTGTTGTTTCGTACTTAGTAAATAAGGAGGGGGAGGGGGATTCTGCAGCTCCTCGCTCCGTTCTTAACGCATTCACCTTAAAATTAAGTTGTTAGATCATCTTAGTCTGCGTTTGGTTGCATTACGATAGGATAGGTTGAGCAAGGGTATACTAAACGGAGCATGTGCGCCGGAAAAATCATATTGAAGACCCCCCTCTCACTTGAATTACACACACACACACACACACACGTAGAGGGATTCAACCAAGCCGGACGTGCTACATCGGCGCTCCGTACCGAACCAACACGGCCAGTGGCATTACCTAAATTAGTATCTTTGTATGAGTCAAGCTCTGTACTAGGATAGACTAAATGATTTTTCGTTATTAAAAGGAAAAAAATAATAAGTTTAAACAAGACTTGTTCAAACAGGAAAGAGAAACAAGACGAAATAATATGCTGAGTCATCTGAGGTTTGTATAGCCTACAACAACACAGGGATTGTAAGTACATACTTTGAACTTTTAGCATTGCAAAATGGATACATACTTTAGTAAAGCAAATTTGGAAAAGAAAAGGGATAAAGGTAAAAAGCAAAATGATGATTTCTACCAAGAACTGGTTGAAGTGGAGACTCACAATAGACTGGTTGAACGTGTAAACAAACTAGAAATGGCTTTCAAAAATGAAATTGATGAAATAAAGAAGCAGATGCACTTGCAAAAGGAAGAAATAGAAAAACTAGGAAGGGAGGCCAATAAGAGAGACACAACCATCAGTAAACTAACAGTGGAATTGAGTACACTTAGGAAGAAAATGAGTGAAATGGCAAGTACAGTAGTCAATCACGAGAGTGTTATGGAAGAGTTAAAAAATGACACAGAGACAATTAGGCAAGTAAGCAGTCTTATAAACCAGAGCACTGATATTGAGGAGAAGATAACACAGGTGAATGAAACTGTGCAAAGCTACAAAAATGATGTGGAAACCACGTATGCTGAAATGGTGAAAGTAAAGAAAGACTTGGAAACAAGGGTGGAGGAAAAAAGCATCAAAAAGGAAGTGAAAAGAATAATCCAAAACAATCCAAAGTTAGTCAGAGATTCAGTAGATATAAACAAATCTATAGTAATCACTGGTATAGAAGAGGAAGAACTAAAAAACAAGATCACAAGAGACAAAAAGGAGATGGCAAATGTAATGAGCTTACTGAAGGAAGTATCAGAGGAAATCTGTAGTAAAGACATAGAGGAACACAAAAGGTTAGGGAAATATGAGAAAACCAAGACAAGACCTCTAAAGGTGACTTTCCAGAGTGTAAACACTGTGGAAGAGATACTAAAAAATGCAAAGAATCTTATGGAAAAAGAGGAGTTCAAAAATGTATGGATAAAAAGATGCCTAACACAAGGGGAACTGAAATTACTGAAAGAGAAAAGGGAGGAAGCAAAAACAAAAAACGAGGGAAGATCAGAAGAGGAGAAGAAGTTTTTTTTTTTTTACAAAGTAATAGGATTGCAGGTACGAAAGTGGTACACAAACAGGATGGAATAAAAAAGAGGAAGGTAGTAGAACCATGTCATGACAAGTATATAAATAAGATGATAAAGTTGATGTACTCAAATGTGGATGGAATGGTATCTAAATTACTAGAGATGAATGATTATGTCAGAGATAATGAACCACAAATAATATGCCTAACTGAAACAAAATTAACACCAAGGATATCCAATGACATACTAAACTTAGAGGAATACAATATATGGAGAAGAGACAGAAATTTAAAAAAAGGAGGAGGAATTATAATATTAACTAAGAAAAATCTAAAAGTCAATGAAATAAAACTAGATATACCATCACAAGTAGAACTGATTGCAGTAGAGATCAACACATCTGAAGGTAAAATAATTGTAGCCAATTTGTACATGCCACCCAGATCAAACACATGGGAAAGAGATGAATATGAGGACCTGGCAGAGAGTACAATTCAGAGTTTAAGATCATTACTACATAAAATGGAAGAGAAATCAGAAAGAATTATACTAACTGGGGATTTCAATACAAATATAAATTGGAATACTCTAGATATAATTAGCCAAGAAAGCTGTTGGGACCAAAAGCTCCTGGATCTCGTACAAGAGTTCTTCCTAACGCAACATGTGAGGGAAACCACCAGAAAAAGAGGACTTGATGTACCTTCAGTGCTAGATCTAATATTTACTAGGCAAGAAAATGATATTGACAGTTTAATATATCATTCTCCACTCGGCAAAAGCGATCATGCAGTACTAAATTATAACTTCAGGATAGCATATGACATAGTAAACAGCAATGACAGTTACAAAAAGAGCCTAAACTATAAAAAGGGAAATTATCAAGACCTAAAGAAGTATTTCTTAGAAGTTGATTGGGAAAATGAGCTTAGAGGACAAGATTTAAATGCTGTATATAAAAAATTCTGTGAATTTTATGAAATAGGAGTCCAGAAGTACATCCCACAGCACAAAGAAGCAGATAAGAAAATACAGAAATGGTTCAATACAGAATGTAAAAAATCAAAAGAAAGAAGAGATTTGTTGTGGAATAGATACAGAAGACATAATAGTGAAAGGGCGTATAATAATTACAAACAGGCAAGAAACGATTATACAAGAATAAGGAGGGAAGCCCAAAAACAGTTTGAGGAGGATATAATAAATAAAAGTAGTGATCAACCAAAGCTGTTTTACAACTATATCAGAAGCAAAACCAAAGTAAAACATATAATACAATCAAATACGGACGAGGGAATCACTTATACACAAGAGAAAGATATTTGTGAAGCACTAAATAAGAATTTCCAATTAGTTTTTACAGAAGAAAAAAATTTTGAGAGGGACAATGTGGAACATGCATGTTCACACATACTACCAGATATACAAATAGCAGAAAAAGTAATACAGGAGGAGTTAGGTAGATTAGACAGAGGAAAAGCAAGTGGTCCTGATGAAATTTCATGTTGGGTACTACGAGAATGTGCAAAGGAGTTAAGTAAACCATTATTTTTAATTTTCAAGAAATCCTTGAGTCAAGGTAAACTACCTGGTATTTGGAAAAAAGCAAATATTGTCCCCTTATTCAAGAAAGGAAATAGACAAAATCTACTCAACTACCGACCAGTATCACTGACCAGTGTTGTAAGCAAGGTATTAGGAAAGCTTATAAGAAAAGCTTGGGTAAATCATCTAGAAGAACACAGTATGATAACAGAAAGACAGTTTGGTTTCAGAAAAGAAAAATCATGTTACTAATCTGTTGAGCTACTATGACAGAGTAACAAACACAATACAGGAAAGAGAAGGATGGGTGGACAGTATCTATTTAGATTTCAAGAAAGCTTTTGACACAGTACCACACCAAAGACTTTTATGGAAACTGTACCATCAAGGAGGAATTCGAGGCAAACTGTTTTGTTGGATGCAAGACTTTCTCATAAAAAGAGAAATGAGAACAGTACTAAGAGGAAACTACTCATCATGGAAAGAAGTGACTAGTGGAGTACCACAGGGTTCAGTGCTGGCACCAATCATGTTTTTAGTGTATATAAATGATATAAACAGTAACACTGGAAATGAGAACTATCTGAACATGTTTGCAGATGATGAAAAAATACAAAGGAGAATTACTAACACAGACTCTTGTAAAGAGCTACAAGAATTAAATAAACTTCATGAATGGAGTAGTACATGGCAAATGGAATTCAATGTGGACAAGTGTCATGTAATCAAGTTTGGTAAAAGTGGAAAAAGACCTGATTGGGATTATAAGTTAGGAAACAAAACCCTATACACATCAGAAAGAGAGAAAGACCTAGGTGTGATCATCAATAACAGACTATCTCTGGCTGACCACATCAGCGAGAAGGTACGGAACATGTATACACTGCTTGCAAATATGAGAATAGCATTCACATACATAAATGAAGACATGCTACGAAGGATAATAACATCATTCATTAGACCAACCCTGGAATATGCATCAGCAGTCTGGAGTCCTCATCTCAAAAAGCACATAGACAAGATTGAAAAAATTCAAAGGGCCGCTACAAGATAGATACCAAGCTTAAGGGACCTAAGCTACGAAGAAAGACTAAATAAACTGAATCTACCAACACTACAGGAGTGAAGGAAAAGAAGTGACATGATAATGCTATATAAGTGCATATCAGGGAAGGAGAAAATAGACATAAATGATTACTTAACATATGGAGAAGCATCAGCAAGAGGACACTGCAAAAAACTGCATAAGAAGAGAGGTGATAAAGACGTAAGGAAATTCAGTTTCCCAAACAGAGCAATTGATCAATGGAATGCACTACCGAATGAAATAGTGTGTGCCAAACAATTCACAAATTTAAGGATATGTACGATAAATATGGTTTAAGACACGGGACAGTACGAGCTTGACTCATTCCTGTAAAGATACAATTAGGTAAGAAAAATTAGGTAAGAACACACACACACACACACACACACACATAGTGTGTGTGTGTGTGTGTGTGTGTGGGTGGGTGGGTGGGTGGGTGTGGAAGGGAAGTGAAATATGGATAAAATCGTGAGTGAAAAAAGAAATGGAAAATAGAAATCAGAAGTTCAGACAAATAAGGTATAACAAGATAATCACCAGACAACAGGGGTGAAGGGACGGGTAGAGGAAGAGACGGATGGACAAAGGTAGAGTGGATGGACAGTAGTGGAGATGGATGGTACAATAAAAGTACAGAGGGAACGTCAAACTACCCTTTAGATGCAAATGTCTTACACTATACAACCATACCCTCAAGTCAGTTACTGACCAGAGAAGCTTTACTTCACTCACAGAAGTCGGTGGAAAAGGAAGGTGGAATCATCAATATAAAATGCAGGCAGATAGTTCAAAAATTCAACCATAAATATTAGAAATAGAGGTGTTTGGTAAGTAGGAGGACTACTGGGCCTTGAGAGCAGGCTGTGAAGCCTATGCCCAGAGTCGGACACATTAAAAAAGAAAAAAATGAAGGACCAAAATTTGATAAAAATACAAACCTACGAACCACCAGTTATTACAGTTTTAGGAACAATTACCATTTAGAACAGCAGCCATAATACAACCAGGAAGGAAAATTCTAAGGTAGGTACAGAGTGATCCAATGAAGCTGTGGGACAGCAGTTTCAAGAGTCATGATATGTGCCAGACTCAGCTGAAGGACGTGGGTAGCCTATATCCAATGCAACGACTAATAATTCACCGACGTTCAGAAATCTGACAATACGTAAGACAAATCGAGTAATGAAGATAACCATGACAACTTTTTTTTATTACTAAACCTTTTTGTTATGGAAATACATATAAACAATATAAAAATTGCTGGATGATGGTGCGCTAAGATCAGGCAAAAAAGAAAAAATGGTACGAGACAATCGAAACATTATGCACACCAGGAACCGAACACCAAGACAGGTTTAGACACCATGAGAAACCCCATGAACAGTAACCTATACGCCTTGTTAATACAGAGTGTCACGGGGTTTTTAAAATGTTACAATATTAAAAGATAATTATTAATAATGCTGAGAGCAGGGACAATGAATTGTCTTGCTAAAAATCAAGCAATGATGACTTTATGTGGCTTGTTTCGCCGATTCTCTAAGAATGAGAATTTATAAACTTTCTCAACAGTACACAGCAGAGACTAATTACTCACAATTGCTGTTGTTAGTACTGTTAGCCTCTGGAGGAAGTGACTTCACCCTTCACAATCAATAACTAATACTATTAATGATATCAGGTTCTTGCTGATGCATTACCTCCTAGATGGCACAACGGATTTTAAGCTTAATACAACAAGACTGGCCTAAGTACCAGTTATGAATACCAAAGCGTTTATGCAAGCTAGGAGCTATAAGTGAAATAAGCTCAATGGAGAAATGAAACACGAGTTTACATTACATTAAGATCAAAGAAAAAGAACTGTTGAATTTATTGATTACAAAGAAATAAATTTACGTTACATTTCAAAATGAATTGAAAATAAGGAGATCGCACTCACTTGCTCACTCAAAAGCTAACTCTTAAACCTAGGAAAATACAAAAAGAAAATACTGGTCAGAAAAGTGGACAAAGCGGATGACTGGGTGTCGTTACTGGAAGGACACTGCACTCGCTGTCTCTCGCCGATTCACCGTCTAGGTGGAAGTTCAGGAACTGGACAACAGGAATACGCTCTGGGCCCAACCTGCTTTCACGGCGCTCAAACCTCAACTGACTAAATCGTGGGAAAGAGGGAAGTGTTGTGGCCACATTTCCAATGGCTAGAATGAGCGAAAAACGCCCACAACAAATCGCTCAGCGGAAGCGCTAATGTCTTGCACAAAGACGATCATTTATGACAGTGAAAAATTGTTTGAAAACACTCCCGACCGGGTGAGTGGTTAACTGAACGATAACACTGTGATTCTACTAGAGTTCGCGGTTTCCCACTAAATTTAATGTCCCGAGCTGACTCGTGACATTACACCCCATCAAAAGTTGAAATTTTTTTCCAGGGAAAATAATTTCAATATACATATATATAAATCCTAACTCAGTCTCACAAGATTCACACTGTGGTGTGTGTGTGCTATCCTGCTACAGGAGAAAGTCGCAGTCGCTAGTGAGCGAAAAAAAACTCATATTTACGTTAATAGAAGCAAGCCCCATGACGACGGTGAAAAATCCTGTACTCAGGTCAAACTGAGCGAAAAGTTTGCTACATTACATTAACAACTAATTGGTATGTAGCGTAATGTATGTAAAACACTGTGTAGGTGTGACAGTTGTGGTGTAACTGTGCCTAGGTGTAAAATCATGTAATACAAATTTATATATTAAATAATGATGATGAGGCAGAAGAGAAGGGGCGGCAGCATGCGACAGGGACGACCAGCTGATCTGCATGGCAGTGCTGCACCCACCAGCTGCACCTGCGAAAGGAATTAAGGTGGAGCATCAAAACTGTTATTTCTCTCTCTCTCTGCCTAGCAATCAGTACTGTAATTCATTATTAACCAGGAAATGTAATTCTTGAATTCACAAATTCCTTAAAACTCTTATAGTTTACTGGTTAACGCTTATTAACTAGGAAACGTGCCAGTTCTTGAATTGCTCAAATCTCTTAGAACAGGCAGTTTACTAGTTAACCTAACATTATTAACCAGGAAACGTGCCAGTTCTTGAATTACTCAAATCTCTTAGAACGGGCAGTTTACTGGTTAACCTAACTCTACACTTACGGCTAATAACAGGAAGCTGAGAATCGCTACGCAGTCTCGGGAAGGTCACATTTTAACACCCACCGTGGGTGTGAACACTCATGTGCATATTGTGCATTCTTCGGGAATCCTCTGGGAGGCCCACAGCTCGACACGTTCCACAAGGTAATTCATACACAGCCTTGGACTGTCTCTGCAGAGTTCTCAAACTCCCCCCCTTAAACTACGGTACATAGGTATGTACAGGCCCTGCACATACTGTGTCCTGTGGGGCCAACAGGTGAGACGTCAGGTGTCCACGTTTAACTGGGAACCAGGCTAGTCCTTGAATTACTCAAATTTCTGAGAACGCCTATCTTACGGAACCCAGCATACAACAGTTGCCTGTGTTAGTCATTAGTTAGTAGGTGAGACATCGGGTCTGCACCCACATTACCACTCCCCTGTCTCTTAACTGCTTCAGAGATATAGGTGTGGGTTCAATCGGCACAGGAAGGACATGTCCCTGACTGGTATTACGTGGACACACATTGCAGGAACGCACAAAACTATCTATGTCTCGTCCCATCCCTGGCCAGAAAAAGTGAGCTCGGATACGGCTCTGGGTTTTCCTTTTGCCCATGTGACCTCCTGAGGCTGAACAATGATCCCATTCTAACACTGCTAGGCGGTACTTGGCGGGAACGACAAACTGCAGTCGAACCTCGCCCTCAGGTGTTCGCTACTCATGGTAGAGCCGTCCTTGTTTGCGAAAGAACTTGGCTCGACCTCCCCGTGAATACTTTATCACTCTACCCCTTTGTTTCTTTTGCACGGCAGCAAGTGTCGGGTCAGAATGTTGTTCATGAACAACATCTTGGCTACAAATCAGATCTTGCGGCGATGCAATGGTCACTGGGGTGACACAGTTTGGAGCCTCAGGCATGGCTCTTGTTACTGCAGCCGAAGTCTGAGTAGCGTCATCTATGGTGCAACTATACTTGGCACCGGGAGTATTGCCTATTATCAGGTCAAATAAATGTTCTGGCATGATAACTGCAACTGTCGTACCAGTGTAAAATGGAGATGCCACCTGGATACATGCCTCAGGGAACAATCTCACTGATCCATCATTATGGTTAGCATGGATCTGTCGACCTGTATACTGCTCAGGCCGAACTAAACTCTGCTTGACAGAGCAACCTGAGGATCCATTATCTCTCAGGACCTTCACAGGAATGTCTCCCACAAACCCTGGCTGAACAAAGAAGGCACTGTCACCTGTGGGAGGGCCTGTGGAGGAAGCAGCAAGGCTGCTGAATAAATGATGCGGCAAACATGGTGCCCTGAGAATTACTGTAGATACTTGAGGGGTCGTACTCACTGCTTGGGAGATGGAACATTGGCCATCTGTGGAGGGGGGTTCACTGTCACTGTGGGACTAGAGAACTGTGAGGGAGTACCCATACTGGTAAGGACGTGACCACCATGCTGCTGCTGAGGAATGAAGGCTGCGTTTGCCTCCTGCCTCTTCACTTGAGCTGGTGGTGAAAAGGACAGTCCCGACGGTTGGTTGCGTGGCTGATATTGCTGCTGGTTAGGGTACCTGTTGTACCTCTTCCATTCAGGTTTCTCAGTGTTTTGCCCCTCGTCCTTCCACTGCGGTTTTGGACCTTGGCCATTATTCTGAGAACGGCCTTGTTGCTGGGGTTCAGTCTGAGACGGTTTCCCAGATTTATCAGCTTTCCTGTTCCAGGTATGCTGCTTGCGAGTTCAATACCCGTATGCAGTAAAGAATGCGTCAGCCTTCTTCACCATTTGGCTGGCATCTCTTACCTGGCAGAACTTAAGTTGAGCCATAAGTTCAGTAAGCCATGACTTTTCCAGCTGCATGCGCAGCATAAGGTCAATCATCCCCTCATGCATGGAAGGAGTTTCATCATTCTCCATCCACTCATCAAAGTAAGCAGTAAGCTGGTCAAGAAACTGAACAGCAGTCTCTTTATCCTGTAAACACGCCCTCATAAACTGACTCTTGGCGTCGTCAACTGTGAGACCGTATGCTTTGATGAGTGCGGCCTTCATCATCTCATACGTGTGATTGTCTCCACGAATTCTGTGGAGAATATCGAGGGCAGGGCCCTCAAACAGGCTAAGAAACTGAAGCCACTTTGCTGCATCATCCAGCTGGTAAAGTTGAGCCATGTCTTCAAAACGAGCTATGTATGGCTCGATTCGCTCACCATCTTTGTATGAGGGAAGCTTGATGTGTGGGGTCGCCATAACATGTGCAGGGAGAACGCTCGTGGAGTTTTGGCCAGCTGCCCCAGATGTGTGTGAAGCCAAGGAATCTCGCTTGAGCTTCAACATTTCAAATTCATGTTTTTCGCGTGCTTCTCGCTCGGCACGTTCACGTTCTCGTTGTTTACGCCCGTATTCACGTTCTCTCTCACGTTGTTCTAACTGGTGTTGACGTTCTCTCTCGCGTTGTTCTAACTCATGTTAACGTTCTCTCTCGCGTTGTTCTAACTCGTGTTGACGTTCTCTCTCGCATTGTTCTAACCCGTGTTGACGTTCTCTCTCACGTTGTTCTAACGCGTGTTGACATTCCTCGTTCCTCTCGCTGTTCTTGCTCATGTTCTAGCTCGAGCTCGCGTTGTTTTTGTTCGAGTTTGCGTTGTTTTTGTTCGTGTTTGCGCTGTTCTCGCTTGTATTCATGCTGTTCTCGCTCGTGTTCGCATTGAATTCTACGCTCTTCACGAGCATCTTTCTGACGTTCTTGCTAGTAATTAAACAGTGAGAGGACGTAGCTTTGGATTTTTTTTGGGTCAGTAAGGCCCATATCTTTAGCTTCCTGTACATAGACACTGGCGGCCATGATGCTAACTCAATCTAAATAACTAGCGACTCAGTACTGACTGCGATTTTTTTCAGAGAAAGATGTCAATAATCAAGAATAAAGAATATAGGCACAGGTTAGTGGTGACCAGTTTTTATCTAATTAAACTGGTAAAGAAAGAAAATTAAACAAACAACTGACTGTGAAAACTATTAGGTAAATCAATAAAAATGAATCAATAATCACCAGTAAGGTAGTGCCTATAGACTTTAATGATAAATACCTAAATATGAACGAGTGAGTATTATCTCGTGAATAGCTTTAGGGCTAGGAGTTAATATCCTGGAATGAGGTCACCAATTGTCACGGGGTTTTTAATATTATACAATATCAAAGGATAATTTTCAATAATACGGAAGAGCAGGGACAATGAATTGTCTTGCTAAAAATCAAGCAATGATTACTTTATTCTGGCTTGCTTTGCCGATTCTCTAAGAACGAGAATTTATAAACTTTCTTAACAGTACACAGCAGAGACTAATTCCTCACAATTGCTGTTGTTAGTACTGTTAGCCACTGGAGAAAGTGACTTCACTATTCACAATCAACAACTAATACTATTAATGATATCAGGTTTTTCCTGATGCATAAACTCCTAGATGGCACAACGGATTTTAAGCTTACTACAACAAGACTGGCCTAAGTACCAGTTATGAATAGCAAAGCGTTTATGCAAGCTAGGAGCTCTAAGTGAAAAAAGCTCAATGGAGAAATGAAACACGAGTTTACATTACATTAAGCTCAAAGAAAAGGAACTGTTAAATTTATTGATTACAAAGAAACAAATTTACGTTACATTTCAAAATGAATTGAAAATAAGGAGATCATACTCACTCGCTCACTCAAAAGCTAACTCTTAAACCTAGGAAAATACGAAAAGAAAATACTGGTCAGAAAAGTGGACAAAGTGGATGACTGGGCGTCGTTATTGGAAGGACACTGCACTCGCTGTCTCTCGCCGATTCACCATCTAGGTGGAAGTTCAAGAACTGGACAACAGGAATACGCTCTGGGCCCAACCTGCTTTCGCGGCGCTCAAACCTCAACTGACTAAATCGTGGGAAAGAGGGAAGTGTTGTGGCTGAATTTCCAACGGCTAGAATGAGAGAAACACGCCCACAACAAATTGCTCAGCGGAAGCGCTAATGTCTTGCACAAAGATGATCATTTATGACAGTGAAAAATTGTTTTGAAAACACTCCCGACCGGGTGAGCGGTTAACTGAACGATAACACTGCGATTCTACTAGAGTTCGCTGTTTCCCACTAAATTTAATGTCCCGAGCCGACTCGTGACATTACGCCCTATCAAAAGTTGAAATTTTTTTCCAGGGAAAAAAATTCCAATATACATACATATAAATCCTAACTCAGTCTCACAAGATTCATACTGTGGTGTGTGTGTGCTATCCTGCTACAGGAGAAAGTCACAGTTGCCAGTGGGCGAAAAAACCTCGTATTTATGTTAATAGAAGCAAGCTTGAGGGGAAAACTCCATGACGACGGTGAAAAATCCTGTACTCAGGTTAAATTGAGCAAAAACTTCGCAACATTTACATTAGCAACTAATTGTTATGCAGCGTAATGTATGTAATACACAGTGTAGGTGTGACAGTTGTGGTGTAACGGTGCCTACGTGTAAAATCATGTAATATAAATTTATATATTAAATAATGACGACGAGGCAGAAGAGAAGGGGCGGCAGGATGCGACAGGGACGACCAGCTGATCTGCACGGCAATGCTGCACCCACCAGCTGCACCTGCGAAAGGAATTAAGGTGGAGCATCAAAACTGTTATTTCTCTCTCTCTCTACCTAGCAATCAGTACTGTAATTCATTATTAACCAGGAAATGTAATTCTTGAATTCACAAATTCCTTAAAACTCTTATAGTTTACTGGTTAACGCTTATTAACTAGGAAACGTGCCAGTTCTTGAATTGCTCAAATCTCTTAGAACAGGCAGTTTACTAGTTAACCTAACATTATTAACCAGGAAACGTGCCAGTTCTTGAATTACTCAAATCTCTTAGAATGGGCAGTTTACTGGTTAACCTAACTCTACACTTACGGCTAATAACAGGAAGCTGAGAATCGCTAAGCAGTCTCGGGAAGGTCACATTTTAACACCCACCGTGGGTGTGAACACTCATGTGCATATTGTGCATTCTCCGGGAATCCTCTGGGAGGCCCACAGCTCGACACGTTCCACAAGGTAATTCATACACAGCCTTGGACTGTCTCTACAGAGTTCTCAAACTCCCCCCCTTAACCTACAGTACATAGGTATGTACAGGCCCTGCACATACTTTGTCCTATGGGACCATCAGGTGAGACATCAGGTCCCCACTTTTAACTGGGAACCAGGCTAGTCCTTGAATTACTCAAATCTCTGAGAACGCCTATCTTACGGAACCCAGCATACAACAGTTGCCCATGTTAGTTATTAGTTAGTAGGTGAGACATCGGGTCTGCACCCACATTACCACTCCCCTGTCTCTTAACTGCTTCAGAGATATAGGTGTGGGTTCAAACGGCGCAGGAAGGACGTGTCCCTGACTGGTGTTATGTGGACACACATTGCAGGAACGCACAAAACTATCTATGTCTCGTCCCATCCCTGGCCAGAAAAAGTCAGCTCGGATACGGCCCAGGGTTTTCCTTTTGCCCATGTGTCCTCGTGAGGCTGAACAATGATCCTATTCTAACACTGCTAGGCGGTACTTGGCGGGAACGACAAACTGCAGTCGAACCTCGCCCTCGGGTGTTCGCTACTCACTGTAGAGCCATCCTTGTTTGCAAAGGAACTTGGCTCGACCTCCCCGTGAATACTTTATCACTCAACCCTTTTGTTTCTTTAGCACGGCAGCAAGTGTCGGGTCAGAATGTTGTTCATGAACAACATCTTGGCTACAAATCAGATCTTGCGGCGATGCAATGGTCACTGGGGTGACACAGTTTGGAGCCTCAGGCATGGCTCGTGTTACTGTAGCTGAAGTCTGAGTAGCGTCATCTATGGTGCAACTATACTTGGCACCGGGAATATTGCCTATTATCAGGTTAAATAAAGGTTCTGGCATGACAACTGCAACTGTCGTACCAGTGTAAAATGGAGATGCCACCTGGATACATGCCTCAGGGAACAATCTCACTGATCCATCAATATGGTTAACATGGATCTGTCGACCTGTATACTGCTCAGGCTGAACTAAACTCTGCTTGACAGAGCAACCTGAGGGTCCATTATCTCTCAGGACCTTCACAGGAATGTCTCCCATAAACCCTGGCTGAACAAGGAAGGCACTATCGCCTGTGGGAGGGCCTGTGGAGGAAGCAGCAAGGCTGCTGAATAAATGGTGCGGCAAACATGGTGCCCTGAGAATTAGATACTTGAGGGGTCGTACTCACTGCTTGGGGAGATGGAACATTGGCCATCTGTGGAGGGGGGTTCACTGTCACTGTGGGACTAGAGAACTGTGGGGGAGTACCCGTACTGGTAGGGACGTGACCACCATGCTGCTGCTGAGGAATGAAGGCTGTGTTCGCCTCCTGCCTCCTATTCACTTGAGCTGGTGGTGAAAAGGACAGTCCCGACGGTCGGTTGCGTGGCTGATACTGCTACTGGTTAGGGTACCTGTTGTACCTCTTCCACTCAGGTTTCTGAGTGTTTTGCCCCTCGTCCTTCCACTGTGGTTTTGGACCTTGGCCATTATTCTGAGAACGGCCTTGTTGCTGGGGTTCAGTCTGAGACGGTTTCCCAGATTTATCAGCTTTCCTGTTCCAGGTATACTGCTTGCGAGTTTGATACCGGTATGCAGTAAAGAATGCATCAGCCTTCTTCACCATTTGGCTGGCATCTCTTACCTGGGAGATCTTAAATTGAGCCATGAGTTCAGTAGGGCACGACTTTTCCAGCTGCATGCACAGCATAAGGTCAATCATCCCCTCAGGCGTGGAAGGAGTTTCATCTTTCTCCATCCACTCATCTAAGTAAGCAGTAAGCCGGTCAAGAAACTGAACAGCAGTCTGTTTATCCTGTAAACGCGCCCCCATGAACTGACTCGGCGTCGTCAACTGTGAGACCGTACGCTTTGATGAATGCGGCCTTCATCATCTCATACATGAGATTGTCTCCACGAATTCTGTGGAGAATATCGAGGGCAGGGCCCTCAAACAGGCTAAGAAACTGAAGCCGCTTTGCTGCATCATCCAGCTGGTAAAGTTGAGCCATGTCTTCAAAACGAGCTATGTATGGCTCGATTCGCTCGCCATCTTTGTATGGGGGAAGCTTGATGTGTGGGGTCACCATAATATGTGCAGGGAGAACGCTCGTGGAGCTTTGGCCAGCTGCACCAGATGTGTGTGAAGCCAAGGAATCTCGCTTGAGCTTCAACATTTCAAATTCATGTTTTTTGCGTGCTTCTCGCTCGGCACGTTCATGTTCTCGTTGTTCACGCCCGTATTCACGTTCTCTCTCACGTTGTTCTAACTCATGTTGACGTTCTCTCTCGTGTTGTTCTAACTCGTGTTGACGTTCTCTCTCACATTGTTCTAACTCGTGTTGACGTTCTCTCTCTCGTTCCTCACGCTGTTCTTGCTCATGTTCTAGCTCGAGTTTGGGTTGTTTTTGTTAGAGTTCACATTGTTTTTGTTCGTGTTCGCGCTGTTCTCGCTCGTGTTCACGTTGGATTCTACGCTCTTCACGAGCATCTTTCTCACGTTCTTGCTCGTAATTAAACAGTGAGAGGACGTAGCTTTGGATTTTTTCTGGGTCAGTATGGCCCATATCTTTAGCTTCCTGTACATAGACGCTGGTGGACATGATGCTAACTCAATCTAAATAACTAGTGACTCAGTACTGACTGCGATTTTTTTTTCAGAGAAAGATGTCAATAATCAAGAATAAAGAATATAGGCACAGGTTAGTGGTGACCAGTTTTTATCTAATTAAACTGGTAAAGAAAGAAAATTAAACAAACAACTGACTGTGACAACTATTAGGTAAATTAATAAAAATGAATCAACAATCACCAGTAAGGTAGTGCCTATAGACTTTAATGATAAATACCTAAATATGAACGAGTGAGTATTATCTCGTGAATAACTTTAGAGCTAGGAGTTATTATCCTGGAATGAGGTCGCCAATTGTCACGGGGTTTTTAAGATTATACAATATTAAAGGATAATTTTCAATAATACTGAAGAGCAGGGACAATGAATTGTCTTGCTAAAAATCAAGCAATGATTACTTTATTCTGGCTTGCTTCGGCGATTCTCTAAGAAAGAGAATTTATAAACTTTCTCAACAGTACACAGCACAGACTAATTCCTCACAGTTGCTGTTGTTAGTACTGTTAGCCTCTGGAGAAAGTGACTTCACCCTTCACAATCAATAACTAATACTATTAATGATATCAGGTTCTTGCTGATGCATTAACTCCTAGATGGCACAACGGATTTTAAGCTTAATACAACAAGGCTGGCCTAAGTACCAGTTATGAATAGCAAAGCATTTATGCAAGCTAGGAGCTATAAGTGAAATAAGCTCAATGGAGAAATGAAACATGAGTTTACATTAAATTAAGCTCAAAGAAAAAGAACTGTTAAATTTATTGATTACAAAGAAACAAATTTACGTTACATTTCAAAATGAATTGAAAATAAGGAGATCGCACTCACTCGCTCACTCAAAAGCTAACTCTTAAACCTAGGAAAATACGAAAAGAAAATACTGGTCAGAAAAGTGGACAAAGCGGATGACTGGGTGTCGTTACTGGAGGGACACTGCACTCGCTGTCTCTTGCCGATCCACCGTCTAGGTGGAAGTTCAAGAACTGGACATCAGGAATACGCTCTGGGCCCAACCTGCTTTCACGGCGCTCAAACTTCGACTGATTAAATCGTGGGAAAGAGGGAAGTGTTGTGGCTGCATTTCCAATGGCTAGAATGAGAGAAACACGCCCACAACAAATCACTCAGCGGAAGCGATAATGTCTTACAGAAAGACGATCATTTATGACAGTGAAAAATTGTTTTGAAAACACTCCCGACCGGGTGAGCGGTTAACTGAACGATAACTGGGATTCTACTAGAGTTCGCGGTTTCCCACTAAATTTAATGTCACGAGCCGACTCGTGACGCAGAGGTCCCAGTAAACAAAATACATCAGTAGAAGAGGTTACAGTAGCCTATAATACAACGTTACCCATTATACGGAGAAATGAGGTGGAAAAATAACTCCTCACTTGTTCAAGGCTGAAGAGAAATGGTTACAGGCAATGTGAAAATTTAAACTTTATCTAATAAGTCAAACAAAGCTAGCTGGATGGAAAACAAAAAGGAAATAGGAAACATAATATTAACAGAGAGGCTTTCTGGTGAAGTGTCAAGGCATTGGGAAGAAATGACTCAGAAAAGTTAGCCAGTGAAAATAAGCTCTTTCAATGAAGTGTGAGAACAGATTATCCAAGTTAATCAGAATTCCACAGTGGGTGAAACATAGAGCTGACAGTAAGGAAAGGTCTGTTGCCTCTCCTCTTATTTTCTCTCCCCATGAACTATTAAAATTAACTTTCTGGAAATCGGAGCAATTGATACTGATGACTTAGATCGATGGCCAGATAAAACCACACTTGTCGGCTGCGGCGGATTCTTGAGGCTGATTGTCGAAGTCCATGGAGAAAGCAGCGGTAAACGCGACAAGACTTTTTTCGCCAACTGTACACTGGCTGCACAGGACGGTGCCTTGTGAAATTAACTTCATCACGACGGGAATAAAATAAGCACCCCGCGTCTCCTTTTGTTGTGTAGTTTAGTCTCGGCTCCAGATACAAATCTCAATCAGCTACTTAACTCTGCTGTCCTTCACCTACCTTACCTCTCCTCCTCTATCTTCCTTATCTTTTCTTTCCTGCGCCCCTCCTTCTCCTATTGCCTTATCCTCCTTCCCCCCTCCCCCCACTTCCTCCTCATCTTGCTGGTCCATTTGTAAGTCTCGTTCTCTCTGTCTGACCTTTCCCTGCCAGCCTATCTGTCTTCATCTTTATCTCTGACACTCGCTATGTCCTTATCGCATATCTTACCCTGCCTCATTTATTCTTTCAATCTTTCTTTAATCTGGGTGTTTCTGTCCTAATCTATTTTGTACCCGACTGTGTTTTGTTTAGTCCAGTAAATAGCTGTCTCATTTTGTTACTACAACTTTTCTGTTTTTGTCTCTCCCTCTCTCTCTCTCTTTTTTCGGGATAAAACCTTTGCTTCTGTTAGTCCAATCTAATTTTACGACCACTGGCTGCCTGTCACCATCAATATATACCCTGAGTCTAGCTCACAAATTGCTGGTTTTGAAGCAGTATTGTTTTTGTGGTATATATTTAGCTTCCAAAAATTCACTTCTAGTGTGGCGTTCATTCACTGGCTAATTTTACAGTGCACTTCCCTTATGCATGGGTTATTGTTATTGCACCGGTATCACAATTCACTCACCTCTTCTAATTCTATTGTATTCATTCGACAGGCTTCACGGTTAACTTTGCCTGTCTGTCACTCCTGCCTGTTACTCACCCTATTACTCAATCCTGATGACCCTCCTTTTATGTATTCATTACCCTGTGTTCTGGAACATACTTTTAGCTAACTAATTTCTACTTACCACTTGAAGCAGTATCATCCATTCAGTTTCTCGTTCAGTCAGCACCATAATGATACTTCTACCCTTCTTTGTTCTACCTATTACTCATTCCTCTCATCTACCTTCCGTTACTCACTTCATTCCCTCTGTTACTCGCTCGTAGTATCCTGACTCTTATCGCCATTTCCTTACTCCAAGTAGTACTGACGCATGGTGAAACTAAATCGTTTTCTAAAATAAATGACACAATGCTCCCTCTGACGAAGCTCCTCTACTGGGGTTGGCCATGGTACAGCTTTCAGTTTTATGTGGAAGCATAACCAATGTGGCAGAACCAGATCAGTACTTCACAACTGTTGACGTATTGGAAATGTAAAAACACAAGAATACATGTACTAGTGCCAAAGAGTGAGCTAGGCTTCAGGTCTGTAACTGTGGCTGAGTTCCCTGCGTATGGATGATGACTGTAGTAATGGTTACCAAGCAGCTAAGCATCACTGCCACGATGCTCCCTTCCAAGGTTGATGGCAGGCAACGTCCTATACACAGGTTATAACAAACCTCACTGTTCACACTGCTGTGGCATTACGTCCCGGGGTCGATGGAAGGCAGCCACGTACACATAAAACATTCTAACAAATCTCATTGCTCACACTGGTCTTTCTGGCAGAACTGATGACCAGCTCTGACCTAAACCCGCCCGTTATGGCATGAAGCAGCCGTGCATTATAGGTGGGTATTTAGGGTTATAGCAAATCCTAAATTACTCAACAACCAGATGACTATCAACTGAATTTGAGTCAGTTAAACACCAGGTTCACCGGCCATCACCACCAGATAAGAGAGAGGCTTAAAAACTGGGGTAAGAAGTGAAAATGTGCACACCTCCACTCTGCCACTGTTACCATACTGATATGTGCTGCTAGCTTGGGTTCAATTGAGTTGATATGGAATGCCGAAGGGAAAGTGGATGACGGGAGAAGAATCAGATCACTGACGACAGGGTTGAGGCGTGTACAAAAGAAGGTTGACTGGGATGGAATGAAGAACTACTGTACACTGCTTGTACCTGTACATCTAGGGAAGGACAGAGAGACAAGAAAAAAAATACAGTGAATGCAAGTAAAAAAAAAAGGAAAAGAGTAATCACTGTCTCTGTGGCCAAGCAGACCAATCAACCGCAGGCAAGCAACCACTCCAGCAGGGTCGTCCCGTGGAGTGAGTCGCTGCTCCCCTGTGGCAGGCAGGGAGTAAATGAGGAGGGGGGGGGAGAAGATATAAGTTAGAAAATTAAAAGTGAAATAAAAGGATGAGCTTGAGACAGTGATAGAAGGATGAAGGAGTGGAGGGAAGAAACAATAAGATAAAGGAAGTGAATGAAGAGGAAGGAAGTGAGTCAGAAGGAATATGAGATTGGCACTTCAACAGCTTCCATCCCTTACAATCAGACGCACGTCCCCGTCTAACTACGGTACCATCACTTAAGTGTTCCCTAACTGATTAATTATACGGCACTCAGCACTATCACGGCATCTCGACATAGCTTAGTCACCCTGTCAATATTGCAGGAACAGTGGGGTGTGGGGAGACGAGGAAGAAAGGAATGAGTGGGAAGAAAGGACGGAAAGGGGTAGGATTTGGATGGAAGAGAGTGGGGGAGATGGGGAAGAAGGAACAGTAAATGAAGGGAGGGCGAAGGAAGTATAGTGGGTGAGACATGGAAGGAGGAAAAGTAGGTGAGTGGGAGAGAGGAAATAAGGGAGAATCAGGAGGGAGGAAGGGAACATCAGGAAGGTTTATGAAAGAAGAGTCAGAGAAGGATAGCGATTATGCTGTGTAAGGAGAAAGAGAGATTGGGAACAGAAGAAAGGTTTACGAAAGAAGACTTGGAGAAGGGGAGTGAGTAGTCTGTGCATGAAGGAAGGAAAGTTGGATAGGCTTAGAGAAAGGGAGAGTGAGAGAAATGTGGATGAAGGGAGAATAAATGGGAGACAGGATGGGGGAGGAGGATAAACAAGAGAATGGATTGTGGAGGAAAAAAAGCTTGGGTGGAGATAAGGGGAGTAAGGGAAAGGGAGTTGGATGTCGAAGGGAGACTGGGGGGAGATGTGCAGTGATAGAGAATGAGGACCTGGGGAAGGAGACAGGAGACAGATTGGTTTAAGTGATGTATGGAGAACCGTATGAGGGAGATTTGGAGACATGAGGTGGAAGCTGAATGAAGGAGACAATAGGAACGGATAGGCTACACGGAGGAGCAGGAGATTCTGAGACGATACTAGAAATGTGATCTAAATTCTAATTTGATTCCAAATCTATCATGTTGAGGAGACGGGACTCCCGTAATCTCTCTCTCTCTCTCTCTCTCTCTCTCTCTCTCTCTGTATGTGTGTGTGTATGTATATATATATATATATATATATATATATATATATATATATATATATATATATATATATATATACCGGTATATATAATGCAAATATCTAAGTGAATCCCATGTTCGTTAACGTATTTCTAATGCCACAAATTGCAAGCAATAATAACAATAATAGTAATAGTAGTAGTAAAAATAACAAATAATAACCAGAACAAGGCAACCAACAAAATCACAACATACCATTATTAATAATAATATTTACCATCAAACAAACAATCAAGCTTTCCTAACAGACCAGTAACAGCCAATTAACCAATCAGCAAGAAGCAAAATCGATAAATTTTGGGAGAAATACTGAGCTTTAGGACATTACCACCTCAAGGCTCCCAACACTCACCCTCAGCTGAAAATTAGTTTTCCGTCAGCTGGAGGAGAATACTATAGTAGTCCCGATCATGACATGGCTATAATAACCCTTGTTAACTCTCAGGTTCCTATGAATCTTTACCGTCAATCTACAACCCGGTGCCCTAGTCCCTCAAAGGGTGGAAGCAGACAAAAAGCCTCCAAGTCGCTGTCACCCACCATTTGACTGCCCTCCCACCCAACTCACTCCCCCCTCCCTCATACACCTCTCAACTCCATCCCTCCACCTCATCCTCGGTCTCCCCTTCCCTCTACTTCACTCTCTTAGTCAGTCTTTCATTCTCCATTCTCTCCACATGTCCAAAACACCTCTGTATTTCTCCTAATTTTCTGTCACATCCGCATCATTACCGATTACCAACTGATTAAAAATAGTCTAGCGCTGGTTTGAAAAGAATACCGGAGTAATGCCATCTACATGAGAGTATTGTTGCGTAAAACAGTAAATATTTAATAAACTACAATTCCAGTATGGGGTATGTAGACGTCTTTTCTATACTTTACATATATAATTTTGCAAGTATTCTTCCATGATGTTTTCGGCGAAAGTTACCTCTCATCTGGTGGCTACCGCTACTGCTACTACAAATAATAATAATAATAAAAATAATAATAATAATAATAATAATAATCCATCCATCCATCCATCATCCAATCCTACGTTGCCCCATGAGGAGCGTAGGAGCCCGGGGCTAAGCAAGTTGGTCCTGACATTTAAGATGAGAGTGAAGATAATAATAATAATAATAATGAGGCCTTAAGACAATGACCCTACGTATAAACAAGTTTTCTTGACAAAAACAAACGATACTAATTCCTTCCAAATATCCGCACCTCCATAACCATCAAAGTAACATTAACCTGCACAATCTCCAGCCTGTCTAATCCATCACTGGTCTCGTCACACAAGCATCCATCTGCAGTAAGAAGATGCGTCCAACAAATTCACGTCAGGCCGATGACATCATTTATTGCTCCTTTATATCGCTTTTTTTTTTTTTTTTTACCACTATATTCCGTCACCGCAATTTCCACGTCAAATGGTTTTCTGTGTTATGTTTGTGTTGCAGCGAGCACAGAGGCAGCACAGGAACAGTTTATCTTCAAAATAGCCTTCGTAATTGTGGCAGCGTTATAACGCAACCCAACCCCCCCAACAGCAACGCCTACCTGAGGTTTGCCGCTTACGTCGTCGTCGCCAGTGTCGCCAGGTGAAAATGGAAGAAATTCGCTAGCTTAGTCTCAAAAGTAGTTAAAAATTAGCCAGACTGAGGAAAATGAAAAAAAAAAAAAAAAACGCCCGATACGAGATAACTTGTTTATTTTTACCCACTAAACTGCATTTAAAACCTTTAGGTTTAGCAAAAAAAAAAAAAAAAAAAACGCTAAATTTGTAACACTGGTAAGCGCCTAACCACAATGCGTAACCATGCACTTTCAGTAGCAATATCAAAGTCGCTCCAAACCTATTGACCATACAATGATTCTAAAGATTAGGTTAAAATTTATAACTTAGTTACTCAGTAATACTTAGAAAAATTGTTCATAATACAAATTAACTAATGCGACACTTTGGAACGGTTGGCAGCCCTGATCTACAGTCCCGATGCTGGCCGGCAGAAATAGATGTACCGGTATACTATTTTCTTACACTGCTGGGGGTAGGGGAGGGACGGTACGTTATGCAGTGATTATTATTAAATACACTTCAAGATCAGTTACTTGTGTAATGTTTTTTTTTTTTTTTTTTTTTTTAACGGTGATTGTTTGGAATAAATAAAGAGTGAAAGCAACATCCGCCACTGCCGTGATCAGTGTTATGAGATATAATACCCAACACGTTGAATGAATAACTGCTGCATACCAAAACATTCGCAAGCATTATAGGTAAGTGAATTCCAACACTCCATCACACAGCTTCGCGTCAAGCAAATTTCAACTTCATTTAACTGGGATACGAGTACATTATCTAGGACAGAGATGGACGGAGATGCATAATCTGACCGATATCATAGAAAACGATATAATCCAAAGTTTACTCCGAACCACCCTGTTCCTTATCCCCTTCATCCCTTTGTGCTTCATCTATTGCCTTCTTATGTTTCCTGTACACCAGGAAACCGTTTACTACGCTGGGTGGTAACCACATTACCAAATATTGGCGCCTGGTGGTTTAGTGGGTAATTACGGCGCTCCAATCGGATTGAGCCGGTGAAGGTTTATATTCAAGTGGTGGTTGGGGTTTATTGCGCACGTAATGCCACTCAGGGATGAGTGAGGCTGGTCACTCACATCTTAAATGTCAGGAAAACCTGCCTAGCCCCGGGTCCCTACGCTCCTCATGGGGCAACGTAGGATTAGATGATGGATGGATTATTAATACTACTACTGGCAGCAGTAGTAGTATTTTTTCTTTCGCCCACTTGCCTCTAAGCCCTTCGTACGGGTCTACATTTTTTTTTTTAAATCCAGTCAGAAGTTTTCTCGATTAAGCAGGATGTTTCATGAAATAAGAGTATCGTTTCCTTCCAAATTCGACTGTACTCAAAGTGAAACAGAATTAAAACAATGTGATCGGACTCACAAATGAAGGGAGTATTTTTTTTTTTTTTTTCAGGAAATATACGTAGCTTGTGACTATGTACCGTACATGGATATTTGGTAAAGATGTCATGTGAGTTAGACCGAATAACAACGACAGGATTATGGAGCACAGCTCCCTAATACTCAGCCAGAGAGAGAGAGAGAGAGAGAGAGAGAGAGAGAGAGAGAGACCAGAACCTGTTTACAGTCATGAGTTATTATGACGTAACTGCCTGGTATTAAGGAGATCATGTGACCCCTATCAGATGGTAGTCCATCAGTTTCTGCTAAGTTGTAATCATGTATCTTTGCTAAGTATCCTCTCTCTCTCTCTCTCTCTCTCTCCGAATCGTCATTTTCTCTTAACCTCTCCCATCTCTCACAACCATAATATGATCCGCCTTCAAAATCTATCGAATACATTTATACATCGTATTACTTATAAATGGTACACGATAAAGACATTCATGGTGGTGTCTGCTCATTGGTTATTACTGTAAAGCATCTGAAAAAACAATCTAAGGCAATTTGTTTCTTCATCTTCAACTTGTCCCTCTCTGTCTCACACGAATGTAACTTTTTTTCTTTTCGGATCACTGTGAGGCAAATACCTCATGGTTAAAAGAATACACAATGTTTACCTGTTGCCACTCACAGTATCTTCACCGTCATTAAGAACCTTCATTATACCATGACTCCCACGAAGTTAATAAAACTGTTTAGCATATTAAGACAAAGATTCGGCCGATGCGATTAAACTGAAGAATTTAATGCATAGTGGCCCGTGATGCCAGTAAATCCTGTCATAAAACCCAAACAAGGCCAGAACCACTCAGCCTTATCATAGTAGCAGTGACCTAGTTAGCCGCCACAAACACTACACCACACACCATCATAACCACTAGTGCCATTCACGTTCATCACCTCTTTTTACCCCACCCACTTCTTTGGTATATCACAGAAGCTGGCTAGAGAGGCTCTGGCACCATAGAGTTGTGTTGGCTGCTTGGTGATCATTCCTAAAAACTTTCTCATCCTCCTTTACCCACGTCTCAAATCATTTACCATCCCTCTTTCCATCCTCTCTCCATCCTCAACAATGATCGACACATAAACACATACATACATACATACATGTACATTCATATACTGTAGTATCAGACAGACAGATGCATCGATCAAAGACAATTCGACACAAGTCAGGCACCACTAAGAGGGTGCAGCAAGAGGCAGTAAACACATCACTTACAACCCTCCCGCTTCCTGACAACTCTTAACAACCATTCCGTAAACACACCAACCACACATCACTACCATGTTGACAAACTGGCCACTACTTTACGCCGGCACGGCCACAACACCCTAACTGCTCGGCCATTCAGAAGGTTTTGTGACTGGAATATTGTCTGGCGGAGAGAGTATAATCTTACTTCTTTTTTTTTTTTTTTTTAACAGGTGATAGGGAGACTAATACAGAGACAATGAGGTAAGCAGGTAGGATCATAGACTAGTGTGATTCTTGTCTTTACTGGTATAATAGACACTGACAGAAAGCCTACACGTGGTGGCGCTGTGAACCCTGGCCTGAGCTGTTGCGGCGTCCACCTGGAAGCCAAACCTTACCACATTTCCCTGCACCTTGATGTGGGAGGGAACCTAGACTGACCCTAGTGACGTGCTATCTACCACAAGGGGGTGCCAATTCCCTATTCAGTGCATGTACTGTACTGCACTGTACTGTACCTGTAGGGCGGCCACGTAGAAGCATTTATCTACCTGCAGTCGACGGGTCTGTTCAGCCAGACAGACGGAGATTACACAGCAACACGAACAACTGGTATAAAAACTTCAAAAGAATGAAGGGCCTTCATATCAGCCATTGGCCACTTCACAACCTATTGAGAACTGATCACTTACAAATCCGGCGTGGAAGTTTCATTTTGCCCTTCAAAGTTAATGGCTTAATCAGTCCAATAAATATCTGAAATCCATCATAACCCTACTTTTAGGTAAATAGGTGACGACAGAGGCAGTCTCAACCAAAGTGCTTACATTTATATATTGTATATGTTCAGTAAATATCCCTCTTCCTCCAACGATAAGCCACACTCCATCATACTCTCCCACCGTCTGTCTCTACCTCTATCTTGGTCTCACTCACATATGCCTCCCTAATCAGTCTCTCATATGGCCGGACCACACCAAGGCATTTCCCTTGATAAACGTTTTTGGAGTCTCGCCTTCTGAATTTTCCAGATGGGATTTGGGGAATATTATGTGGTGGAGAATGATGGAGATGGGAGGAAGAAAGTGGGAATGGCAAGAGAAAAAGAAAGAATACATGGATTAATGGATGAAACTTGCATGGTGTAAAGTATCAAACATCACTTGTCTATCTATCTATATGCCTGGGCTGCTTCCTCCAAGGAAAGGGAGGTAGCCGAGACAGGACGACACACTCCCCATTTGCTCATCCATTCAAACACATTCATTCGCATCTTAGCCCCAGAGGGGAGAATGGACAGATCCTCACTGCACCACACCGCACAAGGGTCAACTGCGCAATGCAATCAGTGACATCCACAGCAGGGCCCGACAGCAGAGCTGGTTTATCCCTGCCACATCATAACAGACCCATCCCCCTACCTGCACCTGACCTGAAATAGCTGATCAGACCAAATGCGGGAGAATATCCCCTCAGGGCTGCGTCATCACTTATTCATTCACAATTTCTCTCCATTTATTTCTGTCACGCACAGCCACACTTCCTTGCTCAACAGACATCCCTCTCGCATCCAGCGCTCTCTTCACACTGTCCATCCATCCTATTCATGGTCTTCTTCTCAGCCTTACACCTCTCACATCAGATCTAGTTATCTTTTTCACCAGTTGCTCATTATCCATTCTCTCCATATGCCCAAACCATCGCCACACCATGTGCTCAACTCTACCAGCCATCTCCCGAACAACTCCAGTTCTCCTTCGCACTTCATCATTCCGCACTCAATCCATATGCGTCACTCCACACATACTCCTCAGACACCTCATCTCCATTACATTCAAACTTTTCCTCTCTGCTACACCCATATTCCATGTTTCAGCCACATATAATGCAGTCGGTACCACAACACCCTCATACAGCCTTCTCTTTACATCCATTCTAAGCAAACGACATCTAAACACTTTTTTCAATCCTCCCAGGACCTTTCCTGCTTCATTTATTCTAAACTTCACTTCTGCATCTATTCTTCCATCCACAGCAACATGTGACCCTAGATATTTAAAACACTCTAAACCCTTGTAAACTTGCAATTTTGGTTTCCCATAAGCCTGCCTGCCTGCCTCCTCCCAATCTCTCTCTCTCTCTCTCTCTCTCTCTCTCTCTCTCCTGCTGTATTTCTTTCTACATGATGTTTCTTCACCATGTCCCCTCCTCTTCAACCCACTTAACCCTCTCAGGAACAGTCATGCGATTCACATTCCATGTGGTTTGTTCCAAAGAAGCACAGTCACGCGAATCGCGTTCCTAAGCACAAAAAAAAATCACCAAAAATTAAGTTTCTGGTCGATTTGCGTCAAATTTTGATGCGTTCTAGCGAGTGCCACACTTTCCCGTGGTAAGGCTTTGGCGATATTGAGGTGCTTCATGGAGCCCAGCACGTAGCGGGAAACCTCAGTCCCTTCCAAGCAGCCAGGCAATAGGGCTGCATCGCGTGTCATGTCCCTTTAAACTCCTACTAATTCTCCCCCTCCTGCCCGAGCCAAAGCCCCTATGGACTCAGTGTGATAATCCATTATTTGTGAGCATATTTGTATGTGATATTGTCAATGGAACACAGATATATGTCATGAAAAGGATTTGTGCCTGTTATCATTTGTTAGGCTTAGAGGCGATATGCATGTTCACTGTTGCGGGGTTTCACCTCTCGCCCTCCCCTAGGCCCTATGGCATGAGTACAAATACGTATATAATGAAGCCAATGCATAAACTGTATTTTGTGTGAAAGATATTGTGGCTGGCTTGGTGAAATTATGGAACTAGTTAGCATTATGGATGCCATAAACCATAGTGTGGAATGGGGCAGGCATCAAGTACGCTTTATAGTCAGGAAGGGATCATTAGAGGTGTTTAAGGATGGAATTATTGTGATTCTGATAATGAAAATGCATATGGAATTGTGTGAAATGTACATCAAACATGCTGCAAGTGTTCGTGAAGTAATGTGGTGTGTGCCAATACAATTGAGTTGCATCATACCCTCACGGCGAAGGATGCTGCATCACAGTCACGTTGAACCATAGTAAGGAAGGGAATAATTGCAGAGGTTGGGGTGGAATCTTTGTGGTAGTCATGTAGGCTATCTGTGTATGATATAGTGTGCAGAGTAAGTGAAATGTGCCATGTATCCTCATGACGGCATACATTATGGTGCGTAGCGTAAGTTAACAATACCTTAACGGCAGATGTTCTCAGGAGATAGGGACGCCTAGGAACGACGGACGTCATTGAACAGGCACTGTACCTTGGTCTGACATTTAGTGATAACTTATACTTTATATTAAACATACGTGAACTGTGCCATGAGTGTTCGTTTAGGTGCGTAGAGTCGATGAGCTGTACTTTAACGGCAGGTGTGCTGGGAAAGGTAATGATGCCAAGGAACGAGGGACATCACTGAACAGGTACTGTACCTTGGTCTGACATTAAGTGATAACTTATACTTTATGTAAAATATACAGTACATGAACTGCGCCGCGAGTGTCCGTTTAGGTGGGTAGAGTCAGTGAGTGATACCTTAGCGGCAGGTGTGCTGGGAAAGGTAACGATGCCAAGGAATGAGGGATGTCATTGAACAGGTACTGTACCTTGGTCTGACATTTATTGATAACTTATACTTTATGTAAAATATACGTGAACTGTGCCGCGAGTGTTCGTTTAGGTGCGTAGCATTGGTGAGCGATACCTTAGCGGCAGGTGTGCTGGGAAAGGTATCGATGCCAAGGAACGAGGGATGTCATTGAACAGGTACTGTACCTTGGTCTGACATTTATTGATAACTTATACTTTATGTAAAATATACGTGAACTGTGCCGCGAGTGTTCGTTTAGGTGCGTAGCGTTGGTGAGCGATACTTTAGCGGCAGGTGTGCTGGGAAATGTAACGATGCCATGGAACGAGGGATGTCAGTGGACAAGTACTGTACCTTGCAACGACGGGCAACCACGGACATCAGTGGACAGGTACTGTACCTTGCAACGACGGGCAACCACGGACATCAGTGGACAGGTACTGTACCTTGCAACGACGGGCAACCACAGACATCAGTGGACAGGTACTGTACCTTGCAACAACGGGCAACCACGGACATCAGTGGACAGGTACTGTACCTTGCAACAACGGGCAACCACGGACATCAGTGGACAGGTACTGTACCTTCCTAAAACAATTGTTGAAATTTATGATTCTTATCTAAAATGTTTGTGATATGTGCCACAAGTGTTCGTGGAAAATATTGTATCATGTGTTGGGGGAACTTTTGGGGAAGGAGGGGAAAATATGTCTGTATATATATATATATATATATATATATATATATATATAGAGAGAGAGAGAGAGAGAGAGAGAGAGAGATTTGTGAGGGAGTATATCATGTGTGGGGGGAAACTTCAGATATTGTGAGGGAGTATATCACGTGTGTGGTGAAACTTAGGGGAAGGAGGGCCGAAAAATAAACTATATATATATATATATGGCACCCACCCAAGGACGCCAGAGGAGAGTTATGGGACCGTGAAAAGACACTGAAAAGTTATCCTTTATGTGAACTGTTCATAAATGTTGCAGCGACTGGCCGTACGGAAAGATATAACATGGCTTGTGTAGTGCTACTCTCAATGAAAGGTGTTGCATGACAGTGAATAATATCTCTTCTTTTTCAGCAGAGAACCTAAAAAGCTCATACTTGACCTGTGTCAGTGCTTGCCAAAATGGAGAAGAAAGGTTTGTCTTCTGACCAGTGGCAAAAGTTTCTCTTCGAGGAGGGGACCGAGAGCGAGGTAGATGACGAGCTGAGCGATGTTTCAAGAGAGGAGGACTGGGACAATGTCCAAGAGCATTCCCCTCTGGCGGCTATGCCCGCACTTGAACCTCGACGGGAGCAGACACCACCACCACCAGTGTCAGGACAATTGGCCCAGCCATTGTCTTCACTTGGAAGACAGGCATTGCCTTGGCTTGGACCTCTCACACCTACAGCCATCGTGGTCTCTCCACCTCAAGCCTCCAGTTCCCACTTGGCCGAGCCTATGTCACCGGTAGCAGGGCCTACTTATGCGACACTGGCACCTGCATACGGCGCAGTGTCTGCAGCGCAACTGGTGCAGAAGCCAACTGTTTCGTCATCCCCTGCCCGGTCGATGAGGGCGCTGTCTCCGACAGCGTTCATCCCCCCCGACGTCTTCCAGCAGCAGGAGGCAGTCTCATCGTCCTCATCATCAGAACTCTCACCACCTTGACGAGGCCGGTGTGGTCCACAGCCCAGCTATGGGGGGTGGCAAAGGGGTGTCCAAAGAGGCACAAGGGTGTCGGTACGCCAACCCACTGCCACCACTGCAGATGTTGCCGCAATGGATCCAGGGTGGAGCAGTGGCCCTTTCACACCAGCTAATGGGCCCTTCACAGGATCCTCAGGAATGAAGGTGGATCCGCCAACAACTCCTCTCCAGTTCTTCCAGCTATTCTTCACCAGGGAGTTGTTGACATATTTTACCCATGAGACCAACAGCTATGCGTCATTCCTGGGGACTGTGTTGGACGCATGGTTCATCTGGAATGAAGAGGAGATGGCCAAGTTCCTGGGGCTTTACTTTTTCATGGTGGTGATGAATCTGCCAAGCATGAGGAACTACTGGATGAGATCCCGCCTCCACAACAACCCCCTGTTCACACAAGTGATGAGTGGAAGGCATTTCAGGACGATCCTGAAACACTTCCATGCCTTCAACTCACTTGCTATATCCCAGGACAATCAAAACCAGCTCATCAGGGTTCACATGGTGATGGAGTACCTCCTTCA
Source organism: Coenobita brevimanus (assembly GCF_032717465.1). NCBI lineage: Eukaryota > Metazoa > Arthropoda > Malacostraca > Decapoda > Coenobitidae > Coenobita > Coenobita brevimanus. The sequence goes on along the minus strand of NC_137049.1, from coordinate 10,697,340 downwards.
GCGGTTCTAGAACACCTACTTACCCGAGGAGCACCTCAGCCTGGACAAGGGCTCACTGCCATGGAAGGGAAGCCTAAGCTTCCACGTTTACAACCCCATGAAGCCCTCAAAGTATTCAATCAAGCTGGATATCCTGGCTGAGGCTTCCTCAGGTTAAACCTGGAATTTCGAGGTGTATATGAGGCAGAAGAGGGCACTGGAGACCACCGGGTGGAGCCTCGTAGAATCACTGAAGGATCAGGGATACAAAGTTTACATGGAAAACTATTATAACTCTGTATCCCTGTGCGAACGCCTCTTCAGTGCAGGAACCTACGTGTGTGGGACGCTACGCCTGGCAAGAGGAGCACCAAAGCAGCTGCAGGACATCACAAGTACCAAGAACCTGCCAGAGGGAGACATGACAGCGATGCACATGGACAATGTGATGGTGTTGCTGTGGAGGGACAAGCACATTGTCAACATGGTCTCCACCTTCCTCAGCAGAAGCACCGTCCAGAAGCGGGTTCAAAGGAAGACCAGGGCTCCTGACGGGAGGACAACCTATGCCCAGAAGACCGTGGACAAGCCCATCGTGACAGATGACTACAATCAACACATGGGTGGGGTGGACCATTTCGACCAGATGGTCCAATACTACCCCATCCAGCGGTGGACCATGAAATGGATCAAGAAGATCACCTTCTGTTTCATCCACATGGCCATTTTCAACACGTTTGCCCTGTTCAAGAAGTGCTCACGCATGTCAGTCAGTCTGTTCGAATTCGTGGAGGAGAAAGTGGACAAGCTCCTCTACTTTGATGAAGCAAAGTGGCCCGCATCAGGGCACGTCATCCACCATGCCTCTGACCTTCCAACCCGATGGCCACCAGGACATCCAGCACCTGTGGCACCTGCTGTAGCACCAGCACAGGTGCCATCACCACCGGCTCCTACACCAACACCACCATCTCCAGGAGGAGGGCCAGGACAGGAGTCAGTGCCACCATCGTCTGCAGGACCAGCACAGGTGCTGAGAGAACCTTCACCAGTTCCTGGTCCGTCGGGAGAACCTGCTGCCGCTGCCATGCCCGGGCCTGCAGTGCACCTCCAGGACAACAGGACCGGGGAACACCAGGAGGACATCCAACCAAGCGTCATCATTTCATCAATGACAGAGTGTGGTTGGATAACACACTGGGCCACCGACAGGAGAGGATCCCCAACCGGAGGAGGCTGCGGTGCACCATGTGTTCCCTGGCGAAGTTGAGAAGGGACACAATTCACATATATCCTGTTTGTGATGTGGCACTTTGCTTGGGTGATTGTTTCAAACGGTTCCATGCCAAGCAAAATATTCCCTAGTGCAGCGTACACACACTTTATATGAGTCAAGCTTTGTACCAGGTTAGACTAAATGGTTTTTTATTATTAAAAAAAAAAAAAAGTTTAAACAAGACTTGTTCAAACAGAAAAGAGAACCGAGTAGCGAAAGAATGCACTCAGTCAGCTGATGTTTGTTTAGACTACAACTGCCCCAGGGAATGTAAGTATTCTGTGCTTTTAGTATTGCAAAATGGCCACATACTTTAGTAAAGTAAATTTGGAAAAGAAAAGGGATAAAGGTAGAAAGCAAGATGATGATTTCTACCAAGAACTGGTTGAAATGGAGCCTCACAATAGACTGGTTGAACGTGTACACAAACTGAAGATGGCTTTCCAGAATGAAATTGATGAAATAAAGAAGCAGATCCACTTGCAAAAGGAAGAAATAGGAAAACTAGGAAGGGAGGTCAACAAGAAAGACACAACCATATGTGAACTAACAGTGGAACTGAGTACACTTAGGAGGAAAATGAGTGAAATGGCAAGTACAGTAGTCAACCACGAGAGTATTATGGAAAAGTTCAAAAATGATAGAGACAATTAGGCAAGTAAGCAGTCTGATAGACCAGAGCAGTGATATTGAGGAGAAGATAATACAGGTGAATGAAGCTGTGCAAAGCTACAAAAATGATGTAGAAACCAAATATGCTGAAATGGTGAAAGTAAAGAAAGACTTAGAAACAAGGGTGGAAGAAAAAAGCATTAAAAAGGAAGTGAAAAGAATAATCCAAAACAATCCAAAGTTAGTCAGAGATTCAGTAGATATCAACAAATCTATAGTAATCACTGGTATAGAAGAGGAAGAAGTAAAACACAAGATCTCAAGAGACAAAAAGGAGATGGCAAATGTAATGAGCTTATTGAAAGAAGTATCAGAGGAAATCTGTAGTAAAGACATAGAGGAACTCAAAAGGTTAGGGAAATACGAGAAAAGCAAATCAAGACCTCTAAAGGTAACTTTCCAGAGTGTAAACACCGTGGAGGGATACTAAAAAATGCAAAGAATCTTATGGAAAAAGAGGAGTTCAAAAATGTATGGATAAAAAGATGCCTAACACAAGAGGAACTGGAATTACTGAAAGAGAAAACGGAGGAAGCAAAAACAAAAAATGAGGGAAGATCAGAAGAGGAGAAGAACACATTTTTTTACGAAGTAATAGGATTGCAGGTACGAAAATGGTACATAAACAGGAGGGAATAAAAAGGAGGAAGGTAGAAGAACCATGTCATGACAAGTATATAAACAAGATGATAAAGTTGATGTACTCAAATGTGGATGGAATGGTATCTAAATTATTAGAGATGAATGATTATGTCAGAGAAATTGAACCACATATAATATGCCTAACTGAAACAAAATTAACACCAAGGATATCGAATGACATACTAAACTTAGAGGAATACAATATATGGAAAAAAAGGAAGAGGAATTATAATGTTAACTAAGAAAAATCTAAAAGTCAATGAAATAAAACTAGATATACCCTCACAAGTAGAACTGATTGCAGTAGAGATCAACACATCTAAAGGGAAAGTAATTGTAGCCAATATGTACATGCCATCGAGATCAAACACATGGGAAAGAGATGAATATGAGGACCTGGCAGAGAGTACAATTCAGAGTTTAAGAGCATTACTACATAAAATGGAAGAGAAATCGGAAAGAATTATACTAACTGGAGAAAACCCCCTCCTACCCCCCTGGGGGTAGAGGGTTTTTTCAAGAATACTCCCCCAGTATCCCTGCTTGTCGTAAAAGGCGACTAAAAGGGTTGGCGGAGGGTTAGTGCCCCTCCCCGGAAAACAACTAACTAAAAAAACAAACAAGAAGCCTCGGTCAAGGACTGACCAAACGATGACCACCCAGGACCGGACAAAGGACTTGGTAATGGGTACATGGAATGTAAGAGGAGCGAATGATGAGGTGAAAGAGAGAGAGTGTCCAGGTGCTTGAGTGTGCGAAAGTGGATGTATGTGGAATAAATGAAACAAAATGGAGAGGAGAAAGTGTGAGAGAATGGGAGTATGGATGGGGTATATGTGCAGGAGTAGGTGAGAATGAGAGGGCAAAGGAAGGAGTATGTATAGTTGTGAGTAAAAGATGGAAGAAGAGCATAAGACAGTATAGATCAGTAGGGTCAAGGATTGTGTGGGTAAAGTTGAAAGTTGGAATACAAATGTGGGCGATTGTGTGTGTGTATGCACCAACGCAAGATCGTGCTAGAAGAGTGAGAGAAGAGTTCTGGACAAATGTGGAATGTACATGGAAAAGTTTGGAAGAAATGAGAGAGTGTTTTTGATCGGTGATATGCATGGTAAAGTTGAGAATGTGAAGGTGGATGGAATAGTTGGTGAGTGGGGTGTGCCTGCTGAGATAGATGAGAATGGGAGTGCGTTAGTGGACATTTGTGCTGGGAGAGGGTTGGTGATAGCCAATACCCTCTTCAGGCATAAAATGATCCACAGGTATACATGGCGAGTGATGAGAAGGGTGGGTGGTGAGCTGAATGAAAGGAAGGCAATGATTGATTATGTGTGTGTGGATGAAAGAATGCGAAGATGTGTAATGGATGCAAGAGCTTATAGAGGTTGGGGGAGTGGACTTTCTGACCACTACTTGGTGGTGGCCAGAATTAGGATTCAAATAAGATGGAGGAATAGAAGAAGGGAAAGACGAGAGGAAGGAGTAGTTGCAAGGAGAGTGGAAAGGTTACAAGAGGATGAGAAAAAGGCAGAGTATAAGAGAGAAGTGGAGGAACGATTGGGCAAATATGAATTGGAGCAGATGGGAGACGTGGAAGGTGTGTGTAGGATATTTACAGAAGAAATATGTGCAGCATGTGATGTGGTGTGTGGAAGGAAGAGAAGACGGAGGAGGGTGCAAGGACTGAAGAGGTGAGACAGGCTGTGGCACAAAAGAAGAAAGCATACAATGAACGGATGAGAAATAGGGGCGTGGAAGAAGTTGAGAGGCAGAAGAGATAGTTATATGTAGAAAGAAAGAGAGAGGTGAAAAGATTAGTAAGAGAGAGTAAGAAGAGAGTGGATGAGCAATTTTGAAGGAATTTGAGTGTACAGTGGAGGGACTGTAAGAAAATGTTCTGGAAAGAGGCGAAAAGAGTAAGACAGGGTGGAAGTGAAGTTAGCAGGGGAGTGAAAGATAAGTATGGTAGATTACTAGTGGAGAAGGGAGGAAAAGTCAGCAGATGGAGAGAACACTTTAAGAAATTGTTGAACATAGAGGATGGATGTAATGCGAGTATAAGTGGCTGGGGAATGGCTGGGAGAAGGAGGGAGGTGAGAAGATAGGAAGAAATCAGTAGGACAGAAGTTCTGGAAGCAATCAAGAAAGTTAAATTGGGGAAAGCCCCAGGAATTGATGGAGTGTGTGGTGAAATGCTGAAGCATGGGGGAGAGATAGTAGTAGAATGGATGTGGAAGATGTGCAGATTGGCCTGGGAGGAAGGTAGAGTCCCGGTGGATTGGAAGTCAGGTATAATTATTCCCTTGTACAAAGGGAAAGGGGGAAAAGAAGTGTGTGGTAATCATAGGGGCATTTGTCTTCTTAGTATAATAGGAAAAGTGTATGGTAGGATACTTATTGACAGACTTAGAGAAAGAACAGAGAAATTAGTTGGAGAAGAACAAGGAGGCTTTAGGAAGGGAAGAGGTTGTGTAGATCAGATATTCATTTTTAGATCTTGAGTGGAAAAGTTTCTAGAGAAGGGAAAGAAGTTGTATGTGGCTTTCATGGATTTGGAGAAAGCATATGACAGGGTGGATAGACAAGGATTGTGGAAAGTATTAAGAATATAATGGAGTAGATGGGAAGTTGTTGAATGCTGTGAAGAGTATGTACAATGGTGCGAAGGCTGCAATGCGTGTGGATGGTGAACTAAGTGAATTTTTCTCTTTGAAAGTTGGGTTGAAACAGGGATGTGTCATGTCGCCATGGTTGTTCAATCTGTACATGGATGGGGTAATAAAAGAGGTACAAGGTAGGGTAGTGGATGTTGGAGTGGCCCTGGTGAGAGAGGATAGTGCTTGGAAACTCCCTGTACTGTTGTTTGCAGATGATACTGTGTTGTTGAGTGAAGACGAAGGGGAGCTGCAAGGCTTGGTGGATGAGTTTGGGAGAGTGTGTAAGAAACGGAATCTAAAGGTGAAGGTAGGGAAGAGTAAAGTGATGGTCTTTGAGAGAGGTGAAGTCAGTGAATGTACAGTGAGGTTGGATGGTGAGGAATTGGAAAATGTGAGTACGTTTAAGTACTTGGGTGGTGTGATGAGTAAGGATGGAGGTTTGGAGGGTGAAGTGCTTGAAAGAGTACAGCAGGGAAGAAAGGTTGCTGGTTCTTTGAAAGCAGTGATAAGAAACAGGGAAGTGCGCATGGAAGTGAAAAAGTTACTACATGACAGTATTGTGATACCAACTCTAACGTATGGAAGTGAAGCTTGGACGTTGTTGGAAGGACACAAGTCAAGAGTGAGAGCAGTGAAAATGAGTTATTTAAGAGAAGCCTGTGGAGTCACATGGAGAGACAGGCTGACGAATGAGGATATAAAAGAGCGTTGTGGTGTGGATGTGGATGTGATAAGAAGCGTTATGAGGAACACACTGAGGTGGTTTGGCCATATGGAGAGGATGGAGGGTGAAAGACTGACGAAGAGAGTGTATGTGAGTGAGGTGGAGAGGGGAAGAGGGAGGGGGAGGCCGAGGATGAGATGGAGGGATGGGGTGGAGAGGTATATGAGAGAGGGGGGTGTGAGCTGGGAGCAGGGCAGTGAAATGGCGGGGGAGAGGGCGACTTGGAGGCGATTTGTTTGTGGCCACCCCAAACGGGATTGAGGCGTCTGGCAATAGATAGATAGATAGAGATTTTAATACAAATATAAAATTGGAATACTTTAGATATAATTAGCCAAGAAAGCTGTTGGGACCAAAAGCTCCTGGATCTCGTGCAAGAGTTCTTCCTAACGCAACATGTGAGAGAAACACCAGAAAAAGAGGATTCGATGTACCTTCAATGCTAGATCTCATATTTACCAGGCAAGAAAATGATATTGACAGTTTAATATATCACCCTCCACTCGTCGAAAGCGATCATGCAGCACTAAATTGCAACTTCAGGATAGCATACGACATAGTTAACAGCAATGAAAGTTACAAAAAGAGCCTAAACTATAAAAAGGGAAATTATCAAGACCTGAAGAAGTATTTCTTAGAAGTTGATTGGGAAAATGAGCTTAGAGGACAAGATTTAAATGCTCTGTATAAAAATTTTTTGTGAATTTTATGAAATAGGAGTCCAGAAGTACATCCCACAGCACAAAGAAGCAGATAAGAAAATACAGAAATGGTTCAATACAGAATGTAAAAAATCAAAAGAAAGAAGAGATTTGCTGTGGAATAGATACAGAAGACACAATAGTGAAAGGGCAGATAATAATTACAAATAGGCAAGAAACGATTATACAAGAATAAGGAGGGAACCCAAAAACAGTTTGAGGAGGATATAATAAATAAAAGTAGTGATCAACCGAAGCTATTTTACAGCTACATCAGAAGCAAAACCAAAATAAAAGATATAATACAATCCATTACGGACGAGGAAATCACCTATACACAAGAGAAAGATATTTGTGAAGCACTAAATAAGAATTTCCAATCAGTTTTTACAGAAGAAAAAAATTTTGAGTGAGATTATGTGGAACATGCATGTCCACACATACTACCAGATATACAAATATCAGAAAAAGAAATACAGGTGGAGTTAAGTAAATTAGACAGAGGAAAAGCAAATGGTTCTGATGAAATTTCATGTTGGGTGCTACGAGAATGTGGAATGGAGTTAAGTAAACCATTATTTTTAATTTTCAAGAAATCCTTGAGTCAAGGTAAACTACCTGATATTTGGAGGAAAGCAAATATTGTCCCCTTATTCAAGAAAGGGAATAGACAAAATCCACTCAACTACCGACCAGTATCACTGACCAGTGTTGTAAGCAAGGTATTAGGAAAGCTTATAAGAAAAGCTTTAGTAAATCATCTAGAAAAACACAATATGATTACAGAAAGACAGTTTGGTTTCAGAAAAGGAAAATCATGTGTTACTAATCTGTTGAGCTACTATGACAGAGTAACAGACACAATACAGGAAAGAGAAGGATGGGTGGACAGTATCTATTTAGATATCAAGAAAGCATTTGACACAGTACCACACCAAAGACTTTTATGGAAACTGTACCATCAAGGAGGAATTCGAGGCAAACTGTTTTGTTGGATGCAAGATTTTCTCAAAAAAAGAGAAATGAGAACAGTACTAAGAGGAAACTACTCATCATGGAAAGAAGTGACTAGTGGAGTACCACAGGGTTCAGTGCTGGCACCAATCATGTTTTTAGTGCATATAAATGATATAAACAGTAACACTGGAAATGAAAGCTATCTAAATATGTTTGCAGATGATGCAAAAATACAAAGGAGAACTACTAACACAGACTTTTGTAAAGAGCTACAAGAAGAATTAAATAAACTTCATGAATGGAGTAATACATGGCAAATGGAATTCAATGTGGACAAGTGTCATGTAATCAAGTTAGGTAAAAGTGGAAAAAGACCTGATTGGGATTATACGTTAGGAAATAAAACCCTATACACATCAGAAAGAGAGAAGGACCTAGGTGTGATTATCAATAACAGACTATCTCCGGCTGACCACATCAGTGAGAAGGTACGGAACATGTATACACTGCTTGCAAATATGAGAATAGCATTCACATACATAAATGAAGACATGCTAAGAAGGATAATAACATCATTCATCAGACCAACCCTGGAGTATGCATCAGTAGTCTGGAGTCCTCATCTCAAGAAACACATAGACAAGATTGAAAAAGTTCAAAGGGCCGCTACAAGATGGATACCAAGCTTAAGGGATCTAAGCTACGAAGAAAGACTAAATAAACTGAATCTAACAACACTACAGGAGAGAAGGAAAAGAGGTGACACGATAATGCTATATATATGCATATCAGGGAAGGAGAAAATAGACATAAATGATTACTTAACATATGGGGAAGCATCAGCAAGAGGACACTGCAAAAAACTGCATAAGAGAGGTGATAAAGACGTAAGGAAATTCAGTTTCCCAAACAGAGCAATTGATCAGTGGAATGCACTACCGAATGAAATAGTGTGTGCCAAAACAATTCACAAATTTAAGGATATGTACGATAAATATGGTTTAAGACACGGGACAGTAAGAGCTTGACTCATTCCTGTAAAGATACAATTAGGTAAGAACAATTAGGTAAGAACACACACACAAGACAAAAAGGAGATGGCAAATGTAATGAGCTTACTGAAGGAAGTATCAGAGGAAATCTGTAGTAAAGACATAGAGGAACACAAAAGGTTAGGGAAATATGAGAAAACCAAGACATGACCTCTAAAGGTGACTTTCCAGAGTGTAAACACTGTGGAAGAGATACTAAAAAATGCAAAGAATCTTATGGAAAAAGAGGAGTTCAAAAATGTATAGATAAAAAGATGCCTAACACAAGAGGAACTGGAATTACTGAAAGAAAAAACGGAGGAAGCAAAAACAAAAAACGAGGGAAGATCAGAAGAGGAGAAGAAGAAATTTGTTTTACAAAGTAATAGGATTGCAGGTACGAAAGTGGTTCACAAACAGGATGGAAGAAAAAAGAGGAAGGTAGTAGAACCATGTCATGACAAGTATATAAACAAGATGATAAAGTTGATGTACTCAAATGTGGATGGAATGGTATCTAAATTACTAGGGATGAATGATTATGTCAGAGATAATGAACCACAAATAATATGCCTAACTGAAACAAAATTAACACCAAAGATATCCAATGACATACTAAACTTAGAGGAATACAATATATGGAGAAGAGACAGAAATTTAAAAAAAGGAGGAGGAATTATAATATTAACTAAGAAAAATCTAAAAGTCAATGAAATAGAACTAGATATGCCATCACAAGTAGAACTGATTGCAGTAGAGATCAACACATCTGAAGGTAAAATAATTGTAGCCAATTTGTACATGCCACACAGATCAAACACATGGGAAAGAGATGAATATGAGGACCTGGCAGAGAGTACAATTCAGAGTTTAAGATCATTACTACATAAAATGGAAGAGAAATCAGAAAGAATTATACTAACTGGGGATTTCAATACAAATATAAATTGGAATACTTTAGATATAATTAGCCAAGAAAGCTGTTGGGACCAAAAGCTCCTGGATCTCGTACAAGAGTTCTTCCTAACGCAACATGTGAGGGAAACCACCAGAAAAAGAGGACTTGATGTACCTTCAGTGCTAGATCTAATATTTACTAGGCAAGAAAATGATATTGACAGTTTAATATATCATTCTCCACTCGGCAAAAGCGATCATGCAGTACTAAATTATAACTTCAGGATAGCATATGACACAGTAAACAGCAATGACACTTACAAAAAGAGCCTAAATTATAAAAAGAGAAATTATCAAGACCTAAAGAAGTATTTCTTAGAAGCTGATTGGGAAAATGAGCTTAGAGGACAAGATTTAAATGCTGTATATAAAAAATTCTGTGAATTTTATCTAATAGGAGTCCAGAAGTACATCCCACAGCACAAAGAAGCAGATAAGAAAATACAGAAATGGTTCAATACAGAATGTAAAAAATCAAAAGAAAGAAGAGATTTGCTGTGGAATAGATACAGAAGACATAATAGTGAAAGGGCGTATAATAATTACAAACAGGCAAGAAACGATTATACAAGAATAAGGAGGGAAGCCCAAAAACAGTTTGAGGAGGATATAATAAATAAAAGTAGTGATCAACCAAAGCTGTTTTACATCTATATGAGAAGCAAAACCAAAGTAAATGATATAATACAATCAATTACGGACGAGGGAATCACTTATACACAAGAGAAAGATATTTGTGAAGCACTAAATAAGAATTTCTAATTAGTTTTTACAGAAGAAAAAAATTTTGAGAGGGACTATGTGGAACATGCATATTCACACATACTACCAGATATACAAATAGCAGAAAAAGTAATACAGGAGGAGTTAAGTAGATTAGACAGGAAAAGCAAATGGTCCTGATGAAATTTCATGTTGGGTACTACGAGAATGTGCAAAGGAATTAAGTAAACCATTATTTTTAATTTTCAAGAAATCCTTGAGTCAAGGTAAACTAACTGATGTTTGGAAAAAAGCAAATATTGTCCCCTTATTCAAGAAAGGAAATAGACAAAATCCACTCAACTACCGACCAGTATCACTGACCAGTGTTGTAAGCAAGGTATTAGAAAAGCTTATAAGAAAAGCTTGGGTAAATCATCTAGAAGAACACAGTATGATAACAGAAAGACAGTTTGGTTTCAGAAAAGGAAAATCATGTGTTACTAATCTGTTGAACTACTATGACAGAGTAACAAACACAATACAGGAAAGGGAAGGATGGGTGGACAGTATCAATTTAGATTTCAAACAAGAAATCTTTTGACACAGTACCACACCAAAGACTTTTATGGAAACTGTACCATCAATGAGGAATTCGAGGCAAACTGTTTTGTTGGATGCAATACTTTCTCATAAAAAGAGAAATGAGAACAGTACTAAGAGGAAACTACTCATGGAAAGAAGTGGCTAGTGGAGTACCACAGGGTTCAGTGCTGGCACCAATCATGTTTTTAGTGTATATAAATGATATAAACAGTAACACTGGAAATGAAAGCTATCTGAATATGTTTACCGATGATGCAAAAATACAAAGGAGAATTACTAGCACAGACTTGTAAAGAGCTACAAGAAGAATTAAATAAACTTCATGATTGGAGTAGTACATGGCAAATGGAATTCAATGTGGACAAGTGTCATGTAATCAAGTTTGGTAAAAGTGGAAAAAGACCTGATTGGGATTATAAGTTAGGAAACAAAACCCTATACACATCAGAAAGAGAGAAAGACCTAGGTGTGATCATCAATAACAGACTATCTCCGGCTGACCACATCAGCGAGAAGGTACGGAACATGTATACACTGCTTGCAAATATGAGAATAGCATTCAGATACATAAATGAAGACATGCTAAGAAGGATAATAACATCATTCATTAGACCAACCCTGGAATATGCATCAGTAGTCTGGAGTCCTCATCTCAAGAAACACATAGACAAGATTGAAAAAGTTCAAAGGGCCGCTACAAGATGGATACCAAGCTTAAGGGACCTAAGCTACGAAGAAAGACTAAATAAACTGAATGTACCAACACTACAGGAGCGAAGGAAAAGAGGTGACATGATAATGCTCTATAAGTGCATATCAGGGAAGGAGAAAAGACATAAATGATTACTTAACATATGGAGAAGCATCAGCAAGAGGATACTGCAAAAAATTGTATAAGAAGAGAGGTGTTAAAGACGTAAGGAAATTCAGTTTCCCAAACAGAGCAATTGATCAATGGAATGCACTACCGAATGAAATAGTGTGTGCCAAAACAATTCACAAATTTAAGGATATATACGATAAATATGGTTTAAGACACGGGACAGTAAGAGCTTGACTCATTCCTGTAAAGATACAATTAGGTAAGGTAAGAACTCACACACACACACACACACACACACACACACACACACACACACACACACACACACACACTACATAACTCCTCATCTTCCAATCCCAGAAGGTCCTACAACTCCATCAACACCCCTGGAGGAAGTGAGTTCTCCGAATTTTGTTGATATGTATATTGACCTATTATCATTACCCCTATAATTTTCAGGCAAATAACAGTCTTCTCCTACACATTACACATATGACAGAAAGTAAAGCTTCATTAGCAGCAACTTGGAAAAAGTAATGTTCCTGTGTAGTAGGTTACAACCATTAAAAAACAACCTTTGAAGATTTTACAGTCTGTACATAAAAAAAAAAAAAAAAAAATAGCTTTGGGAGCATAGTCTTTAGGCAAAGGGGGAGAAAACACTGTTTTTTTTTTTTTTTTTTTGCTTGTGGTAAAAATAGGTACCAACCGGAAGAGTAATCTACCTCTGTCGTCCTATTACTCGAAAACTATTAGGTGTATCGACTTCCTGTAAGAACCATGATAAAGAGCAGTAAATTCTAAATATGTTCATAACCAGAATATAAGCCTTTGCGAGCATTTTTGGTAGGAAAAGGTGGGGGAACAGACTTCGTTTTATCCCTCGCTTCCGGTAAAAGTCGAAAGCACTCGGAGGAATAATCTCATTTTGTCAGCCAAGTACTCAAAAACTATTGGACGCATCGATTTCCTGTACGAACTATGATAAAGAGCAGTAAATTCTACGTATGTTCATTTGCAGAATATAAGCCTTTTGGAGCATTTTCTGTTGGAAAAGTTGGGGGAACAGACTTTGTTTTTTTTCCTCACTAGTGGTAAAGTTGAAAGTGCTCGGAGGAGTAATCTCACTTTGTCAGCCAATTACTCGAAAACTATTGGACATATCGATTCCTGTAAGAACCATGATAAAGAGCAGTAAATTCTACGTATGTACAAGACATAACAATGTAATATCTATGATAAGAATTCGTTGTTACGTAGGCGGGAATATTGTGTATGCTGTGTGCACATCACGAAAGTGACATACGGACGTGAGTTCCCAGTCGTTTTTGGCGATTTACTCGAAAACTATGAGGCGTATCGAAACCATCTTTACTCATTAGAAAGCTCGTAAAATTCTGCATAATATTATGCAATAAAAACATAACATGTGCGAGAAAAGTTCAGAATTAGAGCCCCTTGAATCTTTTTCAAAAATGGCTTTTAGTTTTTGGCTATTTTCTCGAAAACTACAAATGGTATCACAACCGGATCTGTCTCTTTAGAAAGCTGATGAAATTCTCTATCAAAATTTAAACTGTGATGGAAAACATTCGAATGGTAATGTTGGGAAGTGAACGTGACATAGCGAAATGTTTTTTCACGGCCGCCTAATATTGTTTTATTTGTGCTTTCCTGTTTTTTTTTTTTTGTGGTGCTCATCAGCTAGAACAAACATCGACGAATAAGATGACATAGGTTTCATGGCAGTATATTGATGTTTGGGTGGCGAAAATAAGGAGAGAATACGTGTTATTTGCCGAGCACGGGCAGCCGGCCCGGGCGGCCTCGCAGAAAAAATCGTGCGCCGGAAAACTTACAGAAACATCGTGCGCAAGAGGGTTAACTTGTGTCGCATCCCCATGTCTCTTCTTTAGCATGGCATTTGTACATTGCCATACTGCCAGCATTTCATTTTATCAAGTATTTCTCAAAGCAGTGACATAACATATTTTTCGTCGGTGTAACTATTGTTTGAACACCAACAATATATGACTAACCGAGCATGGTGAAGGGTAGAGGGTCAGCCAAGGAACTTACCTATTGTTTCAGAGAAAAATACGTCAAAAGGTCAAGGACAGATGGAAAATAAAACATTAGTCTAATCTTTATGGAAGAGTTACGATTTTGAAAACAATATATCAAACGTCACAGCCACAAGAGCAAGTAATTTATTCAACCCTGTAACTCAAAGAATTCTTGTTCCATTTGGACCAATTTCGGTGAAAGGATTGAAGAAATTCCATTATGAGTACAATATGCCAAAGTTCAAGGTCCCACTTGGGGCTAAGATGCGAATGAATGTGTTTGAGAGGATAAGTAAACTGGGAGTGTGTCGTCCTGTCTCGGCTACCTCCCTTTCCTTGGGGAAGCAGCCTAGGTATATAGATAGATGATTTGAACCAAAGTTAGTGGAAAGATTGAGACTCAGACAAGAAAGGAGTAATTCGATTATGAGAACAAACTGTTTAAGGTCAAGGTCACAGGACAAAATAAGATGCTTAGCCCTTAGACGAAATGTAGGGAGAGGGAGCTGGACTCTGGAATGTATCCTCATCGGGTAGGGAAGCTCCTTAACACCTTTTCCTAAGCGATTTATTTGCTTATTACACCTTGCCATCTCCGTCTGTGTTGCTCAAGTCATTCTAGTATCATCGTCCCATGCATATATGAAGTACAAAACGGTATTAGCCAGCCGTGTCCAAAAATAAATCCGTGAAGAAGTGGTGTTAGCGAGCCTCCTTGCCCGAAGAGATATGGATCACTTAGTGCTCCTTGTTCACACTTGCTACCACCAAATGATTTTCGTGGGATTGGGAATGGCGTCTCTTTTTGCAGAGGTTAGGAACAGCTCCATGAACCCTTTTCCTCTATGACTCGTAGTTTCGTAAGTTAAGGAAGCTCCCTAGCACCTCTTCCTTAACGATTCAATTTTCAAACGACCCATTATTATCCCCCTTTATTGCTTCTTATATCTTTTTAATGTCGACATAGGCTGCATGAAAAGCCCACACGAGTGCAGTACCGGAGCAGAATCAGATATAAACCAATAAGGATGAGGTGCTAGCCATCTTTCTAACCACACGAGAATATCGCCTTATAAATCCTACCTTAGCTGCATACAATCGTCTGGAAGTGGAGAAAATTAGACAAGGAAAGTGTTATAGTGCTACAGGTGTTAATCAGACAAACTGCAAATGTTAACGATGGATGAAGGACAGTGAAATGGATTATACGCTAGAAAACTGCTTAACATCTTCGCTCTCAAGACGTATTTCATCCTTTATTCTTGCTAACTCCAGACGCTAAAATTCAGTTTATAAGAAACTTCTGGAACTGAAAGGGAGTGCTGTAGCTTTAATTAACCTCTTCAGTACGGGAGACTATTAGGCTGAATAAAATCGTATAGATGTATCAGGAATAAACTAAAAAAAAAAAAAAAAATCGCCGGAATAAAGGTATGAAGGTAAATGTTGATGTGGTTGAAGGAGTAGGCTATGTGGAATGCTGATTATAAAGGAATGAAAAATAATAGAATAGCCTGGATAACGTGGGAGATTATACGACGGAAGGCTGCTAAAGAGGGAATGATGAAGAGTGGTTGGAAGAGTACGCGCTGGATTGCTGATCAGGATGGAATGAAAGACGGCAGGTGAGCCAAGGTAGGTGGAAAAGTATATTGTTGACTACTTAAAATGGTATGTATGAATCCGTGTAAGACAGGCTATAGAAACAACACACATCACCACTTCATCGCACCCCTACCTAATCACAATCAACACCATCCCATTCTCCCGCTACTCTTGATTGGGTTCCGTGGGGGGTAGTGTGGAAGGGGTGAGGGGGAAGTCTGTGATGATAGGGAGGGGCAGGGAGAGATGTGAAGAGGGTGTGTGTTCTGAGAAGGGTTGGGGGATGAGAGACGAAGCAGGAAGGGAAAATGATGGAGAGTGTGCACGGTGAGAGGAAAGGAAGAGGACAATGAGTGGTAAGAGAAGGAGGGTTGTAAGAAACACAGGCCTGGAAGGAGTGTTGCGATGGAAGGGGGTATGGGGAGAGGAAAACACAGGAAACTTCATCTATCTTTTGATATAATAGTTCAAGAACGAGAAATGAATAAGCTAACCTAGTATACAGCAAGTAAAAGAGCACAGCACCAAAACTCAGTGCTCTCGGAAACATGCTACAGTGAACCTACGCACATTATTGGAGGGCTTATAGGAAGTAATAGGTGTAGTGACTATTTTCAAAATTAGCCACCATTTTGCTGAAAGAAGCCAAACAGCCCCTAATTGAGCACCAAAACTTAATAATCTTAGAAGCTATTAAAGCTACATCAGATGCACGGAAACCGGTGGAAATCTTACTAAAAAATAATAGATGTTGCCTATATGCCTTTTCTAAAAATTCACCATCATATTGCCAGAAAAACGATTAACAGATCACCAAACCCGGGTCATATCTGAACTTATTAAAGCTACAGTGATCCAGTGCGCATCGGTGGAGAGCTAAAATAACATTAGCAAGCCTCCTTTCTCGAGCTAATTCCGTTATGGACGTCCATAACTTCACAAATTTCTGTTCTACAACCACGAGTGGCTTTGTTATTCACTATCACTCTCCCTAATATTCAATGGTAATTCGTCAATAATTCACTGCTACGAACTCTGGTTTTGATATAGCCCAACACCCCCATTTCCTCCCTCCCCCTCCCTCTCTCTCTCTCTCTCTCTCTCTCTCTCTCAGTAATGCATGTTTACATTTCACTGCTTCGTAGACGTCTTCAGTATCACCATCAGGTCGAATTAAGCTTAGAATATAGGGTAACTCATCATGGTCAACCCAATCAAATTATCTTGATTAAGCCAGATTATTTCCCCACTTGTTTTGTTTAGATCTACGACTGGGCCTGAAATGAAATAAAGTAGTATTCCCTCATCTTATCACAGCAGGCGAAGGTCATAATCCTGTAGTATATTATGACACTTTATACGTGTGGAAGGAGGCTGTTCCTTGAAAGTAATCTCGCATCACCCATGGAGGCCTTTCAGGGGTGGTAATAATGCTGGTGCGGCTGGAACTGAATTACTTTCCACCGCGTTCTTTACTGAGCTTAATAGAATCCCAAGTACAGTCTCCCCCAAAAAATATCAAGACCCCAGGGTCCGACAAGAGTGGAAATGAGCGAATAACCTAGACAAAGATACAAGTCTAGAGCGTTGGTAGCACTGAACACAGGCACGCCCACCGCGTTAAAAGGTTGATTAGCATCGATCTTCGAAAGCAACTATTGATGAAGAACCTAAACCAGCACTTGTACTAACGTAACGGTTATGTGTAAGGTGCGTGATAGTGTAATTAGTGAAAGCTGGGAAAAGTATTATACTCGTGCCATTTTAGGTAACATGATTAGTGCATTCCTGAAGCATGATAAAACGCTTCAACCCAAGAGGTAGGTGGCTTTGAATATGACTGATTCGAAACAGAACCGGATGTTATGTGGCAAACTAATGCTACACCGATGTTAATCTGCTACAAACACCCAGCAGCGATGGAAGGACGAAACACACAGGAAACATCGATGGAAAAGAGAGGTGCCATCATAGCATTGCACAACAACGGCCTCAGCAATGGAGAGGTAGCAAGGCGGACTGGCGTGCATAAAGGCCCTCTCCCACTTCGGCGAAAGTGTGGAAGATAAAGTCACGATGTGTCAAAAATCCCTAATCGTGGGTATTCGTCATCAAAATCTTGTCCATTCGTGGCATGGCGCCGATACGTCGCACGAGGTGGAAATTTGTCGTGGGGGACCACGACGTTTTCATGCTGCATGAAAACGTCGTGGCCCTCCACGATTTTGTAAAATTTCGCAGATTAGTCCTTGACAACAAGGCGAAGCCTCGGCGAAGTCGGCGATTGCCCTGCGTATAAACCGCGTATGATCGCCGACATCGGCGAGGCGTCGGCGGTGAAAAAAAACGTTGAGATGTCATACGGTCATACAGCGAAGCGTCGGCAATGTATCGGCGATGCATCGGTGAGGTTAATATGACATAGCCTACGTAAACCGTACGATATGTACCGGGTTGTGCGACAGTAATATTTCATCTTATGAATGTCGGTTATATATCGCCGACATTTCGCGGATGAACCGTCGATTAATCGCCTTAAATACGCCGATGACGGCGAGGCACCTGCGATGGCCTCGGCGTTTTGTCTGCGAGGTGCGTGCGATGCATTCGCCGACACATCAACGATACATCGTCGACAGCACGCCGCCGTTGTACCTTTACCGCCAGTGAGTCGCCATAAAAATAAACGTTAAAATTTGAATTTAGAATAATGCTTGTGCATTACGCCGACATATTAGCGATATGTTGGCTACTAGTCGCCAGTTATATCGTATACTCCGCCGAGGTTTCGGCGTTCTGTCGTACTGGTGTCGCCGGTATTATGCCGACACCACGATTCTTGGTCAGAATCGTGGTGTCGGCGTAATACCGGCGACACCAGGACGACAAAACGCCGAAACCTCGGCGGAGTATACGATATAACTGGCGACTAGTAACCGACATATCGCTGATATGTCGGCGTAATGCACAAGCATTATTCTAAATTCAAATTTTAACGGTTTTTTTTATGGCGACTCAATGGCGATAAAGGTACAACGGCGGCGTGCTGTTGACGATGTATCGTCGATGTGTCAGCGAATGCATCGCTCGCACCTCGCAGACAAAACGCCGAGGCCATCGCAGGTGCCTCGCCGTCATCGGCGTATTTAAGGCGATTAATCGACGGTTCATCCGCGAAATGTCGGCGATATATAACCGACATTCATAAGATGAAATATTACTGTCGCACAACCCGGTACATATCGTACGGTTTACGTAGGCTATGTCGTATTAACCTCACCGATGCATCGCCGATACATTGCCGACGCTTCGCCGTATGACCGTATGACATCTCAACGTTTTTTTTCACCGCCGATGCCTCGCCGATGTCAGCGATCATCCGCGGTTTATACGCAGGGTAATCGTCGATGTCGCTGAGGCGTCGCCTTGTTGTTTACAACTAATCTGCTAAATTTTACAAAATCGTGGAGCGCCACGACGTTTTCATGCAGCATGAAAACGTCGTGGTCCCCCACGACAAATTTCCACCTCGTGCGACGTATCGGCGCCATGCCACGAATGGACAAGATTTTGATGACGAATACCCACGATTTGGGATTTATGACACATCATGACTTTATCTTCCACACTTTCGCCGAAGTGGGAGAGGGCCTTAAGTCTCCGGTGGCAAGATGGATTCGTTGTTATGAAGCGACTGGCAGCACTCTAGATCTCCCACAGACAGTTTCCCCACGGTGCACGACACCACAGCAGGATGCTGTCATAGTAGCCACAGTGGAAGCAAATCCCTTCACCACTTCAATCAGCATGCGACATCGTTTATCGTTCACATCGCAGACCATCAGAAACCGTTACCATTCTAGCCATCTACACAGCCGCAAAACTGCGAAGAAGCCTGAGTTAACTGAAGAAATGATGGAGAGGAGAATTGAATATGCACTACAGTATTCAAGTAAACCACCCAGTTTCTGGGAATCTGTTGTCTTCTGTGATGAGAAGACTTTCTGTACTAGCGACCAGATGACGAAAAGAGTGTGGCGCAGGGACGGCACCAGGTAGCCCCCCGCTCCCCATCACCTGCTCCCTCTCTCTCTCTCTCTCTCTCTCTCTCTCTCACTCTGGGGGGCGCGGTAGCACAGTGGTAGCGCGCTGGACTCGTAATCGGGGGATTGCGAGTTCGAGCCTCGCCCGGGCTGCCGTGCTGGGAGTGGTAGCTCGCTCCTGTAACCCTAGCGGGGCTATATAGTCCAATACAGGGCTTAGCTCGGGGGAACTCCATTTCTCCCATTTCTCTCTCTTTCTCTCTCTCTCTCTCTCTCTCTCTCTCTCTCTCATACAGTGTTAACTTCAGATATGGCAGACTAACCCCTTGTCACATTGTCCTAACATGGATATAAATTCCCAGCCATTTATATTGACGTGGCTGATCTCCCCCCACGTTTGAGGGTTTAATAAAGCACCAAATAATTATATTTCAGATACGAACACCAACATGTTGTGGGCACTCGAAGGAGTGGGAGGGTTGGATACAAGCTGGAGGGGTTGGAGAGCTTGTGGACATTGGACCAAGTAGATTTACTAGTGAGAAATACGTGGAAATATTAGACGATGTTCTGCTGGAGTCTGTGAGGAGGTTACTGTATCCTGAGCAAGAGCAAACTCCATTCTACTTAGTGCATGACAACAGTCCAGTGCATACTTCGCGCGTGGTGAGAAGCTGGTTGACGATCACCCGGACATCACAGTGATACCTCATCCACCCAGGTCACCTGATTTAGACCCACTAGAAAATATATGGGGATTGATGACACAGCAACTTGATGACCATAACCCCATGCCTCACACCCGCAATGCACTGGTGGAGAAAGCTCACCATGCCTGGGAGCAGCTACGGAATCAAGCTGGGTGTGAAATAACATGGGCAACTGTCATGTCAATGCCGGAGAGACTCGGTAATGTAACTGGTGCCGGAGGTTCTTACACTAAATACTGATGATACTTAAAACACCTATGCCATACAGTTTCTTTGACCCTATACAACTCCTTCAATGATTAAATGTGAAAATCCTAACTGCCAACATATTATACAACCCATGATCATTAGCACATATCTATATAACACACTAGTGATGAAACAGACAGGGATATGATGGTTAAGTCTATATTAAAGTGGTGAATTACTGTTGCAAAGTTTTATTTTTGTCACTGATGAAACTGCTACATTTTCTCTGGTGTTCATGGCTTTGATGAATACCTCTAATACTGGAGTGCAGGGTTTACCTGGTATTTGTGCACCTTTCCCTATTATAGTTTGTTATCATGGGAATATTGTGAATAGTCTCTTTTACCATGTGAGTAAATTCAAGAAGTACGCGGTTGAACGGTTCTAGTAAACAATCATACGTATGTAGATTTCAAACACTGAGGCAGTGTTACCAACGTAATGGACCCACCAACAAATACATATGTCCAACATGCTCAAAACCTATCACGCCGAGCCGACAGACAAAGAGTTCAGTACAGTGCAATTCCTGCAAGAACTGGACCCATTACACCTGCACAACACTTGCATCCAGAAAACATTACACAAACACCTGGACCTGCTCCTTATGCTCCTTCACCCCACCCATCAACCCCCCTTCCAATCCCACTCCTACTTCCTTCACACCTCCACAGCCAAACCCACCGACTCTTCCCACACCATCCAGTCCCCCAACTCCTCCCATTCCAACCAATCCTAATCCACCTCAACCCTTACCTCCATCACAACCTCCTCCTACCCCTTCCCCTCCACCCACACCACCTCCCCCCCCGTGCTGCAGCAGCCAACACACATCGCACACACAACATACACATCCTTCAGTTAAACATAGATGGCATAAACACCAAAAAACAAGAACTCGCACAATTTATCAAACAACAGAACATACACATTTCCATCTTACAAGAAACAAAACTACATAGAGCACAGAAAACACCGACATTTCATAACTTCACCACCATTCGACAAGACCAGGCCGACGGCGGTGGCGGTGGACTCATCACCCTGGTACACAAATCCATCAACTTTGCAGATACCAAAGTCACTTCTCCCCCCACATGACACCACAACAGAAATACAATCCATTATAATACGCACTGGTAGCAAATCACACATAACAATCGCTAACACATACATTCCCCCCCAATCGTCCCCCACAGTACAACATAATTACTCTCCACAGATACACCACATCACTAACATACCCATCATCATCCTGGGTGGTGATTTCAACGCCAAGTCGTCGGCCTGGCATGTCAACAACCCTGACACAGACAGAGGGCTGGTACTACAATCCCAGACAGATCATCTTTTCATACTGAGCAATCTAGACCAACATACCCATATCCCACACAAAGCCCTCTTCCTCCCATCATCTCCAGACATCACCTTCTGCTCCCCAAACCTCGCCCCCACTACATCATGGAGAGTGGTCAAAACCCTAGGTTCTGATCACCTCCCAATCATCATCACTACCAAAACCAGAATCACCCCAGCTGGCCACAAACACACATACACTAATTATAAGAAAGCCAACTGGGAGGCCTTTGTAACTGAAACAGAACAACATTTCGAAACACTAAACAGTACACCCATCACAAACATCAACACCGCTGTGCACACTTTGAATACAATTATACAAAACGCAGACAAAAGACACATCCCTAGAGGCAACAGAAGGAGACACAACCCCAACTTCACACCAGAAATTCAAGGCCTCATCAGACAACGGGACACACTGCGACACTCCCCAACACCCCATACACAAGACACCGTACAACAAATACAAGAACTGAACACTCAAATAAACAATAAAATATCAGAACAGCAAACACTAAACTGGAAAAATTACCTCCAAACACTTGACCACAAAACAAACATCAGCAAACACTACAAAACACTAAACAGCATCACACTTTCCAATAGCAACACCACACAATCACACACTGCCATCACAACATCAGACACCAAACCCTCAAACAAACAAGAAGCAAACACTCTCATCAATCACTTTTCACAATCAGCCATCTAAACCCCCATCCCGAAGACCGACGTATCATCGGACGTAGGAGACAGGTCCCCACAGACCCAGACTACGCACCTTTCACTTACAACCAGACGAAGCACATCATTAACAACCTCAAGCACTCATCTGCCTGTGGACCAGACAACATATGCAACATTCACCTTAAACACCTAGGACAACAAGGCATACAAGCACTCGCCAACATATCAAACTACATCTACTCATACAACATATTATCCAACATCTGGAACCATGGCAATATCATCACTATCCCTAAACCCAACAAAGATCCCACGTTACCCTCCTCACATCGACCCATCACACTCCTCTACACCCCCTCTAAAGTCACTGAACGACTGGTACTATAACTAGTCACACCTCACATTCCCCTAGCCCAGTCACAACATGGCTTTAGGCCACTACACTCCACAAACACCCTTCTTACAGACCTTACACAGAGTTTTCGATGGCATCAATTCAGCTAGGCCACCACACAGAACACTCCTAATCACACTAGACATTAGCAAAGCTTTTGATGCCATCCCCCGCCACAACCTCACAAACAAAATACTTAACACAAACATGAACAATAACACAAAAAGATGGCTGGCAAACTACTTAGCAGGCAGATGTGCACACGTAACATTTGCCGGTCAGTCTTCTAACATCAGAAACTTCACAAACGGCGTCCCTCAAGGATCTGTTTTGTCCCCTACACTCTTTAACCTATACATGCACGACACACCCACACCCTACACACCACTGATACATAGCTTCCTATGCAGATGATATAACGCTTACATGTTCGCATCAAAACGCAAACACAGCTGCAAACATCATTCAACCTTACCTCAATACACTACACGAATTGTTCACCACAAACAGGTTCAAAATAGCCCAGCCAAATCTACAGTGACCCGTCTCACAAGCTGAACAGCAGAACACAGTCACATCCCACACCTCACCATAAACAACACTTCCCTACCACACACACACACACACACACACACACACACACACACACACACACACACACACACACACACACACACACACACACACACACAATCCTTGGTGTAACATACAATACATCAATGTCATTTAAACAACACATCACAAACATTAAAAATAAAATAACACCAAGACTCAATGCTTTGAGGTCACTTGCCCATAAAACATTCGGACACAACAAAGAAACCACCACCATAGTATACACATAATACATACGTTCAGTGATGAATTATGCAAGCCCTCCCTGGACTTCTAACCTCACCAAAACACACTACAACACTCTACAGACCATACAGAATAAGGCCCTAAAAATAATCACAAGCTGCACAGCTACTACACCCACAGGACACCTACATCAAGAAACCAAAGTCCTCAAAGTCAAGGATCACCCAGACATGAGAGGCGCCCAGTTTCTTGCTGCAGCCTCCACAAACCCACAATATCCACTATAGTACATGGCAGCACATCCACCCACACCAAGGAACATCAAAACAACACCCAGCACACAATACCATACACAAATACTGTCATCTCTCCCCCCTCGCCCACCTCAGACCAGCTTCCAGAAGCATATCCACACTCAGATCACTCGCCGCTCCATTCAGTCATTTAAAGACAACAAACAGCTGCATGCATGGCCTCCTGACGTCCACCCTTCTGAAACCTATCTTCCTCGTGAGGACAGGGTCCACCTGGCCAGGCTGAGATGTGGGCACCATCCAGCCCTCTTAAGCTACCAGAAGAGGCTGGATGACTCCGTCGCTGATGCCTGTCCAGGATGCAACACAGCACCCCATACTATTAAGCACATTATGAAAGACTGCATTGCACACAATCACCTACTCCAACAACACAACATACACTCTTTGAGAGCTCTGTGGGAAAGCCCGGTCTCGGCCATGGCCTTCCTAAGGGACTCGGGGTTGTTCCGCCAGACTGCCTAGGGAACGACTACTACTACTACTACGTAATGGTACTGACATGTCAGCTACTTCGTCCAATGTTCCGAAGAGTATCGTGCTAGATAGGACTCGATACTTTCTGGGGGGAGTGTACCTTCCCTTTAGCCCGTATTCTTGTTGGGTATGGAAGCTTCCTAACACCTTTACCTAAGCCATTTATTTTGCTTATTACACCTTGCTACCTTAGTCTTTGTTATTTATATCATTCTAATATCACAATACTCTTCATAAATAACGTATACAAGTATTTTAGGCAGCCGTATCCAAAAATAAATTGGTAAGGAAAAGGTGATAGGGAGCCTCCTGACTCAACGAGAATATGCCATAGATACTGAAGGCGATGGGGGACAGGTGGAGGAGGCGGAGTGGGAAGGATCCGTGCAGAACAAAAGTGGACTGAAGACAAAACAGTAAAATAAACATGAATGAATGAATGATTGAATAAACTGAGGAGTGTTTGGCTTACCTGCAGAACAGGAGGAGACACAAGAGAACACGATCTAATTACACACGAGAGAGAGAGAGAGAGAGAGAGAGAGAGAGAGAGAGAGAGAGAGAGAGAGAGAGAGAGAGAGAGAGAGAGAGAGAGAGAGAGAGAGAGAGAGAGAGAGAGAGAGAGAGAGCAGGGTAGTGTAAGATAACGAGAGGAGAGACAGCACAGGATAGGATTAAGAATAGGGTGGGGAATACCAAAGGGTGAGGGTTGGGTGGGGTAGGATAGGGTGGGGTAGGGCTGGACGGGGTATGACTGGGTGGGGTGCAGCAGCGTGGGGCGGCAACCAAATAAGATATTACCGATACCATTAAATGTTACAGTTTTTGTTTCCAATCCTGCACTACTTGTCGGACAGTAAGACAGCTTCCAAGAAAGGTTACTCCCTCGCCTCTGACCCGCCTCCCACTGCCATCTCGTCTCTTGAAAACCTTTTGATTAAAGTTCCCCATATGAGACCGATTTGTTAGCTAAATAATACTGTGGATGGGTTATGTTTATGGATCAAAGACTGGCTCACAAATCACAAACAAGGGTTATACTGTTAGTCTCTCTATCGGCTTGAAATGAATTGAGAAGCGATTAAACTAGCAACGATTTAGAAACAAGACTATTCTACGGCAGCCAGGTTTGCAGATGACCTTGCAAGAGACAGTAGCACTCGTATAGTAAAAAATAAAACTGTGACACCATCCAACTAGATGAAAAACAATGAAAGATTACAGTAAAAGGACAGGTAGGAAATCCCAAGTAAGAAATTGTAATAAACAGCACTTTGCCTTTGTCCTTGCAAACTTCTCTTTTATCATCATATTTGGAGTTCTTCTTTGGGATATACTCTCTAGGATATCATTCAATACACTCATAGCCGTGGTGTCCATTCGAGGAAGACGGTTCAACTTCTTACATGTACTAGAACCCTAAATCTTCCACTCGGAGATAAACATGTTAAGGCTAAATCAACCGCGATTAAATCTCCATTAAGCTGCCCATCAACCCGACCTTAATGTACTGCAAGAAATATCAGCACTAAAATATGGCTCTAATAGTCGAGTGGTAAAGAATATCCCCCTTCATTACTACAAGGTTTGATGTGTGTATTGCTGATGGCTTAGTGTAAGGTGGGCAAAATTCAAAGCCTCACACCTGCTGCAGCCCGCCCTCCCATCTCATCCATATCCAGCAAACGAATCAGCTAAACACACCCTTTGCAGGCTACCGAGGCCACCGATAAATCTAACCCGCCTCTGAGGTAGATTAAGTAAGGATGGGGTAGGCAATGGATTAAAAACTGGCCCTGATAATTGTAAATAACTTTAGTCCTCTGGAAGCAATTCGGGGGAAGCAAGATGAAGTAAGGAAGGCATAGGGAGGGGAATACAAACACAGCAAACTTTGAAAATCATTTCACAGCAGGAGACTTAATTTAACCTAGAAACTCAGAGCAAATGCAAATAATACCATAGTCGGCCCTGACAAGACAAAGGACACCTTTAATAGTCTCCCTCACCTCTGAAGTATTCTGAGGGAAATGAAATAAATTTTCCATGGGGGAAGCCCCTGGGGATTGCCCCTGGCTATAATCTACTATAGGTAGATGTCTAATATTGTGCAAAATTTCGCTTTCCTTGGTATAAAAAAAAAAAAAAATGATCGTGTGCACCGGCATTGACTCCCCCATGCCCATTGTAGGAGGGGGGGGGGACTCCCACTCTGCGTAAAATCTGGTGTGGGGGAGATGTACCACTGAGCAGGATGTCAATTTCCGAGAGGACAAATAACAACTATGGCCGTGCATATCATCGTTGTCCAGGACCTCTGGGGACTTGGGTGCAACTCTTGGGTGACTCTCCGGATCATCCACCCATCCATCATCAAATCCTATGTTGCCCCATGAAGAGCGTAGAGCCCGGGGCTAGGCAAGTTGGTCATGACATTTAAGATGAGAGTGACCAGCCTCACTCATCCCTGAGTGGCATTATGTGAGCAATAAACTCCAACCACCCCTTGGACAGGAGCAATCCGATTAGAGTCCGTTAATTACCCACTAAACCACCATGCGCCATAATTTGAATATATGGTTACCACCCAGCATAGTAAATGGTTTCCTGGTGTACAGGAAACATTTGGCTTGTCACTCGGTGTAGAGTCACCCACAGGCAGATGGAAGAGGAAAGAATGAAGGAAAGAAAGAAAGAAGAGGGAGTGTAAAGTCACCTGCAGGCAGAAGGAAGAGGAAAGAATGAAGGAAATAAAGCCAGAAGAGGAAGGAAGGAAAGGAGGAAGAGAGGAAAGGGCAGACACCGGACAGCAGCATTACATCGAATGTGTAGATGGTGGGTGCCCCCACCTACCATCCGTACCACCGTGCAAAAACTGTTTCTCGGCAAATAATTTGGGATTGTCGATTCCAGAAGCTACCCCCCCCCCTCCCTCGACACCCTGGCTAAAACCCAGTCCAGGTGTAGGTCTACCACTGTCCATAATTTCGTTTTCTTAGAAAAAACGACACCGTAAATACCGACATTTCCTGGACCACGAGTCCCCACCGCCCCTCGTGAGGGATGGCTTTCAGGGTCCCTATCCTGCGTAAATAGAAAGAAGCTCGAAGCTGGAGAGGAAGGAGAAAGTGGAAGGCGTGGAAGAAGTTGAGAGGTGGGAGACAGTTATATGTAGAAAGGAAGAGAGGTGAAATAATTAGTAAGTGAGAGTAAGAAGAAAGTGGATGAGGAATTTGGATGGAATCTGAGTGTAAAGTGGAGGGACTGTAAGAAAATGTTCTGGAAAGAGGTGAAGAAAGACAGAGTGGCAGTAAAGTTTGTAGGGGAGTGAAAGATAAAAGTAGTAGATTACTTGTGGAGAAGGGAGAAAGAGTGAGCAGATGGAGAGAACACTTTAAGGAATTGTTGAACATAGAGAATGAAAGTAATGCGAGTATAAGTGGCTGGGGAATGGCTGGGAGAAGGAGGGAGGTGAGAAGACAGGAAGAAATCAGTAGGATGGAAGTTGTGGAAGCAATGAAGAGAGTCAAATTGGGGAAAGCCCCAGGAATTGATGGAGTGTGTGGTGAAATGCTGAAGCATGGGGAAGAGATAGTAGTAGAATGGATGTGGAAGATGTGCAGTTTGGCCTGGGAGAAAGGTAGAGTCCTGGAGGATTGGAAGTCAGGTACAATTATTCCCTTGTACAAAGGAAAAGGGGAAAAAGAAGTGTGTGGTAATCATAGGGGCATTTGTCTTCTTAGTGTAACAGGAAAAGTGTATGGTAGGATACTTATTGACAGAGTTAGGGAAATAACAGAGGAATTAGTTGGAGAACAGGGAGGCTTTAGGAAGGGAAGAGGTTGTGTAGTTAATCATTCTTAGATCTTTAGTGGAAAAGTTTCTAGAGAAGGGAAAGAAGTTGTATACGGCCTTCATGGATTTGGAGAAAGCATATGACAGGGTGGATAGACAAGGATTGTGGAAAGTATTAAGAATATATGGAGTAGATGGGAAGTTGTTGGATGCTGTGAAGAGTAGGCCTATGTATGATGGTGCTAAGGCTGCAGTGCGTGTGGATGGTGAACTGAGAGAATTTTTCTCTTTGAAGGTTGGGTTGAAACAGGGATGTGTCATGTCTCCAAGGTTGTTCAATCTGTACATGGATGGGGTAATAAAAGAGGTACAAGGTAGGGCAGTGGATGTTGGAGTGGCCCTAGTGAGAGAGGATAGTGTTTGGAAACTCCCTGTACTGTTGTTTGCTGATGATACTGTGTTGTTAAGTGAGGATGAAGGGGAGCTGCATGGCATGGTGGATGAGTTTGGGAGAGTGTGTAAGAAACGGAATCTAAAGGTGAACGTAGGGAAGAGTAAAGTGATGGTCGTTGAGAGAGGTGAAGTCAGTGAACGTAAAGTGAGGTTGGATGGTGAGGACATGGAAAATGTGAGTAAGTTTAAGTACTTGGGGAGTGTGATGAGTAAGGATGGAAGTTTGGAGGGTAAAGTGCTTGAAAGGGTACAACAAGGAAGAAAGGTTGTTGGTTCTTTGAAATCAGTGATGAGAAACAGGGAAGTGCGCATGGAAGTGAAAAAGTTACTACATGACAATATTGTGATACCAACTCTAACGTATGGAAGTGAAGCTTGGACGTTGTTGGAAGGACACAGGTCAAGAGTGAGAGCAATGGAAGAGTTATTTAAGAGGAGCCTGTGGAGCCACATGGAGAGACAGGCTGACAAATGAGGATATAAAGGAGCGATGCGGTATGGATGTGGATGTGATAGGAAGCGTGAGGAGGAACACACTGAGGTGGTTTGGCCATGTGTAGAGGATGAAGGGTGAGAGACTGACGAGGAGTGTATGTGCGTGAGGTGGAGGGGGGGAGAGGGAGGGGGAGGCCGAGGATGAGATGGAGGGATGGCGTGAAGAGGTATATGAGAGAGGGGGGTGTGAGTTGGGAGCAGGGCAGTGAAATGGCGGGGGACAGGGCGACGTGGAGGCGACTTGTTTGTGGCCACCCCGTACGGGATCAAGGCGTCTGGCAATACATAGATAGATGGATCATCATAATTCTCAACTTCATAATCTCAACAAATTCACTGGCTGAGAAGGATCTAACAACTTGATAAGAACACAACCGTAGGGGGATTGCCAAGCAAAAAGCCCTATACAATGGGCCACATGTCCATTCACTGATCATTCATTCCTTTCAAATGCCTGGCTGCATAGCACAGTCGACAATGGTACAAACAACAGTATGTGCTTCATTTGATTAAGTTATTCTCTGGCTGGATGGAGACGGTGTGGAGGATGGACTGACAGTGCACAAGTACTGTAGTTCTATGGTATATGTTACAGCAGTGGTTCAAGTACCGGTACCGCTCGTGTGTGTTACTCGGCAGGCTCAACTGCAACTTCCTCACACGCTCAAGCCTCATCACCAGCCACCAAGATCTTCCTTACCGTCATGGAGCCGACTTCGGTAACCAACAATCAGCCTAACACCAGTAGTGATGCATTAATAAATAAGCATCCATTCACCAGTACTGAGAGACGCGTTATCTCCGGCTTCCTCCTTGTCTTACCTGTGTGCCGCCTGGTCAAGCCAACACAACTGCGATTAGATGAGACCTTTGTTGATGCCGCCTGTGTGCTGTCCAGTGTACGAAGCTGCCACACCACACCACACCACGACAAAATTTAAGGTACCTTGAATAAACCTCCTCCTGAAGTTTATTTACTATAAAATACATAGCCCCTGATAATTATAAAAATGATCAAGAGAACATTTCTGAGCCTCTCTATGACCATTCATCTCTATTGCCCTCCAAAATTCCAAGCTTCTCCCACATATTTAGTTCTCAGCTAAATATTTCCGTCAAGGGTAACATCTGATAATAACAGGGAGTATATGAAAGATACTAAACGACCACTGCTGCATAAAAATAAGAGTAACTCAGAAAGAAGACATCGATTATAACACACATGCAACGAAGTCACACCGACTCATACACATACAAAATTATATCTGGTTCCGTAAACTCACTTCTTCAGCGAGGCAACTGGTCAACAGGTATCCTCACCCATGACACATGCTGTCTTTCCCATTGCACCAAGGAAACAAGTTCAGCCTCTTGCCTAGTGGCCTAGTACCCAGATAGGTAGCAGGGAAGAGTCTTAGAGGCTGAGGAACACACACACACACACACACACACACACACACACACAAGCGAAGGGGGAGAAGGGAGGTTGCTTCTAAACTGAGTCATCACAAACTCTAGTTCATGGTGGAGTCCGCCAGGTGTCCATAGTGTCGTTCTCAGAAAATGGGGACAAGGGACTGTAAAGAGTAATCAGTTACTTTTTTTTTTTTTTCTTGTTCCTTAGCTTAAACTATACTTGAAAGTACTTTTCATTATTCAACGTATATATACAGATGCAGTATCCAATATTAATAAAAGAATGTCATCCTTGTGCGAATACTGTAAAATTTGTAAGGAAATTTAACAAATACCAATTTAGGGCCCTATCACACATTCCAGAACAGCCAGTTGTTACTAAAGTGACTTACTATGTACCCAGAAACTATGGTAAGATTGTAAATGGTAATATAAACGCATGTCACTGCCTGTCAGTATTGATATACTGTATATTGGCCAAGATATGAAATGAGAAATCTCTGGCATCTTCATGCAGATGCCTGCCACGCTGCCAGGCGCACGATTATCATTCTAGGGC
Source organism: Coenobita brevimanus (assembly GCF_032717465.1). Lineage (NCBI taxonomy): Eukaryota > Metazoa > Arthropoda > Malacostraca > Decapoda > Coenobitidae > Coenobita > Coenobita brevimanus. The sequence goes on along the minus strand of NC_137049.1, from coordinate 10,666,190 downwards.
TAAGTCGCGAATGAAATGTAAACGGAATGTAGGATGGAAGACTACGGTATTCCATGCAATATCCTCATGACATTTTACTGACTGGATAGAAAATGGGTTATCATCCCAATCTGTTAATAAATGGGGATCTGGGAATACCAATAATTTCCCTTTATCACAAGCAGTTCGTCTCGATTCACCTACACTCTTGTCATCACGCATCAGTTGGCTCAACTTGATCCACTATATCAGGAAGTTCAAGAGTTTCTCACTAGCTGTATTAGTTTTCCTTTACTCTATCCCGAATGAGACATTGATCTTTGTCTTAAGTGTTGCTTAAACTGTGCAACAGTCCATTTTTCAAACGAATTTGGCTCCATACTGCACGGGGTGAATCATGTAGCCGGTGTCGTATGCACGGAGTGACATGCTGGAAGCTACCGTTCCTTTCTCTTTAGCCTAAATTAACCTAACCTAACCAAACCTAAACTAACCTTACCTAACCTAACCTTATCTTAGATCAACCTAACCTAAATTAACTAACCTTAATTCACGAAATGATCGATTTCACAATCTGCCTGTAACATACGTATCTATATATATCTATATATCGATCTATAATTATCTATAGGTCAGTAAGAAATCCAAGTATCTTCCTGACACATGTAGTTCATAATATGTTGTTGATAAATGGCAAAATACTTGAGATAACATGCGGATACTTTCAGCATAACAGCTATAAGGGCACTCAGCACATGCGCACTGAGCGGAATGGTAACTTCCAGCATATCTCCCCGTGCAGACAACACCCGGGGTCGGTCAGCTGGGCTGGCTTTGTTATTGTTCAAAGCCGGGAAACGTATTTCGGTATAGGTGCGAGATACTACATACGGTGTTACTATGATTAGGAAATGACTACCATGTAATGGAATGTACTGCAACGAAATACTTGGACGAATTCACTGAATGCTGCTGCTGCATTTAGAGAAAAATAAATGAAGTATGTACCGAATATATCCTAAGACGAACGCGCTCAACAACGAACACAAGCACAAAGAAGCACTTTATCGTACAATACTGCATATATATTACATGTTATACAGAAAATAAATGAGAAAAAAACGTTCGTCAGAAATATGTAGAAATATATACATACATATGGATATTTCGAGTTGTCCACATTTTCAATTTTCTGTCCGGAAGCTACACTATGGACACCTGACGGGCTAGGCCATGAACTAGAATTCGTGATGACTCCAACTGACAATACATCTAGTGGTTGTGACTGGCAGGTCGACTTAGTGATGAGGCATGGTCAACGGGTCGCTCATCGAAACTTAGGCTCAAGAACTAGATCCCAGCGACTCTGGTAAAGACTCGCATGATGGACGTTGTGTGTGTGGGGGGGGGGGTGGAGGATGGCGGGGGGGGGGGGATAACTCTGGATGGGAAACTTCCAGACAAAAGCAGGATGGGATGTTGCAGGTCTGTCCATGTCATTAACATGGCAAAGATATATCAACTAGGCCATGATATCAATTCTTATTCATGCTTCCTCTCAGTGCTTCAAACCTCGATTCCTTTTGTAATTTTTTCTTCTATTTTTCCATTTCGGTTTGTAATTCTTCTATCCTTCCTGTCATTTTTTATTAGTCTTCTCTCCACTTCAGGTGGCTCTGCACTGAATGATAAACCTAAAGGTACCCTGTAGCACAGGAAACCATTTACAACGTTTAGTGGAAACAATATAATCATATAAAAGGGTGATGTGAAGTCTACAGTACTATGGTGCCCCTGTTAACTGGGTGGAAACGCAAATGCGGCGTCCATCCAGAAACCAAATCTCCTTGTAGAGTAACACAGGTTCACAGCACGGAACGACTCTAAAGAGGCGACTGGTTGACTGGGGTTGATGGAACTGCTCGGCCAGACAGACCGGAGTTACTCTGCAACAACCACTCGAAACTTCCCTTCCTCATGCACTCTTCACTTCGATCTTTCCATTTGGGCTTATCACCTGATATTAACTGTACAGGTGGCACCACCATAAAAAGCAATAGGTGTGGCAGAGCTTCACTAATCGCATACATATGTTATTCGCCTCAGATCGTAATCTTAAATTAGACTTCATCCTCCCTTGATTACCCCACTAGGTATACTGTTTGTTAATTATGCCTTCGGTCAAGTTCCATCATCCGTCAAGTTAACCCCTTGACTACAGACTACCATATTTTCATGTTATTTTCACTACTGCAACACTATTTGTTCACTTGTGGATGATGTCGGTATATGGTTAGGGAATACTGTTGCTAAATACACTACTTGGGACAATCTTTCCGAAGTTTGTGATCTATTTTTGCTAATATAAGACGTCTAACATCTTGACAATTCTGTGTCGGGAGTAGACTTTTCCTGTGGCGTAACAGATTTCCATCATCACAATTTCTATCTATTTATTGCCTGACGCCGTAATCCCGTAAGGGGTGGCCATAAACAAATCGCCCCCATGACGCCCTGTCCGCCCGCCAATTCACTGCCCTGCTCCCAGCTCACACATCCCTCTCTCATATACCTCTCCACTCCATCCCTCCATCTCATCCTTGGCCTTCCCATCCCTCTCCCCCCTCCCCCTCCCATCACAATTTCAGTACATTTTATTCAGTTCAATGAAGCCACCCTGAAACCAAAGAGTCAGAGTTTTATCACAATCAAAAGGTGCAGTTGACGTGAATAAGGAGGCGACGTTCACACCAGGTTATCTATTTCTAGTGACTAACGATGCATCTTGTAATGAGGATGTTCAGCTGGCTTCGAGGAGGCAAACTTGGTGGTCTAAGTGTATTACAGCTCACCTATTCAATCCTCAGAACATTTCCTCACACCACAGCTCACTAATCAATCTCAGAACATTTACACTCTCTATGTTCGCTTGAAAATAAAGAGTATAAATGCTGAAACGGCAAAACAATGCTGTTAATGGTGCTACAATATACAATATGTAGCAAGTTAAGAAGACTGAGAATAATTTACTGTAAAATGCAAATATGCGCTATAGCACACACTGTCCCGAGAATTTAGAACACACACACACACACACACACACACACACACACACACACAGATGAATAGATGAATACACGGACAAACGAGAGAGAGAGAGAGAGAGAGAGAGAGAGAGAGAGAGAGAGAGAGAGAGAGAGAGAGAGAGAATCACGCCACGCAAAGGGAAGGAGGAGTAGCAACCACAACGGGGTCATTACAAATCTTAGGAAAGAAACAAAGAAAGAGGAAGCAAGTACTGAAGAACGTCTCCCTTCTCTACTTTTTTTCCTCCACGAAGTCCTCCTCTTCTTCTTCTTCTTCCTCCTCCTCCTCCTCCTCCTCCTCCTCCTCCTCCTCCTCCCTCTCTCTCTCTCTCTCTCTCTCTCAGCCCACCCTCACGACAGATCTCCCCTGTCAAGCCAATCCAGCTGCATTTGGGTTCTCATCTTGTCCTTGTCAAACTAAAGACCTTAAGTGGGTTGGGATGAGGCCTGGGTTGGGCTGGCTGTCCTGCTGCCGTGACAGTCTGATGGGGGGCCGCTCACAGGCTGACTCTCATCCCACATTGAGAACACAGGATTAACATTTATTACCGGTATATTTGTCACGAATCAAATTCGCGACATTTCCCTTTTTTGAGAAGCCACGAATTATTAGTGGAAAATTCACTGTGTATCGCTCAGTTAACCGTTTCTCTCTCCACTTCGGTGGTATACCTTTCAAAACATTCGTCACTGTTTCAAAAAGTGACCGATCTAATGCACGTCACTAAGTGCTCTACTGAGCGATATTATTGTTTCTTTATTGTTCGCCCCTGCTTGCCTCAACCGTTAGCCACGCCTTCTTCCGGTGGCCTATGCATTCTACCACACGCATCATTTGAATTCAGTCCAGTGTTTGCTTTGATGGAGAGAGGTTCTGTGCTCCAGCAGTGTGAGAGGTCAACCCCAAGCTCCACAAGACTACAGCTCCAGTGCTCCCACCCTTGGTGATACACAGCATTCATTGACCAGTATTTCTTTTCGTTTTCCTAGTCTTAAGAGTTTAATTAAGGTGTTTTTCCTAGGCGTAAGAATTTAGCTCTTGTGTGAGTGAGTGAGTGCGATCTCATTAATTTGATTTTGAAATGTAACGTCAAATTTATTTTGTAATCAATAAATTTAACAGTTCTTTTTCTTGAGCTTAATGTAATGTAAACTCTTGTTTCATTTCTCCACAATTAAGCTTATTTCTCATAGCTCCTAGCTTGCATAAACGTTTGCCATTCATAACTGGTACTTAGGCCAGTCTTGTTGTATTAAACTTAAAATCCGTTGTGCCTCCTAGGAGTTAAGCATCAGCAAGAACCTGATATTATTATTAGTATTAGTTATTTATTGTCAGGGGTGAAGTAACTTTCTCCAAAGGCTAACAGTACTAATAATCAGCATTTGTGAGTAATTAGTCTCTGCTGTGTACTGTTGAGAAAGTTTATAAATTCTCGTTCTGAGAAAATCGGCGAAGTAAGCCAGCGTAAATAATCATTGCTTGATGTAGCAAGACAATCATTGTCCCTGCTCTGCTCTTCAATATCATTATCATTATCCTTTAATAATAGCATTTATTTTAAAAAACCCCGTGACAATTGGCGATCTCATTCCAGGATATTAACTCCTAGCTTTAAAGCTATTCACGAGATAGTGCTCACGCGTTCATATTTAGGTATTTATCATTAAAGCTTATAGGCACAAGTTTACAGGTGTTTACCATTAATTTAGCAAGTGAATTTTTGCTTTATTAATCCACAAAGTACTTAACACTATTTAGTTCTTTATTCTCGGTAACGCCAGACGATTTTATTTGCTCCTGGGTAGCTGCCGTACCCATTGCGTTAATTATTGAGTCTTCCCAGTCATTTGCATTTTTGCTTTATTCTTATCCAGTTAACTAGATAAGACTGGTCACCACTAGCTTGTGTCTGTACTCTTTACTTGTATTTATTAGCATTCGTTTGCAAAGCAGCAATCAGTACTGAGTCGATAGTTATTTAGATTGAGTTAGCGACATGGCTACCACCATATTTTTACAGGAAGCCAAAGATATGGCTCTTACAGACCCAACTGAAATTAAAGAATACATACTCTCACAGCATAATATGGACCAGCAGCGCGAGAATGATGCCCGTGAAGAGCGTAAGATTCAGCTCGAATACGAGCGAGAACAGCGTGAGGAACGCGAAAAGGAACGGGAATACGAGCGGGAACAACGTGAATATGAACGTGCCGAACGTGAGGCACGAGAAAAACATGAGCTTGAGGTTTTGAAGCTCAAGCGAGATTCCTTGGCTTCAGGCACATCTGCTGCAGCCAACCCAAGCTCCACTAGCGTTCTCCCTGCACATGTCCTGGCGACCCCACGCAACAAGCTTCCCCCATACAAAGATGGCGAGCGAATCGAGCCATACTTAGCTCGATTTGAAGACATGGCTCAACTTTACCAGCTCGATGATGCAGCTAAGCGGCTTCAGTTTCTTAGCCTGTTTGAGGACCCTGCCCTCGATATTCTCCACAGAATTCGTGGAGACAATCTCATGTATGAAGTGATGAAAGCTGCACTCATTAAGGCGTATGGTCTCACGGTAGACGACGCCAAAGTTCAGTTCATGCGAGCTCGTCTCCAAGACAAGGAGACAGCTGTTCAGTTCCTCGACAGTCTCACTGCTTACCTAGGTGAGTGGATGGAGAAAGATGAAACTCCTTCCACGCGTGAGGGGATAATTGACCTTATGCTGCGTACACAGCTAGAGAGGTCGTGGCCTGCTGAGCTCATAGCACAGCTTAAGATCTGCCAGGTGAAAGATGCCAGCCAAATGGCAGAAAAGGCTGACGCATTCTTTACTGCATACGGGTATCAAACTCGTAAACAAAACACCTGGAACAGAAAACCTGATAAATCTGTGAAATCGTCTCAGACTGAATCCCAGCAACAAGGCCATTCTCAGAATAATGGCCACGGTCCAAAACCGCAGTAGAAGGACCAGGGGCAAAACACTCAGAAACCTGAGTGGAATAGGTACAACAAGTACCCTAACCAGCAGCAGTATCAGCCACGCAACCGACCTTCGGGACAAACTTTTTCACCACCAGCTCAAAAGAGGCAGGAAGCGAATGCAGCCTTCATTCCTCAGCAGCAGCACGGTGGTCACGTCCCTACTAGTATGGCCACTCCCCCACAGTTCCCTAGTCCCACAGTGACAGTGAACCCCCCTCCACAGATGGCCAATGATCCATCTTCCCAATATAATTCTCAAGGCACAATGTTTGCTGCATCAATTCAGCAGCCTCATGAGTGGCTAGCTGCTTCCTCCACAGGTCCTCCCACAGGTGACAGTACCTTCCTTGTTCAGCCAGGGTTTGTGGGAGGCATTCCTGTGAAGGTCCTGAGAGATAATGGTTCCTCAGGTTGCTCTGTTAAGCAGAGTTTAGTTCGGCCTGAGCAGTATACAGGTCGACGGATCCATGCAAACCTTATTGATGGATCAGTGAGATTGTTCCCTGAGGCATGTATCCAGGTGGCATCTCCATTTTATACTGGTACGACACTTGCAGTTGTCATGCCAGAACCCTTATTTCACCTTATAATAGGCAACATTTATGGGGTCAAGGATAGTTGCACCGAACATGACGCTACTCAGACTTCGGCTACTGCGGTAACACGAGCCATGGCTGATGCTCCAGACTGTGTCACCCCAGTGATCATTGAATCGCTGCAAGATCTGATGTGTAGTCAACTTGTTGTACAAGAACAACATTCTGACCCGACACTTGCTGCCGTGCGGAACAAACAAAAGGGTCGAGTGATTAAGTATTCACGGGGAGGTCGAGCCAAGTTCCTTCGCAAACAAGGACAGCTCTACCGTGAGTCACGAACACCCGAGGGCGAGGTTTGACTGCAGTTTGTCGTTCCCGCCAAGTACTGCCTAGCAGTGTTAGAATGGGGCCATTGTTCAGCCTCAGGAAGTCACATGGGCAAAACGAAAACCCAGGGCCGTATCCGAGCTGACTTTTTCTGGCCAGGGATAGGGCGAGACATAGATAGTTTTGTGCGTTCCTGCAGTGTGTGTCAAGGTAACACCCCTAATCGGGGACATGCCCTTCCTGTGCCGTTTCTAACCACACCTGTAATCTCTGAGTCAGTTGAGAGACAGGGTAGTGGTAATGTGGGTGTAGACCTGATGTCTCACCTACTAGCTGCTTACTAACTAGCAACTGTTGTATGCTGGGTTCCGTAAGATAGGAGGCTTCAGAGATTTGAGTAATCCAAGGACCAGCCTGGTTCCCAGTTAAACGTGTAGACCAGACGTCTCACTCGCTGGCCCCACAGGACACAGTATATCTAGGGCCGGTACATACATGTATACCATACGTTAAGGGGGAAGTTTGAGAACCTCGCAGAGACAGTCCAAGGCTGTGTACAAATTACCTTGTGGAACGTCTCGAGCTGTGGGCCTCTCTGAGGATTCCTGGACAATGCACATTACCCACATGAGTGTTCACACCCACGGTGGGTGTTAAAACGTGATCTGCCCGAGATTGCGTAGCAATTCTCAGCTTCCTGTATTAGTTGTAAGTGTAGAGTTAGGTTAACCAGTAAACTGCCCATTCTAAGCAATTTGTGAATTCAAGAACTGGCACGTTTCCTGGTTAATAATGTTAGGTTAACTAGTAAACTGCCCGTTCTAAGAGATTTGAGTAATTCAAGAACTGGCACATTTCCTAGTTAATAAGCCTTAACCAGTAAGCTATAAGGGTTCTAAGCAATTTGTGAATTTAAGAATTACGTTTCCTGGTTAATAACGACATAAGTACTGATTGCTAGGCATAGAGAGAGAGAGATAAATAACAGTTTTGATGCTCCACCTTAATTCCTTTCGCAGGTGTAGCTGGTGGGTGCAGCATTGCCGTGCAGATCAGCTGGTCGTTCCTGTCGCATGCTGCCGCCCCTTCTCTTCTGCCTCATCATCATTATTTTACTATAAATTTGTATTACTGTGTCATTTTACACATAGGTACAGTTACACTACATATGTCACACCTACACCGTGTATTACATACACTACGCTACATAACAATTAGTTGTTAATGTAAATGTAGCGAACTTTTGCTCAGTTTGACCTGAGTACAGGATTTTCACCGTCGTCACGGAGTTTTTCCCTCAAGCTTGTTTTTATTAACGTAAATACGAGTTTTTTTTTCGCTCACTGGCGACTGCGACTTTCTCCTGTAGCAGGATAACACACACACCACAGTGTGAATCTTGTGTGACTGAGTTAGGATGTGTACATATATATTTATTTATATATATATATATATATATATATATATATATAAATATATATATCCACAAATTTTTTTCCCATAAGGAAAAATTTTAATTTTGTAGGGGCGTAATGTCACGAATCAAATTCGTGACATTTTCCTTTTGTGAGAAGCCACGAATTATTAGTGGAAAACTCACTGTGTATCGCTCAGTTAACCGTTTCTCTCTCCACTTCGGTGGTATATCTTTCAAAACATTCGTCACTGTTTCAAAAAGTGACCAATCTAATGCACGTCACTAAGTGCTCTGCTGAGCGATATTATTGTTTCTTTATTGTTCGCCCCTGCTTGCCTCAACCGTTAGCCACGCCTTCTTCCGGTGGCCTATGCATTCTACCACACGCATCATTTGAATTCAGTCCAGTGTTTGCTTTGACGGAGAGAGGTTCTGTGCTCCAGCAGTGTGAGAGGTCAACCCCAAGCTCCACAAGACTACAGCTCCAGTGCTCCCACCCTTGGTGATACACAGCATTCATTGACCAGTATTTCTTTTCGTTTTCCTAGTCTTAAGAGTTTAATTAAGGTGTTTTTCCTAGGCATAAGAATTTAGCTCTTGTGTGAGTGAGTGAGTGCGATCTCATTAATTTGATTTTGAAATGTAACGTCAAATTTATTTTGTAATCAATAAATTTAACAGTTCTTTTTCTTGAGCTTAATGTAATGTAAACTCTTGTTTCATTTCTCCGCAAATAAGCTTATTTCTCATAGCTCCTAGCTTGCATAAACGTTTGCCATTCATAACTGGTACTTAGGCCAGTCTTGTTGTATTAAGCTTAAAATCCGTTGTGCCTCCTAGGAGTTAAGCATCAGCAAGAACCTGATATTATTATTAGTATTAGTTATTTATTGTCAGGGGTGAAGTAACATTCTCCAGAGGCTAACAGTACTAATAATCAGCATTTGTGAGTAATTAGTCTCTGCTGTGTACTGTTGAGAAAGTTTATAAATTCTCGTTCTGAGAAAATCGGCGAAGTAAGCCAGCGTAAATAATCATTGCTTGATGTAGCAAGACAATCATTGTCCCTGCTCTGCTCTTCAATATCATTATCATTATTTTTAATAATAGCTTTTATATTTAAAAAAACCCGTGACAATATTTGATGATTCTCAGTTTATGTGTTTACAAAAATTGCCTCCCACATTAAAAGGCTTAGTATTAAGATTTATGTAGTTTACGAATACTGAAAAAAAAAAAAAAAGAAGACTCCTGGTTTACTTTCTAGTTTTACTTATGTTTTAGTTTTCTGCCTTAAACTGATACGTGTTAAGGATTGTACCTTACAAGATAATACATATAATTATCATTGCAGCATAATAATAATAACGACAACAACAATACTCCTCCTCCTCCTCCTCCTCCTACTACTACTACTACTACTACTATACCCTTTTTCAGGAAACATGAAGGAGAGAATTTTACAAAGCCTTTGCCAAAATCGGAACACGAGTGACCGTGTGAAGGATTAAGAGGTCCCCTCGGGATTCTGGACCTTCCTCCTTCCCTCTTCCGTTTTCTTTCCTCTGCACACACACACACACACACACACACACACACACACACACACACACACACACACGACGCTTAAATAATAAAACAATGTGTAGCCTCTATTTATCTGTCAGTGTCCTGATATCGGTCCGTATGAGGAGGGATGGAGGATGGGAGTGGCCCGGGTCGGAATGTGGGGAGGGGTTGGGTAAGGAAGCCAATAAAATAGCCACGAAAGATGAAGAAAAATTATTTTATTTTATTTTATTGTTTTATTACTATTCTTTATGAAAAAACATAAACTGATATACAATAGTATTACTGATCGAAGGATCAACAGTAGCATTTCCTTTATAAATATTCATTATATTCTAAAATTTACATTGAACATACAATCTCTCTGTCTGTCTCTCTCTCTGTCTCTCTGTCTCTCTCTCTCTCTCTCTCTCTCTCTATTACTCGATATTCATGTCTCCCTCATCTAAACCTTCTTCTTCACTGGTGGAATCCCCCTCCCTCCCTCCCGTTAATCCGATCCCTCCTCTTCCCTAGGCTACTCAGCTATCACTATAATATGAAAAAACTACACACACACACACACACACACACACACACACACACACACACACACGACGCTTAAGTAATAAAACAATGTGAAGCCTCTATTTATCTATCAGTGCCCAGCATGAGCGCACCAAGGAATTTTCTAAGGGGGGGGGGGTCCATTTGCCAGTTTCCTGAAGTTTACATATAAGTTTTATAGTTCTAAGTTGTATATATATATATTCTGATACCCATTCATTCATTGATTGTGTGTGTGTGTGTGTGTGTGTGTGTGTGTGTGTGTGTGTGTGCAAATGTTGTGTATGTGGGCAAAAAGCTAGGTGAAGAGAGGGGATGGGGATGGATAGGAAGGCAGGAAGGATGATGTTTTGAGTTTAGGGGGGGTGGGTCTGCATGCTAGAGAGAGAGAGAGGTGAGGAGTGACCACTTGTCCCTTGGGAATGACCAGCCCCCCCCCTCTCTCTCTCCCTCCCTCCCTCTTTCTCTCTCTCTCTCTCTCTCTCTCAAGGTCCTGTAGTAGTGAATAATAATGTCAATGCAAAGTATAACTTAACTGTGATATAAGTATTATCAAATAAATAAAACATTGGAATATATTTATTGAGAACAACTACAAGAAGTCCCCTCGAGACGTCAGCATGTGGAACTGTCATTAATTCCCTGTGGGCCAATTAACGTTCACCTTCATACATGTCTACACCCTTCTGCCACAATATTCGCCATAGATTCTGAAATGCGTGGCTTTGACAGTACTCCCGAGGAAACTCCCGGAGAATACTATAGTATCCCCGACGATAGGGCGAACCAGGAACAACAGAGTTCGCCCACAAGTATGCCGACACCCCCACACGGACCCCATGGGGTAGCCGCCACCAGCCACCACCACTCCGGGCAACAACGACTCATGTCAGCCCGGGCCATGCACCCCTGTGACATACAGCCACCACGCCGCCGCCACCGTAGGCGAAAGACACTACCTTCGCGTGGCGGAATCACTGAGCTAGCTAAAGGTGGAGTTAGAAACAATACTCCAGACAGCACCCCTCTGGTAGAGACGATCTATGGTCGCTCCCAAAGTGTTTCGGTAGAGACGATCAATGGTCGTTCCCGCAGTGTTCAGGTAGAGATGATCAATGGTCACTCCCTTAGGGTTCCGGTAGAGACGATCAATGGTCGCTCCCACAGTGTTCAGGTAGAGACGATCAATGGTCGCTCCCTTAGTGTTCCGGTTGAGACGATCAATGGTCGCTCCCACAGTGTCCAGGTAGAGACGATCAATGGTCGCTCCCTTAGTACTCCGGTTGAGACGATCAATGGTCGCTCCCACAGTGTCCAGGTAGAGACAATCAATGGTCGCTCCCTTAGTGTCCCGGTAGAGACAATCAATGGTCACTCCCACAGTGTTCGGGTAGAGACGATCAATGGTCGCTCCCCCAGTGTCCAGGTAGAGACGATCTATGGTCGCTCCCAGGGCGTAGCTAGGAGAGGGACGTCTCCACAACCGGAGATTGAACTCCAGGTGTCCTGTCCCAGAACATCCCGGACAGACCTCCCTGCCTCCCCCAGTCTCTGTTCTTTACGCCTGGCCCTAGAGCAGACACACCTGTCGGGCCCCAGTGACAGTCACTGCCGCAGTCCTCCCCTGACGGTGCCTCTGGACGTGGGAGACCGCAGCCCGTCGCCTCTCTCTGCCCTCCCTAGGACACCCGGGCGAGACCTCGCCACGCCCCCACGACGCCGGGTCCTGACCCAGAGGTTCCGGGACCTATTTGGCCCCAGTCCCAAGGGCCTTACGCCGGAGCCCAGTCTGGAAGCCACCGGGAGTCCCGGACACGAGAGGACGCCCTTGCGAGCCGCCCCGTGCCCTCTCAGTTCGCCCTGTCTTGACGGCGCCCCTAACTCAGCCGGATCACCATTGTCGTGCCCCCGTCTCCTTTCTTAAGAGAATACGGGTGATAATGTAATATTAGTGATATAGGTTAAGTGTGACTCCCTCTCTCCTAGAACCAGTATTGTGCAGTGAAACTATGTGATGTATATTGGGGTAAAACAGATCACAATGAGAAGTTAGAGGTCGAGAATGTGGACTAAGATCTGAGTGAATATATGTGCGAGTGTCACCCCAGATATCTATAAAGACATATCCCCATTGCTGAAAGAAAGACTGTGAGGAAGAAATGTCATCTAGCCGCAAAGTAATATTGTGAAAGTAGTATTAAGAGTATTCCGCCCTTGTTCTGCGTTGTGAAGCGAGATTCTATGGACCATACCTGGAAGACCTCTCTGACAGATGTGTAATTAATAAGCCTGTGCCTAAAGAGACATGTTCCCACTCTAACGAGGAAATATCAAGAAAGGAAGTATTAATAATATTCCCTCCCTCTGCACGCTACCCCTAAAAACCCTCTCTATTACTCGCTCACGCTCTTAACCCGCCCCATCCCGACCACTTTTCCACCACTGACTCCCCCCAATCCCGACCATTTTAGGAAATTTTTTTTTTTGGCTCAAACCTTCGCTTTTGGTGAGAAACATCGAAAATTCATAGAGAAATCGCTCACCTGTGGTTTAAAATACTCATTACAGGTAGGAGTGCCTCCTTACCTTACTGGGTTTTCTATAAGGCTGGCACCAAAGAAAACGAGTTCTATGGGAGGATAACTATTTCACACCACTCATAAACGGTATTTATTTATTTATTTACTGTTAAGAATTTATATGTAGTACAAGAGTATATTGGTTTTCAAGCAGTAATATAGGCATTATAAGCATTGTTTCACTCACTAATACCTGACCTTTTTTTTGCCACATTACCTGATCATCATTTTTAACTGTTTCTTCCTCTAATGCTATGTAAAGTTTGTCCTCCACATTGTCATTGATTGGGGAATCACTCTGGCCCTGAATTTCGTACCATGGCATGACATGGCTATACTGGCCAGGTCACTGATAACAGGTGAATTGCTGAGACAATGGCATGCAGGGGGGGGGGAGGAGGTCATGCTGGGTAAGGCATTGTCCCTGCCTGGCATCTTGTTGAGGAAGGTGTCACGTGTATACGTACCAAAAATGACTCGCGAAAATTGAAAATTGTGCAAATTAGGGACCTTGCAATTTTTTCACATTTATGTATGTCAATGGGATTGGCAGTGACAAAACGTGTGGACGTAAAAGAACGTCGACGGGACGCCGCGGGTTAAAGCCAAATCAAGAATTAGAGTTATTTGCCAAAGTACCTTCACTAACAGAAACCATATAAACTCCCCTGCTAATATCGGGCATCTTCCAATATTACCATAACTTTCTCCTTGCCGTTTTAAGTCACTCTCCGCGCCTCCCCTATCTCCTCCTAGTGAATCACAAACCCCCCCTCCTCCCCCCCCCTCCACGCTCTGCGCGCACCTGTATTTACTGCATTCCTAATACACTAGGATTGTTGTGTTGTCATTAGTATCTAGAAAGCAAGTATCCTGCAAGATACACATATCTTAGATAAGGTTTTATATTGCTCTATATTGTGTTGTAATCTCTGCTGAATTGTCCTGTGTCTGACTGTGGTAATAGATGTGTATGGTGTTGCCGAGAGTTTTTATGCCCTGCCTTTCTTTATTGCACTAGCTCCGGTCTCGAAAGAGGACCCCGCTCCACGTTGGGTGAAATAGGAACGAGAAGTCGAGCCTAATTCTACCCAGCATTACAGATTCCACAATATTTCTCCTCATCTTTACTTTCCAATACAAAGCATACCATTAGTCATGATAATGATTGCACACACACACACACACACACACACACACACACACACACACACACACACACACACACACACACACACACACGAGAGAGAGAGAGAGAGAGAGAGAGGGTAGATGGGGGAGGGAGGAGGGAGACAAGAAAGGACGGAAGCAGAGGTTTAGAGAGAGAGAGAGAGAGAGAGAGAGAGAGAGAGAGAGAGAGAGAGAGAGAGAGAGAGAGAGAAAGAAAGAGAGAGAGATGCTGGATGAGGGAGGGAGGAGGGAGAGAAGAAAGGAGGGAAGCAGGGGTTTAGAGAGAGAGAGAGAGAGAGAGAGAGAGAGAGAGAGAGAGAGAGAGAGAGAGAGGGTAAGTCCGTTGATGAAATGCGAATATGGATATCCAGCTCGGATTGAAGCAAGGGGAAAACTGCAGACAACTCTGTCTTGTCATCTTCCAGGAGTCAGTCAGAAGGTGCTGTGACCTGAGATGCCAACTTACAAATTCTTGATGACAGGCGAATCAAGCTCAAGAAAAAAAAAAAACTAAAATAAAAGGAATATTATGCTATTAAATCTAAATATACAACGAATAACTGGTCCAATGTTTTTCGTTTATTTTTAGCGCTTTGTAACTCAAAAAAAAAAAAAAAACGGGAACCACAGTTCATATTGACCTGTGAGCATAGTGGGTCACTTATACCCATTCATTGATTGTGTGTGTGTGTGTGTGTGTGTGTGTGTGTGTGTGTGTGTGTGTGTGTGCCTCTTGCCCTCAGGCCTTGTCCCTGGCCAGCCTGTATTCCCACAGGTCGTTAAATCAGATGCCTTCGGCCTTTAACAGTGACTTTGGAGTAAAATAGACGATATTCTATGTTTGTTTTTCCTGAGACAGACTATACTACTACTACTATTAATAATAATAATAATAATAATAATAATAATAATAATAATATCAGTCAATCATCAATCATCATCATCATCATCATTATTATTAATAATAATATTTTTATTATTATTTTGTGTGTGTGTGTGTGTGTGTGTGTGTGTGTGTGTGTGTGTGTGTGTGTGTGTGTGTGTGTGTGTGTGTGTGTGTGTGTGTGTGTGTGTGTGTGTGTGTGTGTGTGTGTGTGTGTGTGTGTGTGTGTGTGTGAGAGAGAGAGAGAGAGAGAGAGAGAGAGAGAGAGAGGTATACTCATGGATCCCCTGCGACTCTGTGTTACTGTACCACGTCCTTCTCCTGTTTCCACGTACTCTATGCCTGACGTCCCTCGTAGCTAGTGCAATTCCTTCAACTCACACACACACACACACACACACACACACACACACAAAAGTGGTTGGTTTGTCTGCCTGTCTATTAGCAAGAATCTGGATAAACAACTGAAAGGAATTTCTTGAACTCTCCTATAATGACTGGGGACTATAGT
Source organism: Coenobita brevimanus (assembly GCF_032717465.1). Lineage (NCBI taxonomy): Eukaryota > Metazoa > Arthropoda > Malacostraca > Decapoda > Coenobitidae > Coenobita > Coenobita brevimanus. The sequence goes on along the minus strand of NC_137049.1, from coordinate 10,650,598 downwards.
AGAGACAGGTGGTCAAATATTGGCCTAAAAAAGTCAAAAGTCGAAGGTGTAGACTACCGAGGAAGATCAACTCACACGGTTTGGCTCCGATTTTGATAAAACTTGGTGGACGGGTTCAAAGAGAGGAAAGAATGGTGTTATCTAATTTTGAAACTAATTGACCACACGTTAAGATCATAAGAATTCGATAACATGTATGGTTGGCGTTCAGTTTTTACGAAGAATGAAATTAGTCGTTTTCATAATAATGTCATAAGTCATGGGCAGAAGGAGAGTCACTTGAAACATATTTGATTCGATTTAAACCAGACTTGGTGGATGGGTTGAGGGTCTGGTAAGATGAAGCAGTTCTATTCTGGAAGCAATAAATCATAGGTAAAGGTCACGGGGCAGGGTCAAAGTTTCAGTCTTAGATCAACTGTAAGGGGATGGTGCTACACTCAGTGAATGCTCGCTTTATTATTCATGTGTTCAGTCTAAACTTCTGGCCTTCATCTCTCGGGTAGTTCATGCTTTGTAAATATTCTAATGTGCCTTGCAAAATAAAGGATTAAATTGTCAATGACTTTTTCTGAACATTCTTTATAAGGCGTAAAAGTGACCCCCAGCACCAATACAAGGGGGGGGGGGGCGCAGGGCAGGGCTGTGTCCACTGAGCCTCTCCGGCGACGCCCAGCTGGACCTATTATTTGCTCGTCCTGTTCAGAGAGACAGTGTTGAATAAGCATTACCGTTTATATTTTTCGTAGATAGAAAATCGTATTTTACCAATTACCGTTCTTGATATTATTGTGCGAACTACCGAAATAAATATTCTCTACCTTATACCCTTACCTAATCTAACCTGACCGCCTTGTTTTTAATCTGGATAATACTCGTGCTTCACCTGGCATTATGTTGACAATTCTGATAGGCACTTTCGTTATCCCTTTTATGGATCCCTACCACTCCATGTATTAGTGAGGCAAAGGAAAATGATACTGATAAAATATAACCCAAGAACCAGCATTTTTTTTCTTTTAAGATCATAACTTGTCATTGGTGGCCGAAGCTCGTCTTGTTATATTGATCAACAAAGGACCTTTTTATTTTTATGAATTTATTTTTTGTTTCGTTGGGCTGGACATCCACCTGTGACGTAGGGTAGTGATTTGGTTACAAGTAGGGAGAAAATTCGGTTTTGACTGAAAAGGTGGGGAATCTTACGTCTATGCTTGACTTTTCGTGACTATTGATGGTAGGAATGAGGGAGTAATCTAATATTAAACTTCTTTCTACAAGACGCATGTGTGTGTGTGTGTGTGTGTGTGTGTGTGTGTGTGTGTGTGTGTGTGTGTGTGTGTGTGTGTGTGTGTACAGACTATACACGGAATTTCAGCCTATGCAATCCTATCAATACTTCAAAAACACATAAACTTTGCAGCAAAAGTTGTTTCTATTCTATGCATATTCCTTGAATTCCAAAACGCGAAAACAAGCATCAAACAGCACGTACAATCGCGCTCACGATTCCCTGAGACACCTGTGGTGGGGAGTGTTTGCCCCGCTCTACTCTTACTGAACGACAGGTAGTTGAGTCAGACTGCCTTACCAACACAGTGAAGCTGAAAATGGAACCGCTTCTTATAAACGAGAGATCATGAAGAAAGAGATGCGTGGGATCTAAATAATAATGGACAGTATCATTGCACATATGGTAATACAACACAGATTAAATTTACTGAAATAATTCCACCTACTATTGATTACACATAGCTTGAAAGATGAAGAGGTATGTTACGTGGTTTGTTGTCCGCCATTCACCTCCCCAACAATTTGCTACGGACGTGTGATTAATGTATTACTAAATTCCTCTACATACTGCGATTATTTAGCAATAATAAACGTATTATAGAAAAGTATGGATATATCACAATATCATGGTTGTATGACAGAGTCCCTTTAAGTCGTCACACTGAATGGATCACGTAATAACATTTCAATACTATATTTTTTACACGTGTCAGGTTTTCTACCCTTGTTATCAGTGATAGTTGCACGACAAATGCTATCAGGGAGTAAAGACAATCAAAGCAAAGAAAAGATATTTACTGCAGGGACAGGGAACCATTTCTCATTTAATGTAATAACTAGAAAGAAATACATAATGAAACGGTAACATAGTGTGATAGCCCCCACAAATATCCCAAGATGGAAGCGTCGAGGGATAGGATGGGACTGGAGTGTATTGATGTTGTGATGAGGAGAGGTAGACTGAGATGGTATGGGCATGTGGAGAGGATGGGGGATGATAATTGGGTGAGGAAGGTGAGAAGTGTTAATATTAGTGGTGGGGTTATGAGGAGTAGACCGAGAAAGACATGGGACAAGGTCATTAAGTGTGACCTCAGGGATAAGGGACTGAACAGGGAGGCTGCAATTGATCGTGCAGCATGGAGAGCTGCCATTAGGTGACTAAGGCCGACACATGCAAGCATGTTGCAGCCTTTAAAAACGAAACGATATATATATATATATATATATATATATATATATATATATATATATATATATTCAAGGTATTGCAAATTCCCCCCCCCCCCTTCCGTCTCTCTCTCTCTCTCCCCAGACCTAGCGATGCAGTCCTGCTTCAAAGAAAAAAATCTCTCACACACACACACACACACACACACACACACACACACACACACACACACACACACACACACACACACATCCATCCATCCATCCATCATCCAATCCTACGTTGCCCCATGAGGAGCGTAGGAGCCCGGGGCTAGGCAGTTGGTCCTGACATTTAAAAAGTGTGACCAACCTCACTCATCCCTGAGTGGCATTACGTGAGCAATAAACCTCAACCACCCCTTGGATATAAACCTTCACCGGCTCAATCCGATTGGAGCACAGTAATTACCCACTAAACCACCAGGCGCCAAAATTTGGTTATATGGTTACCACTCAGCGTAGTAAATAGTTTCCTGATGTACAGGAAACCATTTGGCTTGTCACTCAGTGTAGAGTCATCCATAGGCAGAAGAAAGAGGAAAGAATGAAGGAATGAAAGACAGAAGAGGGAGTGTAAAGTCACCCGTAGGCAGAAGGACGAGGAAAGAATGAAGGAAAGAAAGATAGAAGAAGATGGAAGGAAAGAAGGATGGAGGAGAGGACAGGGCAGACACCCAAGAGCAGCACTACATTGAGTGAGTGGACACACACAAAATGCCACCGAACACCATCAGTATTGTGCCGATGAGGAGAATCATATACCGGTAGTATGCAACCATTTATCGTATTACTGCTTGACACGGGAAGAAGTTAGTGTAGAGATGAGAGATTAGGAAATGAATGAAAATTTGAGGTTAAAAATCCCAGACACCTTGGATGGAAGAAAGGATAATGTGTCTGATAACAGGTAAACAAGACTAAGAAGCAGGCAGATACACAGACAAAACACAGAAACACAGACAGATAATACAACTGAACAGACAGAAAGGACAGGCAGACAGGCAAACTGCTAATTACGGAGAGACAATAAATACTATACAGATGACGTTATGAATATACAAAGAGATCTGTCGTCTTCGAATTCAAGAAAAATGCATGGAATACAAAAAACTCGTATTGAAGAGTTAACGAGTATATATATATATATATATATATATATATATATATATATATATATATATATATATATATATTGTTACATAGCCTATGATTTCATCATCCTTTGTGTAATTCTAACGTACAGTATGCTGCATGTTTGATCACGAGCGTGTTCTACCTCACGCCCCCCTTCTACCCTTATAGTAGAGTAAGTCGTTCTTTCTGTTGTTCAGGGCAGGATTGTCAACTCTTTGTCCCTCATGGCTTCATTTGCGCGTCCTTCTTACAAGTTGTATCAAGCTCTGCCGGCCCCTATATAATGAGCTCAGTCTCTGCATTAATTGCCACTTAGATCTACTCCTCATTTTGTTCACATCTCTGTTCTCCCCTGTACAGTTGTTATTATTGTGAGTGCTCAGGAAGTCTCCAACCATCTAGCAGCTGTGTAATTTGAGTATGACAATTGTTGCATTTTTTTCTTGTACTGTGTAGCATAGGGTGTTAATTCTTAGGCCTAGTGAGGTTTTTGTGATTCATGTGCTTTTATGTCAGAAATTATTAATAATATTTTGTATCTGTAATAATATATCTTACATTCACTGAGTATTATCTGGTTTTCTCATTTTATCAGGGCTGACTTAGATAAATTTACTCTTGCTAATTTCGTGTTAATAGAGGCTATTGCAGTTAACCATATATTTAACCTGTTTTTTGCCATTACATTATCCTTATGAGTCCTGAATGTTTAGTTGTTAGTTTGAGCATTAAACTTTAACTTGTAATTTTACCTAACTCTTTTGTTTTGAAACTGGAACATTGCGGGACAGTTTTCTCTGTTCCGTAACTAAATTTGGCGACCTCTTATCAGGATATTCAGGATATTATCATAAGGATATTGCTTGATATTTTGTGACTGTGATTTATGCATGATGTCTACTATTACTACGCTTGATGAAGCCAAAGATTTTTTGTCAAATGTGCAAACAGTGTGTGATGTAGAAAACAGAACAAAGAATGAACTTAAGCTTGTTGCTCAACAATTGGGAATTGCAGTTCACTCTCATCATTCTAAAGATCAAATTGTTGGCATGATTAATAAAAGCTTGTTTAATGTAACTCCTCTAAATGAGCAAACGCAGATTGAAATAGCTAAGTTACAGCTAGCTCTGCAGGAGGTTCGTGTTAAGGAGGCTGAGTTTCAGGCATGTGCTAAGGAGGCTGAGTCTCAGGCTAAGGAGGCGGAGTCTCAGGCTCGTATTCAGGAGGCTGAATTTCAGGCAAATGCTAAGGAGGCTGAATCTCAGGCTCGTATTCAGGAGGCACAGGAACAGGCTCAGGCACAAACTGAACTTGCTAGAATTCAGGCAGACCATGAGTATTGCATGAAACAAGGTGGAACTGGATCATCTAGTTCTGATGATTTTGATGTGGCTAAAACTGTTAAACTTGTCCCTCCTTTTAATGAATCTGATTTAACAAAGTATTTTCAGTTGTTTGAGAGGGTAGCTAGAGGTTTTAATTGGCCCAAAGAGTATTGGCCAGTACTCCTTCAAACTGTTCTCACCGGTAAAGCTCAAGTAACTTATGCATCTTTGCCTCAGGATCAATCTGATAATTATGATGTAGTTAAGAGCTTGATTCTTAAGGCCTATGAGCTTGTTCCTGAAGCCTATAGAATAAAATTTAGGACAACTTATATGCAAGATAAGCAATCCCATGTTGAGTATGCAAAAATCAAAGAAGATCTGTTAGAGCAGTGGTTAAATTCTAAGAATGTGGATTCTGATTTTGACAAATTTAAGCAGATGATTTTGCTGGAGGACTTCAAAAGGTGTATTAATAAAGATGTAAGCCTATATCTTGATGAGAAAAGAATAGATAATTTGTCTGATGCTGCAGTTTTAGCTGATGAATATGTTCTCACTCACAAGAGATGTTCTAAAGAAAAAAGGAAAGCTGAGAGTAAGTACGTTGCCTCTACTCAGAGTACAGGTAACAGGAAAGAGAAAAAAAATGATGTTTCTCAGGAAGTAAATACCAGCTTCACCTCTAGATTTCGGAAAAGTAAATGTACTTATTGTAGTAAGCTTGGTCATACTACGGAGAAATGTTTCAGGAGACAGCGTGATGTGAATAAAAAGGAGTCTTTAAATATTCAGTCAATTGGTCTAGTGTCCAAACTTGAGAGTTCCCAGAATTCTTTAACTGAGTTAACTGAACCTGCTTTGTGGGGTAAATTAAATTCTCATGATGGAGCTCCTCGTTTGAGCAGTAACGTGGGTGACACTCTCAAGAGTTCATGTGCTAATTTCCTGTCTGATGGTTTTGTCAGTCCTCTGGACAGTAATGACAGGAAATCAGTTAAAATATATCGTGATACAGGTGCATGCCAATCCCTTATGCTGACCAGTGTTCTAGGCTCTAATGTTAATTCCTCTGATGAAATTGTAATCTTACAAGGTGTAGGGAATAATTACTTCTCTCTCCCTCTGTGCAGAGTGAATTTAGAGTCTGGTTTTGTTAATGGTTCCGTTATGGTTGGGTTGGTTGAGACACTCCCAATGTCAGGTGTAACTTTCTTACTTGGAAATGATATTGGTGGAAGTCAAGTGTGTCCAGCTCCTCAGTTGTCTAGTGAGCCGGTGGCTGCGTCCCAGGATTGTGATGTCCCTGATGTGTTCCCTGCATGTGCTGTCACTAGGGCTAAGTCTAAAGTTACTGGTGACTTAGAGGATAATGATGATGATGATGTTATCCTAGCTGACACTTTTCTTGCTAATTTGGACCACTCACCAGATGAGGCAGTACCCCGTAGTGTTGATAATTTGTCTCGTCAAGAGTTGGTTGAGTTGCAGGTTGCTGACCCTGAGTTGAAAGGTCTAGCTAACTTTGCTTGCAGTGAGGAAGAGTCAGCTGGTGCTTCTACTTGTTATTATATAAAGTCAGGAGTACTTATGAGGAAGTGGAGACCCCCAACAGCATCAGCCAACTGTGAATGGGAGGTTGTACATCAAGTTGTCATCCCTCTTGTTTGTAGGCAGGATATCATTAGAGTGGCTCATGATTCCAGTTTGGCAGGACACCTTGGAGTGAGGAAGACTGTGGCACCCATTTTGAAACACTTCTACTGGCCAGGTATCTTCAGAGATGTTTCCTGGTATTGTAAGTCTTGTCACACCTGTTAAGTTGTGGGGAAGTGTAATCAGACCGAAAAGGTTGCACCTCTAGTTCCCATTCCTCCTTTTGAGGTGCCATTCACCCGTGTGTTGGTGGATATTGTGGGCCCTCTTCCTATGACTTCTTCAGGATTTTCTTAAGTGTTGACCCTGATTGATATGGCTACTCGTTATCCTGAAGCCATTCCACTTAGAAATATCTCAGCAAAGAACGTAGTTAAGGAAATGCTGGGGTTCTTCACAAAGATTGGTCTGCCCAAGGAGGTACAGTCAGACCGGGGAAGTAATTTCATGTCAAAGTTTTCAAGCAGTCTCTGAAAGAGTTGGGCATCACCCAGATCACGTCTTCAGCTTACCATCCCCAGACCCAAGGAGCGTTGGAGAGATATCATCAAACACTCAAATCGATGCTCAAGAAATACTGTTTGGAACATCAGAAAGACTGGGATAAAGGTCTTCCATTCATTGTATTTGCCGCAAGAGAATCTCCAAATGAATCACTGGGCTTCTCACCCTTTGAACTACTGTTTGGCCATGAAGTAAGAGGACCTTTTAAGCTACTCAAGGAATGCTGGCTGTCGGAGGAAGATGACGTCAACCTGCTGGAGTATGTGATGAAGTTCAAAGAACGGCTGTCCATTGCTTTACAGCTGGCGAGAGAGAATTTAGGAGCTGCTCAGGAGAAGATGAAGACTTGGTATGATAAGAAGTCCAGGTTACGCCACTTTCAGCCAGGAGATCAGGTTTTGATTCTGCTACCGGTGCATGGGCAACCTCTTCAAGCCATGTTTAGTGGTCCTTATTTCGTGGAGAAGAAACTCAGTGATGTCAACTATGTCATCGCCACACCAGATCATAGAAAGAACAAGCAACTATGTCACATCAACATGCTAAAGTTATATCACAGGCGAGACGAAAATAATCCAGTCTGCACTGTAGCTGTTCCACCCGAGTCTGCAAGTGAAGCTCTTCCATGCAGTATGAGCCTGAGTGATAGTTTGGGGACGAATCCTGATATCATGAATGATCTCCAGACTAAGCTTTCTCATCTAGCTCCCGAGGAAAGGCAGGAGTTTTCGGCATTACTGCAGGAGTTCCCGCAAGTGTTCCGTGCCACTCCAGGAAGAACCACTGTGTTGATGCATGATGTCGATGTTGGAGACGCAAAGCCAATTAAACTGCCTCCTTACCGTGTGAACCCAGTGAAAGTTCCTCTCATACAGAAAGAGCTTGGCTACCTGTTGGACCACAAGATGATTGAGCCCTGTCAGAGCGAGTGGAGTTCTCCTGTCACTCTAGTCCCTAAGCCAGGTGGGTCACAGCGGCTTTGCATCGACTACAGACGTGTTAATCAGATAACCAAAACTGACACTTACCCTCTCCCCCGCGTGGAAGATTGCATAGACAAGATCGGAAAGGCTAGGTACATAAGTAAGTTTGATTTGTTAAAGGGATACTGGCAAGTACCTATGACTGAACGTGCTAGAGAGATCTCATGTTTTGTAACACTAGGAAAGACTTTTGCATGTTTTGTAATGCCATATGGTATGAAGAATGCACCAGCCACATTTCAGAAGCTCATGAATGTTGTAACAGAGGTTTTGGCAGGGTGTGTTGTTTATATTGATGATATATTAATCTTCAGTGACAACTGGAAAGATCACCTGTGCCATGTCAGTAAATTTCTTGAGCGTTTGGTTCAGGCTAATCTTGCAGCTAATTTATCAAAGTGTGAGTTTGGTCAAGCTAAAGTTCAGTACCTTGGGTACGTAATTGGTGATGGACATGTTGCACCACCAGCAGCTAAGGTTCAAGTTATAAGTGATCTTCCCAGACCTAAAAGTAGGAAAGAGCTACAGAGATTTTTGGGAATGGTAGGTTATTACAGGAGATTTGTTCTTAACTTTTCAATTCTTGTATCACCACTTACAGACCTACTGAAAAAGGGAGTTAAATTTGTCTGGACCGATATCTGTGAATCCTCTTTCAGGAAACTTAAAGCTATCCTATTAAGTCAGCCAGTGCTCGCTACTCCAAATTTTGCTAAGCCTTTTAAGATGGCTGTTGACGCAAGTGATACAGGAGCTGGGGCTGTTTTGCTGCAAGAGGATGATCAGGGTATTGAACACCCTGTATCTTATTACAGTAAGAAGTTCACTCTACCTCAAAAGAACTACTCAACTATTGAGAAAGAGCTTTTGGCCTTGATTTTGGGTTTACAGCATTCTTCATTTTATTTGTGTTCTGGTTTTGACCCCATAGTCATTTATACCGATCATAACCCACTGAAATTCCTTAGTAAGTTTAAAGATAAAAATCAGAGATTGACAAGATGGAGTCTACTTCTTCAGGAGTATTCATTAGACATACAACATGTCAAGGGGAAAGAAAATGTTATTGCAGATTGCTTATCTAGACTTTAGACAGATTGTTTTAGAGTAATAAGAAATTTCCTTTGTAAATTTCTTTTTCTTTGTGGGGAGGTGTTACATAGCCTATGATTTCATAATCCTTTGTGTAATTCTAACGTACAGTATGCTGCATGTTTGATCACGAGCGTGTTCTACCTCACTCTCCCTTTCTACCCTTATAGTAGAGTAAGTCGTTCTTTCTGTTGTTCAGGGCAGGATTGTCAACTCTTTGCCCCCTATGGCTTCATTTGCGCGTCCTTCTTACAAGTTGTATCAAGCTCTGCCGGCCGCTATATAATGAGCTCAGTCTCTGCATTAATTGCCACTTAGATCTACTCCTCATTTTGTTCACATCTCTGTCCTCCCCTGTACAGTTGTTATTATTGTGAGTGCTCAGGAAGTCTCCAACCATCTAGCAGCTGTGTAATTTGAGTATGACTGTTATTGCATTTTTTCTTGTACTGTGTAGAATAGGGTGTTAATTCTTAGGCCTAGTGAGGTTTTTGTGATTCATGTGTTTTTATGTCAGCCATTATTAATAATATTTTGTATCTGTAATAATATATCTTGCATTCACTGAGTATTATCTGGTTTTCTCATTTTATCAGGGCTGACTTAGATAAATTTACTCTTGCTAATTTCGTGTTAATAGAGGCTATTGCAGTTAACCATATATTTAACCTGTTTTTTGCCATTACATTATCCTTATGAGTCCTGAATGTTTAGTTGTTAGTTTGAGCATTAAACTTTAACTTGTAATTTTACCTAACTCTTTTGTTTTGAACCTGGAACTTTGCGGGACAGTTTTCTCTGTTCCGTAAATATATATATATATATATATATATATATATATATATATATATATATATATATATATATATATATATATATATATATATATATATTTTTTTCCCGAAGCACTGCTTGAGTTCCATACGCTAAGATTCCTTGCATAGTCTGTACACACACACACACACACACACACACACACACACACACACAAAGTATGATAAAGGCCATGAAAGCAATACGTAGCACTATATCAAGTGAGTGGATGATGGTGGCCACAACTTACCACCACTCAGTGTAATTAACAACAAGCAGTCGAATGGAGTCAATACGTTAACAGGTAAGGTTATCCTAGGACGGTAAACGACGTGGACTGACGAAAGTTAGAGTATTCTAGGTTAACTCAAAAGTTATCAGACTAGTACTGCCAATAACAAACATGACACACTATACTTTAGTTGTAGCTGACAAGGCTACGAGTATTAGCCTGCTATTAGCCAAGTATATGTTCTTTCAGGGAAGGATAATAATAAATGTCATTAACGCAAAAGATATTACGCTACAGTGAAGTTAATACACCACAGATACTATTACAAGTTATATATGTGAAGGATATTTACCTACTGTAAAACCTGATCGGGAGGGATAGTATTGTACGTCCTGAACATGGGGGATGTTAGGTAACCGTAAAGTCTGTTTGCAGAATTTTGTTATTATATTAAAAAACCATTGTAGATTCTGGGCGTGAAAGACTATCAACTACCTATCTGGAAGTCCTAAATGTAAGACATAAATATAAGTCCTGGACGTACGGGATATTAGGCAAAAAAGTGGATCCCATGCTGACAAGCCAGGCTGATATTAATGTGGCTTATATGATGCTATCAGTAGACTCAATACTGACACGCTATCTTGATGATGTAAGTATGCCTTCCAACAGTCTTGACGCTGACAAGTCTCCTTGATGTCGTCAGTGTAGCTTGGTGATGCTACAGAGCACTTTTTCTTCAGTATCCCTGCCTGTCGTAAGAGGCGACTAAAAGGGGTCTTTTTGTCTCCAGTCTTTCTCTTCTTACTGTCCTCTTCTGCTTCTTTGTCCTGCCTCTCTTCTTGATATTTCCGTGTTTCTTCCGGCCTTTATTTCCCTCTACTCCTACAGTGCCATATACCCATATTATGGCTTGGAGCTAATTCTTCATTATTCCTTCCTTCCCCTTCCTGGACAGAATTTTGTACTATGGATTCTGGGCCTCGTGCATCATCCTATATAAACTGGACTTATGCTGAAGCTGACGAGCCGCATGACTCAGTCAATATGGCAAGGATGATGTTATGAGCAAGCCTGATGCTGACCAGCCACACTTCTGGTGTCAGAGTGGTTTAAATGATGTTTCAGGCAGGACTGATGCTGACGCTGTACCCTGCCAGTAACTGGGGTAGCTTCAATGATGTAAATCGTGAACGTGAATGATACTCCACGTCAAATATAGTGGATGAGTATTGCAAAATCTGAACATGGACTTATTTAGCTATTTGTAAATCCTTAACGTGGGACATATTACAAATCCTGAACGTGAGGGATGTTAGGTCTTCTTCGACGAAACACTGCCTTGCCGTAGCGAATAAGCTGGTGCATTCCAGTGATCAGTGGAGCTAAAACAACCATACTAGGCAGGCTTACTGTTAGGGATCACACGAAAAGTGTTCTCCGCAAAATCATTAACTGTACATCCTGAATATGATAAACCCAGTTGTATATCCTGAAACATGTTTGTCCACGTAAATTCTGAATGAATGAAGGATTGTGTAAGTTAAATGAGACATTTAAGGTTCTGTAAATCATGTAAATCATGACTGTTAGACATAATAGCCTGATTTAAATCATATTAGATATATTGTCAAATACTGAATTTTTACAATTAAACCTATTAGCTGATTGTAATTAATATTCATGAGATATTTTTCCTTTCAGTACAATGGTCAACAATATATAATCATTTTCATTAATCCAAAATAATTCAAGTTAAATCCAGGATAAGTACAAATGGAAAGCCAGTCATTCTAAAGATGTCATTAAGATACAGTCCAACATTTTATTGGGATAACAGACCATAAGTATTTCGTTCTGTTTATCTCATGATTTTGTTCAGCACAGATATGATACTTAGTTAAAGAGTGATGGGATTGTTTTGGTAAATATAGGGTGAAAATATCGAGTGCATCCGTCACCACACACCCAAATAGTGTTCTAACTACTGTACTTTGTGTACAACCAACAGTATAAACAAATTCGGTGGTCAACCTGATAGTCTCTCTCTGTGTGTGTGTGTGTGTGTGTGAGAGAGAGAGAGAGAGAGAGAGAGAGAGAGAGAGAGAGAGAGAGAGAGAGAGAGAGATTGAACAGATATACCAGTATGGTAGGAGAGAGAGAGAGAGAGAGAGAGAGAGAGAGAGAGAGAGAGAGAGAGAGAGAGAGAGAGAGAGAGAGAGAGAGAGTGTGTGTGTGTGTGTGTTACTGCCACTCTATAAGCCACGAGTCAAACAAATATAAACACAAATCATATTAACGCCACACCACCGTCAGCTGGCTCAAAGAAACACCTATCCTCGACAAAATATTACGTAAATACTGTTACGGAACAGAGAAAGATAATGTACACTCCAAGTGAGAATACTAAAAATCACTATTGTCCCGTAAAGTTCCAGGTTCAAAACAAAAGAGTTAGGTAAAATTACAAGTTAAAGTTTAATGCTCAAACTAACAACAAAACATTCAGGACTCATAAGGATAATGTAATGGCAAAAAACAGGTTAAATATATGGTTAACTGCAATAGCCTCTATTAACACGAAATTAGCAGGAGTAAATTTATCTAAGTCAGCCCTGTTAAAATGAGATACCACATAATACTCAGTGAATGCCAGATATATTATTACAGATACAAAATATTATTAATGATGGCTGACAAAGAACCTTTATATAAATTTCAAAAACTTTACTAGGCCCAAGAACCAACCTTATGCTACACAGTACAAGAAAAAATGCAACAACAGTTATACTCAAATTACACACAGCTGCTAGATGGCTGGAGACTTCCTGAGCACTCACAATAACAACTGTACAGGGGAGGACAGAGATGTGAACAAAATGAGGAGTAGATCTAAGTGGCAATTAATGTAGAGACTGAGCTCATTATATAGGGGCCGGCAGAGCTTGATACAACTTGTAAGAAGGATGCACAAATGAAGCCATGGGGACAAAGAGTTGACAATCCCGCTCTGAACAACAGAAAGGACGACTTACTCTACTATAACGGTAGAAAGGGGGACTGAGGCAGAACACGCTCGTGATCAAACATGCAGCATACTGTGCGTTAAAAATTACACAAAGGATGATAAAATCATAGGTTATGTAACACCTCCCCACAAAGAAAAAAGAAATTTACAAAGGAAATTTCTTATTACTCTAAAACAATCTGTCCAAAGTCTAGATAAGCAATCTGCAATAACATTTTCTTTCCCCTTGACATGTTGTATGTCTAATGAATACTCCTGAAGAAGTAAACTCCATCTTGTCAATCTCTGATTTTTATCTTTAAACTTACTAAGGAATTTCAGTGGGTTATGATCGGTATAAATGACTATGGGGTCAAAACCAGAACACAAATAAAATGAAAAATAATGTAAACCCAAAATCAAGGCCAAAAGCTCTTTCTCAATAGTTGAGTAGTTCTTTTGAGGTGGAGTGAACTTCTTACTGTAATAAGATACAGGGTGTTCAATACCCTGATCATCCTCTTGCAGCAAAACAGCCCCAGCTCCTGAATCACTTGCATCAACAGCCATCTTAAAAGGCTTAGCAAAATTTGGAGTAGCGAGCTCTGGCTGACTTAATAGGATAGCTTTAAGATTGCTGAAAGACGATTCACAGTTATCGGTCCAGACAAATTTAACTCCCTTTTTCAGTAGGTCTGTAAGTGGTGATACAAGAATTGAAAAGTTAAGAACAAATCTCCTGTAATAACCTTCCATTCCCAAAAATCTTTGTAGCTCTTTCCTACTTTTCGGTCTGGGAAGATCACTTATAACCTGAACCTCAGCTCCTGGTGGTGCAACATGTCCAACACCAATTACGTACCCAAGGTACTGAACTTTAGCTTGACCAAACTCACACTTTGATAAATTAGCTGCAAGATTAGCCTGAACTAAACGTTCAAGAAATTTACTGACATGGCATAGGTGATCTTTCCAGTTGTCACTGAAGATTAATACATCATCAATATAAACAACACACCCTGCCAAACCCTCTGTTACAACATTCATGAGCTTCTGAAATGTGGCTGGTGCATTCTTCATACCATAGGGCATTACAGAACATGCAAAAGTCTTTCCTAGTGTTACAAAACATGAGATCTCCCTAGCACGTTCAGTCATAGGTACTTGCCAGTATCCCTTTAACAAATCAAACTTACTTATGTACCTAGCCTTTCCGATCTTGTCTATGCAATCTTCCACGCGAGGGAGAGAGTAAGTATCTGTTTTGTTTATCTGATTAACACGTCTGTAGTCGATGCAATGCCGCTGTGACCCACCTGGCTTAGGGACTAGAGTGACAGGAGAACTCCACTCGCTCTGACAGGGCTCAATCATCTTGTGGTCCAACAGGTAGCCAAGCTCCTTCTGGATGAGAGGAACTTTCACTGGGTTCACACGGTAAGGAGGCAGTTTAATTGGCTTTGCGTCTCCAACATCGACATCATGCATCAACACAGCAGTTCTTCCTGGAGTGGCACGGAACACTTGCGGGTACTCCTGCAGTAATGCCGAAAACTCCTGCCTTTCCTCGGGAGGTAGATGAGAAAGCTTAGTCTGGAGATCATTCATGATATCAGGATTCGTCCCCAAACTATCACTCAGGCTCATACTGCATGGAAGAGCTTCACTTGCAGACTCGGGTGGAACAGCTACAGTGCAGACTGGATTATTTTCGTCCCGCCTGTGATATAACTTTAGCATGCTGATGTGACATAGTTGCTTGTTCTTTCTACGATCTGGTGTGGCGATGACATAGTTGACATCACTGAGTTTCTTCTCCACGAAATAAGGACCACTAAACATGGCTTGAAGAGGTTGCCCATGAACCGGTAGCAGAATCAAAACCTGATCTCCTGGCTGAAAGTGGCGTAACCTGGACTTCTTATCATACCAAGTCTTCATCTTCTCCTGAGCAGCTCCTAAATTCTCTCTCGCCAGCTGTAAAGCAGTGGACAGCCGTTCTTTGAACTTCATCACATACTCCAGCAGGTTGACGTCATCTTCCTCCGACAGCCAGCATTCCTTGAGTAACTTAAGGGGTCCTCTTACTTCATGGCCAAACAGTAGTTCAAAAGGTGAGAAGCCCAGTGATTCATTCGGAGATTCTCTTGCGGCAAATACAACAAATGGAAGACCTTTATCCCAGTCTTTCTGATGTTCCAAACAGTATTTCTTGAGCATCGATTTGAGTGTTTGATGATATCTCTCCAGCGCTCCTTGGGTCTGGGGATGGTAAGCTGAAGACGTGATCTGGGTGATGCCCAACTCTTTCAGAGACTGCTTGAAAACGTTTGACATGAAATTACTTCCCCGGTCTGACTGTACCTCCTTGGGCAGACCAAACTTTGTGAAGAACCCTAGCATTTCCTTAACTACGTTCTTTGCTGAGATATTTCTAAGTGGAATGGCTTCAGGATAACGAGTAGCCATATCAATCAGAATCAACACATAAGAAAATCCTGAAGAAGTCTTAGGAAGAGGGCCCACAATATCCGCCAACACACGGGTGAAAGGCGCCTCAAAAGGAGGAATGGGAACTAGAGGTGCAACCCTTTCGGTCTGATTACACTTCCCCACAACTTGACAGGTGTGACAAGACTTACAATACCAGGAAACATCCCTGAAGATACCTGGCCAGTAGAAGTGTTTCAAAATGCGTGCCACAGTCTTCCTCACTCCAAGGTGTCCTGCCAAACTGGAATCATGAGCCACTCTAATGATATCCTGCCTACAAACACGAGGGATGACAACTTGATGTACAACCTCCCACTCACAGTCGGCTGAAGCTGTTGGGGGTCTCCACTTCCTCATAAGTACTCCTGACTTTATATAATAACAAGTAGAAGCACCAGCTGACTCTTCCTCACTGCAAGCAGAGTTAGCTAGACCTTTCAACTCAGGGTCAGCAACCTGCAACTCAACCAACTCTTGACGAGACAAATTATCAACACTACGGGGTACTGCCTCACCTGGTGAGTGGTCCAAATTAGCAAGAAAAGTGTCAGCTAGGATAACATCATCATCATTATCCTTTAAGTCACCAGTAATTTTAGACTTAGCCCTAGTGACAGCACATGCAGGGAACACATCAGGGACATCACAATCCTGGGCCGCAGCCACTGGCTCACTAGACAACTGAGGAGCTGGACACACTTGACTTCCACCAATATCATTTCCAAGTAAGAAAGTTACACCTGACATTGGGAGTGTCTCAACCAACGCAACCATAACGGAACCATTAACAAAACCAGACTCTAAATTCACTCTGCACAGAGGGAGAGAGAAGTAATTATTCCCTACACCTTGTAAGATTACAGTTTCATCAGAGGAATTAACATTAGAGCCTAGAACACTGGTCAGCATAAGGGATTGGCAAGCACCTGTATCACGATATATTTGAACTGATTTCCTGTCATTACTGTCCAGAGGACTGACAAAACCATCAGACAGGAAATTAGCACATGAACTCTTGAGAGTGTCACCCACGTTACTGCTCAAACGAGGAGCTCCATCATGAGAATTTAAGTTACCCCTCAAAGCAGGTTCAGTTAACTCAGTTAAAGAATTCTGGGAACTCTCAAGAGTGGACACTAGACCAATTGACTGAATATTTAAAGACTGCTTTTTGTTCACATCACGCTGTCTCCTGAAACATTTCTCCGTAGTATGACCAAGCTTACTACAATAAGTACATTTACTTTTCTGAAATCTAGAGGTGAAGCTGGTATTTACTTCCTGAGAAACATCATCTTTATTCTCTTTCCTGTTACCTGTACTCTGAGTAGAGGCAACGTACTTATTCTCAGCTTTCCCTTTTTCTCTAGAATATCTTTTGTGAGTGAGAACATATTCATCAGCTAAAACTGCAGCATCAGACATATTATCTATTCTTTTCTCATCAAGATATAGGCTTACATCTTTATTAATACACCTTTTGAAGTCCTCCATCAAAATCATCTGCTTAAATTTACCAAAATCAGAATCCACATTCTTAGAATTTAACCACTGCTCTAACAGATCTTCTTTGATTTTTGCATACTCAACATGGGATTGCTTATCTTGCTTATAAGTTGTCCTAAATTTTACTCTATAGGCTTCAGGAACAAGCTCATAGGCCTTAAGAATCAAGCTCTTAACTACATCATAATTATCAGATTGATCCTGAGGCAAAGATGCATAAGTTACTTGAGCTTTACCGGTGAGAACAGTTTGAAGGAGTACTGGCCAATACTTTTTGGGCCAATTAAAACCTGTAGCTACCCTCTCAAACAACTGAAAATACTTTGTTATATCAGATTCATTAAAAGGAGGGACAAGTTTAACATTTTTAGCCACATCAAATTCATCAGAGCTAGATGATCCAGTTCCACCTTGTTTCATGCGATACTCATGGTCTGCCTGAATCCTAGCAATTTCAACTTGTGCCTCAGCCTCCTTAGAACGAGACTCGGCCTCCTTAGCACGAGCCTCCTGCAGGGCTAGCTGTAACTTAGCTAATTCAATCTGCGTTTGCTCATTTGGAGGAGTTACATTAAACAAGCTTTCATTAATCATGTCAACAATTTGATCTTTAGAATGATGAGAGCGAACAGCAATTCTCAATTGTTGAGCAACAAGCTTAAGTTCATTCTTTGTTCTGTTTTCTACATCACACACTGTTTGCACATTTGACAAAAAATCTTTGGCTTCATCAAGTGTAGTAATAGTAGACATCATGAATAAATCACAGTCACAAAATATCGAGCAATATCCTTATGATAATATCCTGAATATCCTGATATGAGGTCGCCAAATTTATGTTACGGAACTGAGAAAGATAATGTACACTCCAAGTGAGAATACTAAAAATCACTACTGTCCTGTAAAGTTCCAGGTTCAAAACAAAAGAGTTAGGTAAAATTACAAGTTAAAGTTTAATGCTCAAACTAACAACAAAACATTCAGGACTCATAAGGAAAATGTAATGGCAAAAAACAGATTAAATATATGGTTAACTGCAATAGCCTCTATTAACACGATATTAGCAGGAGTAAATTTATCTAAGTCAGCCCTGTTAAAATGAGATACCACATAATACTCAGTGAATGCCAGATATATTATTACAGATACAAAATATTATTAATGATGGCTGACAAAGAACCTTTATATAAATTACAAAAACTTTACTAGGCCCAAGAACCAACCTTATGCTACACAGTACAAGAAAAAATGCAACAACAGTTATACTCAAATTACACACAGCTGCTAAATGGCTGGAGACTTCCTGAGCACTCACAATAACAACTGTACAGGGGAGGACAGAGATGTGAACAAAATGAAGTGGCAATTAATGTAGAGACTGAGCTCATTATATAGGGGCCAGCAGAGCTTGATACAACTTGTAAGAAGGACGCGCAAATGAAGCCATGGGGACAAAGAGTTGACAATCCCGCTCTGAACAACAGAAAGGACGACTTACTCTACTATAACGGTAGAAAGGGGGACTGAGGCAGAACACGCTCGTGATCAAACATGCAGCATACTGTGCGTTAAAAATTACACAAAGGATGATGAAATCATAGGTTATGTAACAATACATAAAACAAGTGTCATGCGTCAGCGAGCACTACTAATATTCCGAGGTTTTGTCGATTTTAACTGAACTGATGACACAAGCAAGAACTGGGTTAGGAATGTGGCAAGGAATGAAGGTGTGTATCTGGTGTGGGGGAAAGGGGAGAAGTAACAACGAAAACACCCATACACTTCTCCAGACTACGATACAAAACATCCTATTTACACTTAAGTCCCCATTTTGATTTCTAGGCAACGAAAAGACAGTGGTATGGACAAGTAAGAGCTTCAAAAAGGTTTAATGGATGATATTTACTGCATTAAGGTATTGAATTAGTGGACTATGTACAAATAAATCTTATTTTGCAACAACCAGCCTATCCATCCGTTGCCTGGAACATAATCTTGGGAAGGGTAACCTCCACAAAAATACAACTTTTCGTTTAGGTACATACTCAGTAACGACGATTATCCCACATCACACCAACATCCCTCCGATTTTCGGAAGATCTGAAGAACTTGAACTAAAATACCTGTCTAAAAATGAGATTCTAAACTGGTAATGATATATGCGAGTGGCTGTGTGAGTGTTGTGTTACCTGAGACGGACCAGTTGATGACGCCAATGATCTGCTGGTTTTGAGTTTGTCTTCTGTCACTTTCATCACACTGAAACGACCCCGCCTCATCCCTCAGTCTGCCACCAAGTCACGCTGCTCCTCTGCCTACCATATCCTCTCTATACATCTCTGAGTTGTCCCCTGTCACATTATCGCGCTCAAACGATCCAACCTTACATCAATCGGGCAGCAGCTGCCAGGTTGTGAGTGATGGTGAAATGTGAGGGTGTAGTGATACAGCACCAGCATTACTTTCCACAGCCACATCCACACTCATATCCATACCTACACCCACACCCCTACACACCAGACTCACACCTATGTCGGAGGACCTCGCTGTAGATTAGCAGGCGTCATATGAGCCAGGGTTTACAGACACATGATGAATTGCTTCCTCGTAAATCAAATCTGTTTTTGCGGGAAGAACAAAACACATGAGAAGCTTTTGTATTCTCCTATCCTCGTTTCTGCTGCAAAAATAGTTCTTACTTATGATGGGTAACTGATCATACTATGCAAGTACACCAGGCTTTCCTAATTCACTCACCGTGTCCCCCCTCCATTACCACACCCAATACTACCACTTTCCCCCACTCACTCACTCTGCCCCCCCTCCCCCCTGCCCTCGACAAAACCTCAACCACCTCCTCTCTCTAACAGTCTCACCTCCCACCTAACCCCATTATCTTTTCTCCCTCACTCACCGGACCCACCTACCACTTACTTGTATATCCCCTTCATTCATATTGACCCCCAACCCTACAACCTCAGTCACATCCCGGACAGGGAACAAATTTATCACCACAGGGATCCACTCAGAGGGCCAGCCAGGGTCAATGTCACATCGCTTGTTCCACTCAGCTACGGTAAAAGGTGACTGACTATACTATTTTAACTCTACCTTGACCTAAAGATGCGATCTCTCCGTCTTGAATGATGATTTGCAACAAAAGATCTGCATTATTTTTATGATTAGAGGACACTTGAAATCTGGTGGATGGAAGTTATTTTTTATTTAATTTGTGTTTCCTTCCTCTGTTCATCTTCTGAGAAAAACAGAATATGGTACTAGTCACGAAGATGTGCAATGGAATGGACGTAGAGCTGCAGCGCCATCCATTTTCTCCCACTGTGGTCCGTGAAAAAACCTTCAAATGGACGAAAATCTGGACAATGTTGGAGTAAGAACAGTATAGTGACCGCAGCGGCCCATTGTAAGTATTAACAGATTGAGTGAACCACCTCGGATCCCTCTTTGGTCACAGTGACGATGGAAACTTTGTATAAATATCAGAGAAACTGAGAGAGTCGTATCCATCATAAGAAGACAGGATTAGTGCAGTTAGCTGGTTGATTCCTACTATGATGCCTCTATTTCGTCTTCTTTATACTTATTTCTACTTCCAGATGGTTATGTAAATACTGTTTATTCGTAGCTTTGGTTGCCATTCGTAGTAAAGGGGCTAGAAACTAACTTCATTACCTCCTTAACAAATCATGTCCTCTTTATTTCACCTATGTTCGTGAAAGGAGAGTGGGGTATTGTTTGGGTCGGCGGGTGTCTGTCAGAAAGAGAGAGAGAGAGAGAGAGAGAGAGAGAGAGAGAGGGAGAGAGAGATACTATCATCTCATAAGCCACAAATCAAACAAGTATAAACACAGTTCACATTAACGCCACACCACCACCTAACAGCTCAAAAGAACATCAATCCTCGGCAAAGAAATACTAAAATACATGTCAGAGTGCCATAAGTCAGCAAGTACCACTAATATTCCCAGGTTGTTGTCCTCTCTGAATAAACGAAACGTATGGCACAAGCAAGCAGTGGGTTAGGAACATGGAGAAGAACGTACGCGTGTGCCTGATGTGCAAGAAGAGGGACGTAAGGAAACAACGAAACGACCCATGCATTTCTCCAGACTACGATATGAAACAGTCGATTTACAGTTAAGATCCCTATTCTCGGATTTAGGCATCGCGCAGACCGTGGTACGGTAAATATGATCTTCAAAAAGGCTTCATGGCTGAAAGGGGGGTGGAGTCTTGGTGTTTATTGCATTAGCTACTGAATTTAAGGACTAAATACAAATAAATTTTCCTTTCCTAGAACACTGCCATGTCAGTTGCCTAGTATATGATTCTGGGAAAAGTAAGCACAACAAAAATACCTCCTGTAGTTTATGTACATACTCAGTAACGACTATTATATCACACTACACCAACATCCCTCCGATTTTCCGAAGATCTGAAGAACTTGAGCTAAAATACCTGTCTAAAAATGAGATTCTTAACTGGTAATGATATATGTGAGTGGCTGTGTGAGTGTTGTGTTACCTGAGACGAACCAGTTGATGACGCCAATGATCTGCTGGTTGTGGGTTTGACTTCTGTCACTTTTATCACACTCAAACGACCTCGCCTCATCCCTCAGTCTGCCACCAAGTCAAGCTAATCCTCTGCCTACCGCTTACTCTCATTCCATCTCCCGGTTGTCCCCTGTCACCTTTATCGCGCACAAACGATCCCGCCTTACATCAATTGGGCAGCAGCGGTCAGGATGTGAGTGATAGTGAAAGGTGAGGATGCAGTGACACAGCAATCGCATTACCCCCACAGCCACACCCATACTCATATCCATACCTACACCCACACCCCAATACACCACACTCACACCCATGTCGGAGGACCTCGTTGTAGATTAACATGCATCATATTACCCAGGGTTTACAGACATGATGACCTGCCTCTTCGACCTCAGATCTGTTTTTGCGGGAAGGACAAGAGACATGAGAAGCTTTGTACTCGTCTCTCTTCGTCCTTTTAGCAAAATCAACCTTTACTTATGACAGGCAGTTTATAATACTAGTATACCAGACTCCTCTCACTCACCCACCCTGTCCTGCTCCTTTCCCCACTGCCACAACCCAAATTACCTTCCACTCTCGATCACGCTGCCCCTTCCCTTCACCACACACCCATCCACCTCCTCCTCTTTCACTTAGCCTATCCTGTTCTTCCCCCTTCCACCCCTACATACCCTACATATACATCTAATCCTCACCCCACACACACACACACACACACACACACACACACACACACACACACACACACACACACACACACACACACACACACACACACACACACACACACACACACACACACACACACACACACACACACACACACACACACACACACACACACACACACACACACACACACACACACACACACACACACACACACACACACACACACACACACACACACACACACACACACACACACACACACACACACACACACACACACACACACACACACACACACACACACACACACACACACACACACACACACACACACACACACACACACACACACACACACACACACACACACACACACACACACACACACACACACACACACACACACACACACACACACACACACACACACACACACACACACACACACACACACACACACACACACACACACACACACACACACACACACACACACACACACACACACACACACACACACACACACACACACACACACACACACACACACACACACACACACACACACACACACACACACACACACACACACACACACACACACACACACACACACACACACACACACACACACACACACACACACACACACACACACACACACACACACACACCAGCATATACTACGAGGTCACTGTTGCCAGTCGTCATCCCGCCCGGGTGAAATACATCCCAGAAATTGTGAGCTGAACATTTACTCATACCGTCAACACCCACCAGCCTTCACTGTTTTCCTGTGATCTAGTTCTCGCAAATCACCTATGAGAGCCACACCCCGAGAAAAATAATAATACAATGTAGAGCTCGTCTAAGCCATTCAAATTCATATATATATATATATATATATATATATATATATATATATATATATATATATATATATATATATAAGCGTGCGTGCGTGTGTGTGTGTGTGTGTGTGTGTGTGTGTGTGTGTGTGTGTGTGTGTGTGTGTTACTCCGGTCAAAGTTCAGCAGGGTGGCCACCATAAAAACGCCTGCAGTTTATACTTCCCTTAACCTTTTGAATTCAGTGACATTTCTAAGTTTTGCCAGACGATATAACTCGGGTTATGGAAGACTTTTCATACAGATGGGGGCCTTCTTTGAACTATGTAATATCGCCTGGAGGTATCAGGATCAAACTAACAAAAGACGTCAGTGTAATGAAGAATTTAATATTACGTTTTTATCTTGCCCTTCCTCAGGTTTCCACCTTCTTTTCTTTCCTTCTCCTCCAGGCCATTCACCTTTCCTCTCCATCACCTACTCTTCTTGCAACTTCAATAATTCTCTTTCTATCTTTTTTATCCAAATGTCTTGTCTCCTCTCTGTTTCTAAGTCATTCCTCCCTCAATAAATTTCCCTTCACATGTTTCTCACTCTTTTTAATCTATTGTTTACCCCTGTATGACAGGAAAATTAAGAAAAAGGAGTGAGAAGGTAAAAGGGAGTACCTGTTCTCTCATTCTCCCCTACCCCTCTTCTTTTAATGCAAGAAAGAAAGAACCAAAGGCTTGTATCCCGATTCTTCCCTTGTAGAAAAAAAATCACAGGGCCAAATTCAAGATCAGTTTATTTCGAGATGCTAAACAATGTGCCCAGACATCTCGAAATGAACGGATCTTGAGCTTGGCTGTTATTTTTTATTTCTAGGAGGGAACAATCTTGCTGGCTTGTAGCCTTTGGTTACTTCTTTCCTGCATTCAAAAAATAACAAGGAAGGCTGGGAATGTGAATGGATAGGTTTACGAAGGGATTGAAGGAAAGACAGAGAGTGGGTAATAAAATACTGTGAGAGAAGAAAGTGGAAACTAAGAGGGACGAGAGACAAGGAAAGTGAAGAACTAGAGGGTGAAAAAGAGAGAGGGATATCTGAGGAGACAGTGTTGAAGGTTGGAAAGAAGAAGAGGGGGTGTGGAAAGAGGAAAATAGAGGAAGAATTGGGTACAGATCTGAGAGTTCATAAGGAAAAGAAGTGTGGATAAGAATGTCCGAATGACATGAAACGAGGAGTGTAAGAAAGATTTAGAAGAGTTGTGGCAGAAGGAAGGTTAGCTGAAAGTGAGCTGGACATACAATATAACCAGGAAGACAATGGAACAAAAGGAGGTGTAGTTATGAGGAGGTTTAAAATGTTAGTTCTTCGGACAAACTTAGATATTCGTTTTCTTTCTTTTTTGTCAAGAGGATAACCATTAACGGCACCAAAGAGGACGCTATAAGAACAAGGGACCACAAACTGATACTGTCATATCTTGGCATATCTGCTGTGCGCCTGCCATGTTAACTACAGCATACGACATTTAAACTCTTCCCAAATCTAGAAGGTTGATATTTTTTGCACAATCCAGTCCTGCCCCATTTTTGGTTTGACCCTGATATATGCCAAGATACCTGCCAACATCATAAAGAAAAAAAGAGTTCTTGTACTCGTTCCGGGAGATTCACAAATTCTGAATACAGTGGCATAAGACTAACACATCTTCCTCAGCTTCCCTCCCGGTATGGGCTATATAAGGTGTTGGAGATAGAGTCAGCTGAGAATTATATACGGCATATACCTGTGCGGGATACATTGGCGTGTGACCTCTTTAACATTAGGCTGGGTAGGATATCACGTTCATCACTGCCTTCGCCCGTATACAGTACTTGTATTATCCCATCTATTGTAAATTAATGTATTTCGGTAATTATACTAAGCTTCTCCACGATGACATATCTTAAAAATTATCCAGTTAAGCCCTACCCGTCAACTCAGTCTCATATAGTGTTACCAGATCAAAATGCAGTATCACACACGCTTAATGGGACGAACCTCTGTCGAATGTACAATCAATTACTTATGAGCGTTCATCTCTCCTGCCTCACCAAATACCATGTTGTCACCACTCACTCTCACCTTTTACTCCTTCATCATGCCTTCTTCCTTGTTTCTCTCCTTTGTTTCTTCATCTATAATATCTTCATCCTCGTCTTTCCTTGAGTCTTCCCTTACCCTATTTCCTTCTTTCTCTACTCCATTCCCATGTCATTCCCCCCCCCTTCTCTCTCTCTCTCCATCTTCTCTTCTTTCTGTTCTTACTTTAAGCCATTTCCTTATTTGTTTCTTCTTATCTTCATCATCAACCATTCTTTCTTCCATCACCTTTCTTCCTCAGGCCTTCCTTTCACTCCTCTTTCTTCTATCACCATCATCCTCTTGTACTCGTACCTCCCTCAACCTGCTCTTATACCTTCCACATGTCAAAGTCCTCCACCATTTTTTCTTATGGTGCAAGTGTACATTTTGCATTCTGCTGTGTGTCTTAGCAATGGTGTGAGACATGGGGAGTATTAACATAATCTCCCCCGCGCAGGTGCAAGACAAAAGGTATAACTTAAGAATTCTGGCGGTGTGAGGGTGCGTGGGGGGTGACAAATGATGGGGGCACGGTGGTACGCTGATGATCAAGGAAGGAAGGACGACAACATGAATGGACGAGGAAAGGGGCAAAGAGAGATGTAAGTTGGGTCAGGATGGGTTTCTATTATGGAAGAATGAGGGCACAGAGCTGAGAAAACAGGGCAACATGGAAGACGACAGATGGAATAAGAGTAAAAAAAGTAATTAGGAGGATCATGAGGAAATGACTGAAAGTAGTAGGTCAGAAGTTTTGTGTAATGAAAGAAAATGAATGAATGGAGAATGGGAAGGAATCATCAGAAATGAAAAATAACTAACCCTTCTGGTCAGTGGTTCCAAAGCGTTCTTGTTTCGTGGTCCCCTGAACAAAATATCATAGGCACCTGTGGTTCCCATCCACATTTTCCTTTGAAGATGCAAATGGAGGAACATCGCTTGGGTGGAGTATGTTTGATATGAAATTTTCACAATTCTGGTAATCAGTTATGAAAAGAGACACATGCACGTAAAATGACACATAAAAAGTGAACAGCAAGCTCAGGGATGGGCCTACAGTTGTAATTATAGCGTTACTGGTCAAACAAGGTATTAGTGGTTGGGTCATAACAAGGGCACAAGAATGGCCATCTTCCATGTGGCACCGATTATGCCGTTGCGATTTGATGATCAGGAACATGGAAAACTCTGCTTTGGTGAGGTAAACAGACTGGAATGACAAGAACATCCAAACAGCCTATTTCATGATACTAGGGTAGCGTCCGAGGCTCGTACCTTAGGTGATTAAGGATGTTCCCTAACACCCCTTCCTTCGCGATTTATTTTTAGAAATAGCTGGTTAACATCCTTTTGTACGCAATTAATGCAAAATACGGCGATATTGGAAGGATTTATGTAAAAGTGACGAGGAGAGTAAGGTATAGTAAATAAAATAAATCGCTTAGAAGCAGGTGTTAGGAAGCTTCCTCAACCCACGAGAATAAGGGTCCTAGTCTCATTCAAAACTCCACTAAGCTCCTCTCTCCGAATGTATCCTTGGTAAATGAACTGCTTCAAAGTTGCAGAAAATCATCTTGTATTGTGTCGTGTTTACTGGCTTTTCAACACACGATGGTGAACAGAAAATTATTCCTCACAGTTGTTGCCTCAGGAAACTGATGATAAAACTTTACTTCTAGTGATTCCACACAATTTAGATTAGCCTATTGTTCCCTGAGAAATGCACTATGGTCTCCATTTTGGGAACTGTAATGTATCTGTCTTGCTGAATAGCTAGCTGTATGATGTAGCTGTAGGAATGCACTGTATAACTGTTAGAAAATCTGTTGTGGCTAAGTCAGACTTGTTTCAGGATGAGCACACTGTTTTGCTCTCCCTCGCACCACAAGTAGTTCAGACTCCACACACGCCACACCTGCACTACTCGCCTCAGTAATTCCAGTGACGCCACCCTGAGTCTACTTTGCCACCTACACCAAGACTACCTTAACGCCTGTGACACCAGCAATGGAACCGCTGCTTTAGATAACAGGTATTTAAGAAAAAGAAAGAAAGTCAAATCTTTCTGTTAAAAGTTAGAACAATATTCTTGTATGCGTCAAAAAAAAAAAAAAAAGCTAACAAGAAAAATGCCCCGATGCTCGAAAAATGAAGAGAGAGAGATATGATTGGGAAGAGGAGTACAGGGAAGGCGTAGAGGAAAGGAAGAGAAAGATGGAACTGTAAAATATTTGTGAATGGATATGACACAGAGTAAGTCTTGTCTGTAGCTGTATCTGTGCTTTTCATGTGTATTTTTTGTCCTTATTATATGTCTTAGCTGTTTGGCTGACCATTTATCCTATTTGCGTGTTATATGTAACTCCTCTCTCTCTCTCTCTCTCTCTCTCTCTCTCTCTCTCTCTCTCTCTCTCTCTCTCTCTCTCTCTCTCTCTCTCTCACACGCACACATTCGGGCTTCGTAATATTTAACGTCTTCACATATTCTCACTTCGTTTTCCACCATATTCTTTGTTTCCTCAAGCGTCCATGTCTCCCCATCTCCCTGATACCGTAATTTATCATGAGAATTACGGCTCACCTCTTTGTATTGTCATCCACATTGTATATATAAGAGAGCTGCGTTGGTTGTTTGTTTGTCCTTCCAAACAAACCCAAGGGCCAGAGACCCCCAGACCCATATTCTGAATCAGGGTGACCCAAGGGTGGTTTTAGGCGGGTCAAATTCAGATCTGGGTAATTTGAAGTCACCGATAGTGTTCGCCTTTTTGGCCCGGGCAATGCCGGGTACCCCTGCTGCCCAATTTTTTGCATGGGGACTCACATGACCTGCAGTTCGGACACAGGCTGTGTGAAGTTGACTTCCGAGGTCATTTGACGTCACCGGTAATTGTAAACAAGTGCACACAAATACTGTGCGTGAGTCAGCAAAAGCTGAAATAGGAAGTTCCTGGACGTCTTATAATCCCTCTTCAAAACCATAAGAGGTACATGGTCTTTCTGGAGTAGAAAGAAAGATTTAACTAGAAAAAATAAATATGTTAGTGTTTGCCTTTTTGGCCCAGGCAACGCCGGGTACCCCTTCTAGTCATAAAGTACGGTCGATCAACACAATATCGGTACACACTTGGCACCAAACTGTCTGACACCACAGACGCTGGCGTTTGAAAAATGCCCGATTATTTCTCCCCACGTTGATATACCAGCTTTTAATGAAGACGCCGTATATCGCTTAATTAACATAATTTCCAGTCAGTGTTATTAATTTCCTTTAATTAGATGGTAATAGATTAATCTCCAGTGGATTTCATAGACAACATCGTTTATTTCGGATATCATTGTACCTTTCCTAGACGACGCCCCCCCCCCCCTTTTTTTTTTTAATTGGCAACCATCCTCCCACAAGAAATTGCTGGAAATTTATGCAATCTTTTACCATCACACAAATGGCCACGTATTCGCCGCCTTGATCAAGCGGACACAATGAATCAGAGTGATAAACTGAGGGGATATATCCTGCCGCTGAGCTGCTGCCAGTCCTCCCGTTCTCATCCCTTGAATATTTATGAATTTGCTCCAAGGGTGAAACAGGATCTTAATTCTTTCGACACAGTATTAATGCATAAGTCGCCGAAAAGAATACCACAGCGCTCCTTTACTTCCTCATTTATCTGTCTTGTCTTCACAAATAACTCCCTACTCACTTCTAAAATAAGCAGGAAATCGAGTAAAGGAGTTCCTTGACATTATAAGGTTCAGAGTGATGGCTAAAGGAGGACAATCACAAGACGATGTTGTGCTGATATCTCATATATTTATAATAATATTGGATACTGATGGAGACTTGGCTGATGATACCTAGTCTTCAGAAGTGAAATACCTCGCATCCAAAATCGTACGTGAGAGATAGATGGAAAGAGCCGCTTCTAGAGATGCCCCTGTATCTAATAATGACACACACACACACACACACACACACACACACACACACACACACACACACACACACACACACACACACACACACACACACACACACACACACACACACACACACACACACACACACACACACACACACACACACACACATTCATGCCACCTCTTCATTAACCTTTTCTACAACACCAAACTGAGAACTTGATCATTATTATCGATATGCTTTGGTGTTCCCTTTCTTTTCATATATCTCCATAATAGTGTAACCTTGATCTTTGGTATTCAAAAACTTACAGGAAAATATCGTTCATTTAGCATAACATGCAGGCCACAGAATGAAAGAACATAAGAGCCTCAGTACTTAGAAAAAGTGCATGTGTGTTCTCAAACGAACCACGACATTTAAATCAAAATATTCTTAAATATATCTTACCTTATTTCTCTTTCTCCTTTCATACTCCACTCTCCTCCGTCTCTCAATCCTTCTCTTCTCTCTTCTTGTCTTTCTTTCATCCTGTATCTTCCTCTTCTCCTACTCCAGTCTATTCATCTTCTTTTTCTCTAAATATTACCAACGCTTACCTGGAAAAAGTAATAAGGGAAATTAAGGGGTGGAAGATATTATTATTATTTTTTGTGTCCGACTTTGGGCATAGGCTTCACAGCCTGCTATCAAGGCCCAGTAGTCCTCCTACATACCGTACACCTCTACATGTCACCACTTAGGCGCTAACACCCACCGTCCATACTGAATACATGCTAGGGCTGTCTCATACAGGACTGGTGTATTGGTATTAGCGGGGGTATTTTTATGACACTAACACCCACCGTCCATATTGAACACATGCTAGGGCAGTCTCATACAGGACCGGTGTATTAGTATCAGCGGGGGTATATATAAGACATGTCGGCGGGTCTTCTGGTAGACCAGGAAAGTCTGATTATATGAAATTCAAATCCTCATGCTGTTCCCTGCCCCAGCGGGGATTTAAACCTGGGTCCGGTAGGACTGCAGGCCACCTCTCTGCCGACTGAGCCACGGCCTCCTCCATAGATGTAAGAAGGTGTGACAGACAAACTCTCTCTCTCTCTCTCTCTCATTAAACTCAGCAACCCTCTTTTCCCTCCCCTGTCCACTTTCTGCAGTTTCACAAATACTCCAGCACAGCCAGTGTCCATCCAGTGGCCAGCCCGTAACCAAGTATCAGTAGACTTTCAAAACAAACTTTAGTGTATGGACTTCTTTCACTCCGAACTCCAAGGCTGAGTAAATTTAATCAGTGTCAAAGTCTCTCTTGGGTGACAACGGCAGGTAGGATTGAAGTAATTAGGAGATAAACAGAATCAAGTCAGGTGCAGCAGACTTCAGCCCTCGAGTTTAGCAATCAGACACTGAATATCCCATCGTATTTTGCCTTGAGTTCAGGTCCAGGCAAATAAACTAAACGTCAAGCTGGTCTTCCAAGGTCAGACACTAATTAGTCTCTGGCAAAATAAGACTCCATGGCCAAAACCACCATAGAATAGACAGCACTGGAGTTTTTCCCACGAATTTAAACACAAATAGCATTGCCAAAGAATGTGCGTACAATTCTGGGGGAAGAATTTGTCGAAAGGTCTGGTGGTCATGGAATAAAAAAAAAAAAAAAAAGGGGGGGGGGGTCTCAGTTGCCCCACAAGTCGACCCTAGTAAGACCATGCCAACAAAATGACTATGAAATAAAAAGTTGCAGAAGTAAGTGTGTGTGTGTGTGTGTGTGTGTGTGTGTGTGTGTGTGTGTGTGTGTGAGAGAGAGAGAGAGAGAGAGAGAGAGAGAGAGAGAGAGAGAAACAATCATCTACAGGGAGGAAATGGGCGACAAGAATATAGTCTGACGAAAAACATACACAAGAAAACCAAGAAGGAATACGGAAAGAGAGATGAACTGGAAGAAAACAAACCAAACAATAGCCAGTGTAAGTAAAACACTGGCTAATGTCAGGGTTTTTTTCTTTCTTCCAGTTCCTACCAGATGAGACGAATCACTGGACAAACAGGCAAACAGCTTCACGTCGCGTGCAGTGGTGGAAGAAAAGACAGAAAAAATAAGTTTGAGAATAAGAATCACACACACACACACACACACACACACACACACACACACACACACACACACACACACACACACACACACACACACACACACACACCAGATGGAGTACATGAGGGAGGGTGAAATGCATCAAACCTTGGGTGGGGGTGGTGATCTTGGTTTAGCTGAGTGTACCTTGTGTGTCTAATATGGTACACAGGGGGTCCATTCTCAAAAAGGGAGTTCGTTTTCAGCATCAAATTACGATCCCTTTGTTCCATTAATTACTACCAGCGTCAAATTACGATCCCTTTGTTCCATTAATTACTATCACAAATGGAACCCCGGGCCTATAGTATATTAGGAGATCCATATATAATCTTACACCTGGTAATCTCTCCACAGACACCCGGGGAGAGTGAAGCAGCTACACATCCCATACAGGCTTTACGGTTCCTCTCTGGTGGTTCCTACTATCAATGCAGATTAAGAATTGGATAGCAAGCCAGGGTAACAGGTGGTTTTCTTATTTTGTCTCCGTTTCTTTCCGTCTTAGCAGTGACTGCTTTTTGTCAGTGTCTAAGCTTCATCCTGCAAGCATCTGTTTAACCGTATCTATCATTCATACTTGCCTATCAATATTTACGTAGTTATCTGTCGTTGTCTATCGCTATGGCTATGCTGCTTTGTTAAATTACCTGTGTTTCTGCTTCTGTACATTTGTAGCTTTACCACCGTCTCTGCATCTCTGGATATCTACATTTGCTACATTGTCTCTGTCAATCATTTCTCTGCCCATCAACTGTCTATCTACCTCTGCGTGTCTCTACGCTAAATATGTCTCTATCTATCTCCTACCTGTCTGTCTTTGCCCTTTGCTGTCTTATTGTCTTTCTGTTTGTCCCTCATTCACCAAATCCCACTCACCAAGTCAAGCCACTCACCCAAACCTACCCCAATACTTAACCACAAGAAATCTGATTCACCTTCACTCGAACGTAAAACTCAGGCGTCTCTTCCGGGCCAGCAAGTGCCGTGAGTGAAGGGTTGGGAGCACTTTAGAATTCCCGCCATCCTTATTTGGTCCACCTGAGTCAACACCAAGGGACTAGACCGAATTTCAACAAGATGGAAACACGGGAGTCAACAAGAGAGACTGAGTTTAAACATTTGTGAAAGAGGAGGGAAAGAAAGTTAAGGACGACACGGTTGTGGAACAGGAAATGGAGAGCAGACAAGAAGGGTAAACAACTGAGATGGATTCTACACTTAAAAAGGCAGAAAAGAGATCATCAACAAAAAAGGAGTTCAACACCGTCCTGGAATAAAGGTTAAAAATCTACAATACACAAGGTATTCAATTTTCGAGATGATATAAATAATCACGTCCTGCTATTTTGATGATGTTACCAAAAAAGAAAAGAAGCAGTGAAGAGCAGTCTTAAAAGTTTTTGAAAATGATGGGAGGATGTCATGGAAGACTTAATTTAGGAGTGCAGAAGGAAGGGATATGAAGAAGAAAAACATAACAAAACATCAGAAGGTTATTGTATAGAGACGCTGATATTATGTGTTGTTATCAATGAACAAGTTTTCTAAGGAAAAGTTCAATTTCCTTCCAGTTTAGTCAAAACCCTCTCCTTCAAGTCTCTGATCTTTTCACTCACTCCCTTCTCACACCTTTTCCTTTCATTTGACCTTCTTTCTCATCCCTCCCTCTCCCACATTCCACCCTCAACCTCTCCTCTTCACTCGTTCTCGACAAAATAAGTTGTGAGAACACTGTAATAAGTCGTGTATATTGAGAAAGGGGATATTTAATGCACGAATACGAGAGAATAGCATAAAGTATGCAAGTGAATGACTGGCTGACCAGCGGATCTGTACAGACAAATTATGAAAAGAAAATTAAAGAGAAAAGAAACCTCCACAGTCCAGTACAATTAGAGGAGGATGCCAAGTATGGTCATCAATAGCATTAAATAACCTAAAAACCTCCAGTCATCTCCTAAAAGTTCAAATTCATGCACATGGCTTGAACGTCACTACAAGTGGGAATTTATAACCAACTGAATAATAGATGCCTGAAGACTATAGACAGAATGAAGAGAAAAGAGGGAAGAAAAAAATGATACATTGCAAAGAAAGGGGATGGGAAACAATGAAAAAGAGTGGGGGAGAATGAAAGAGGGAGTGCTGAGATGGAAGAAAGAGGACCGTTAACGAAATGTGAGGAGAGAGGGAGAGAGAAGAGCAGAAGAGATAGAAGAATGACCATCAGCAAGAGTCAGGAGAGGCAGGGTCAGGGTCTGCACTTATCCCCCGTGCCAGTGATGGCGCCAGTGTATCAGTGATGGAGATGACAGCGATCTATTACAAATATAAACTGCCTCACGAAACATCGCCACCATCCACACCATAACCACACAAGCCACGGCACGCGCACAAACCACGCCAGCAAGCACACACACACGCATAAACCACGCCAGCAAGCACACACACACGCACAAACCGCCAGCAAGCACACACACACGCTCACACACAGCACTCAGATAGGCAGGCAGGGAGGCAAGTGGCTATATAAACAAGCACGAGGGAGCCTCCATATCATATGAATGAAAAACACTGTAATCCGGTATCACGACAGTCAAGCATTACGTGTATCCTGAAAGAAAATGAACATGAATACTTGAGAAATAACTCCAACAAGCAAGCGCCACGTGTCTTACAAAAAGCAACAGATCTCACACACATGTTTCAACTCCGTACACATTCTCATAGATATGATGCTGACAACTTATCTGACCCGTGTTTACATCAGTGACTGTGAGGGATAATGTATTCAAAGCTTATGGTGGTGATGGTGATGGTGGACCTTGCTTTATAAGGACTGACGCAGCTGAGGGTAATGACACAAGCATGCCATCAGGATATAAACGTAGGTCACAGGACTGGAATGTGTTGTGCCTATGTGAAAGTTAGGACGGAGGGAACGGTCTTAAAACATTAGCTAGTTAAAACTTGAAACAGCTATCTAGTTTCTTCATCGCAGTTTTTGTTGCAAGATGTGAGAAAAAATACTGCAAGCACAAACGCCCGCCCGCACGCACGCACACGCACTCACACGCACACACACACACACACACACACACACACACACACACACACACACACACACACACACACACAATTCCCGCTCAGTTGACACCTAACGCCTCTCACCCCACCCATTTTCCGTCCAATCGAAGCCAATCGCCCGTCACCTCCTCATTGAAGAGTAATAAAAAAAGAAAGAAAAAGCTTTAAAAACGATGTATCCACGCCTACCAACACTTCACAAGGCAGCATTATCTCTCTCTCTCTCTCTCTCTCTCTCTCTCTCTCTCTCACACACACACACACACACACACACACACACACACACACACACACACACACACACACACACAATAAGAAAGGCGGTTTACATCCCAGCGTACTGCACAACATTCCCCTAAAACGTGTATATTATTGGCTTCCACTGAATTTATGTTAAGACAAAGGCCCGAATTCTCGTCGGTTAAGGCAGCTACCTAACACCTCTTCTCTAGAGAAAGACTTTTGTATGTGGCTGGTTAATGTCGTTTCGTACGTTATGTATGCATAAAATAAATGAGTATGATGACATTAGAATTTTTTAAGCAACATAAAAGGGGATGGCAAAGTGTAATAAGCAAAATAAATAGCTTAGGGAAAGGTGTTAAGGAGCTTCCCTAACCAACGTGAATACAGGCCTTTAACGGAACAACATTTGAATGTCCTGGGGATCTGCGCATTTATAGCAGCATATTATTCAAACATGTTTTTTGTACATCCTTCGTCTCATAAAATCTGGAAGAATATCTAATATATTCCTAAAACAGAAACATAAACATCCGTTGCTCGAATTTGTAAGGCACTGCGTAGTTATATCAGCTATGAATGCATTTTAACTTTCTAAGTGCTTGGTTTCCTTCAATCGAATAAACTGTGTTAGCTAATCTTAAATAGCAACTGGGAGCATGACACTGGGAGAACTTTTTTAAAATCTGTTGTAGGCATCAATTTTTCTTAATTTTAACCCTTTTGTGCCCACCGTCCTTAATCGAGGCGGCATTAGGCATCTTTAGCAGTTAACGAGGGGGAATCCCAGAAGTCTGGATCTCTGAGCCTCAAGACTATAAGCCGGAAGGTGTTGAGGGAACGCTAAATTCCCCTCTAGTGTAATTCCACACGCTATAACCCTGGGCAATACTCACAAATTTGGGGTTACGATAACTAAAATATATAAAGGTTAATTATAATAAAAATATTATGGCACCGCAAAAAGGGGTAGGGGGAACCGAACTATATATTTAATTGGGAATATTCATCATATAATGAGGCATGGCTGTAATTAAACTAAAACTTGTGCTGATAGGAGAGCGTTTTAATCTTTCGTCACTATGGATGAACTCTGGGATTGGGCATCTGGCATTAGACTGACAGACCATAAGAACATATGATGAAATGATAAATGCAATAGTCCAGTTGGTCCATGCTAGGTAGTTCCCACAAGAGTGTGACAACTTCTAGAACAGATAAGGACACCAAATAAGAAGGTTCTCCCACGCCCATCAAGCCCTTCAGTCGAAACCGGAAAGAAATAGTGAGCACGCAGTACACAAAAACTGGCATGGAAACTTTATAGGAAAGGGCA
Source organism: Coenobita brevimanus (assembly GCF_032717465.1). Classification (NCBI taxonomy): domain Eukaryota; kingdom Metazoa; phylum Arthropoda; class Malacostraca; order Decapoda; family Coenobitidae; genus Coenobita; species Coenobita brevimanus. Next base: position 10,614,404 of record NC_137049.1, on the reverse strand, counting down.
CATACGTAAACAGACAAGCAAACAGACAAAAAGATAAATAGACATATAGAAAAACATATCCCCAAGATATATGTGAAAACCCATGAAGAGGGACGATGGTAATAGACGCTTCAATAAACTGCGAGACAAACAAATAAACAAATATAGAGACAAACACAGATTAACAGTTCATTGTTGAATCCATAGATATAAACATAAACAGAGGGACAGACCTGGGGATGGCCATATAAACATTAAACTAGGAATGAATAATACAAATAACAACAGCTCGGCCTTGCTTACTGCGAGTCACTGGTGGGTAGGGTTATGGGGTGGGTGGAGTTTTTTTTTTTTTATGCGAGAAAGAAGGAACCAAAGGCCATGAGCCCGCAGTAACAGTTCCCTCCAAGAGAAAAACAAAATACAATAGAGAGCCAAATTCAAGATCCAATCATTTTGAGATGCCTGGACACACTGCGTTTGAAAGACTGGAGATCATAGGCAGCAGGAAATACAGACAGAGGGAGACTGTTCCAGAGCTGACCTGTTGCATAAATGAAAGACTGGGAGTAACGGTTAACTCTTGCATTAGAGAGTTGGACAGAAAAGGGATGAGAGTTTGCTGCCAGACGGGTGCTACGCGCCCGTCGTAGAGGTGGAGGAATGCAAGCAGACAGTTCAGAGGAGCAGTGACCATTAAAGTAGCGATAGAAAAGAGATAAAGATGCAACAGTGCGGCGAAGAGACAGAGGTTGAAGGGAGTCAGTAAGAGGAGGAGACTTAATGAGACGAAAAGCCTTTGACTCCACCCTATTGAGAAGAGCTGTATGTGGGGAGCCTCCCCACACATGAGGGTTGTACTCCACACAGGGGCGGATAAAACCCCTGTATAGAGTCAACAATTGTGCAGGGGTAAAGAAAGAGCGGAGTCGGCTTAGCACACCCAGTCTCTTGGAAGCATTAAGCTGAATATTATTAAACATTAGTGGGTATACCTGTGGAATATTTTGTCGGGTTGATAGGTGTAAGAACTGAGTCTTAGATGCATTAAAAACAACCATATTATTTTTACCCCAGTCAGAGATACGAGCCAAGTCAGACATTAGGTGTGCCATAGCCTCATCCCTTGTTTCTTGAAGTAACTGTTGAGATGGGCGTTGCGGAAATCGAATGGAAAGGTGAAGGGTGGAGTCATCAGCGTATGAGTGGATAGGGTTAGATGTACAGTTTAGAAGATCATTGATGAATAAAAGGAAGAGAGTTGGTGATAGGACAGAGCCCTGAGGAACACCACTGATGATAGATCTAGGAGAAGAACGATGGCCGTCTACAACAGCGGCTATAGAACGACCAGAAAGGAAGCTAGCGATGAAGGCACAGATAGAAGGATAGAAACCGTAGGAGGGCAGTTTGGAAATTAAAGATTTATGCCATACTCGATCGAAAGCCTTTGAGATGTCAAGTGCAATGGCAAAGCTTTCGCCAAAGTCCTGAAAGGAGGATGACCAGGAGTCTGAAAGGTAGGTGAGAAGATCGCCAGTGGAGCGTCCCTGACGGAACCCATACTGACGATCAGAAAGAAGGTTGTGATAGGAAAGATGCCTTAAAATTTTTCTATTGAGAATTGACTCGAAAACTTTTGAAATACAGGACGTTAAAGCAATTGGACGATAGTTGGAGGGTTGGGAGTGGTCACCCTTCTTTGGGACTGGCTGAATGAGAGCAAACTTCCAGCAAGAAGGAAAGGTACAAGTTGACAGACAAAGGCAAAAGAGTTTGCCTGGGCAGGGTGTAAGCACTGAAGCACAGTTCTTGAGAACAACAGGAGGGACCCCATCCGGCCCATATGCCTTGTTAGTACTGAGGCCAGTGATGGCAGAAAATACATCAGCTGAAGAAATTTTAATGTCAGCCATGAGGAAGTCAGAGGGGGGTAGTGATGGAGGAACAGCACCGGAATCGTCTAAGGTGGAATTGGAGGAGAAAGTCTGTGCGAAGAGATCTGCTTTATCAGTAGAAGAAATAGCTACAGAACCATCAGAGTAGAAAAGAGGAGGGAAGGATGATGAGGTAAAGTTGTTAGAAAGATTTTTGGCAAGGTGCCAGAAGGAGCAGGAAGAATTCGAGTTGGAGAGTTGAGAGCATTTAGTATGGATGAAATTAATTTTAGTAGAGCGAAGAACAGATTTAGCACGATTCCGGGCAGAAACGTAAAGATAATGTGATTCAGGGGTGGGTTGGCTCCGGTACCTTTTGTAGGCCCTCTCCTTGTTGCGGACAGCATTAGAACAAGCGTGATTAAACCAAGGCTTTCTTGCATTAGTCAAATGGTATGAGAAAGGAATGTATGCTTCCATGCCCGAGAGAATAACCTCCGTAATGCGCAAGGCACACTCAGATGGCTCCCGGCCATGGGAGCAATAATCATTCCAGGGAAAATCAAAGTAGTACTGCCTGAGGGCCTCCCAGTCCGTGGCTCCAAAATGCCACAGACGACATTTCCCTGGAGGGTCCACAGGCCACACCGGAGTGATAGGACAGGTTAAGGTAATAAGGTTGTGATCGGAGGAGCCCAACGGAGAGAAAAGATTAACAGAGTAAGCAGAAGGATTAGTTGTGAGGAAGAGGTCAAGTATGTTGGAGCTCTCTCCAAGGCGGTCAGGGATACGGGTAGGGTGCTGTACAAGCTGCTCTAGGTCATTAAGGATAGAAAAGATGTAGGCTTGTTCACCAGGTGGATCCGTGAAAGGAGAGGAGAGCCAAAGGTGGTGGTGAACATTGAAATCTCCTAGAATGGAGATTTCAGAGAAAGGAGAAATGGATAGAATGTGTTCCATCGTAGAAGTAAGATAGTCGAAGAATTTTTGATAGTCAGTAGAATTAGGGGATAAGTAAACAGCACAGATATATTTAGTCAGAGAATGACAGGAAAGTCGAAGCCAGAGTGCAGAGAATTCAGAAGAATCGAGTTCAGGAACACGAGAGCAAGATAAGTCGTTGCGTATATAGACACAACAGTCACCTTTGGCTTTGAAATAAGTATAGAGAAAGTAGGAGGATACAGAAGAGGGTTTGCTGTCAGTTGCCTGAGACAGCTGAGTCTCCGTTAGAAAAAGAAGGTGAGCTTTAGAGGAGGAGAGGTGGTGCTCAACAGAGCGAAAGTTAGAGGAAAGGCCGCGAATGTTGCAGAAATGAAGAAGAGAGTCAGACAATGGTTCCAGGCACCTCGAGTCGTCACCGGGAGAGGGGCGGACGGTGGGGGCATTTATGGTCCCCCCCCCCTGGGGACTCCGAGGCTTGATTAAAAGACGCCATTTTTGTTGAATTTAGAATAGGGAGTGTAGTGTGTACTGTGCATGTAGTTTGGTGTAGATAGTTAGAGAAATTTGTACTGGAGAGCATGCTGGCCTACTCTCTGTGTAACTGAGACACTGAAAAAGTTCAGCAAAGGGGGATGGTCAGGAACTAGTCCTGAGGGCTGATGAAACGGGAGCTCCAGCACTCCCTGTCATCAGCTTTCCATCCACCTCGGGAGTACTGCCCTGCTCGACTGGTGCTACAGTCTACTCCTGCTGGTGGGAGAGGGTGGGCTGAGACAGGGAGGAGGGTGGGAAGGTGGGTAGGGGGAATGGAGGTGGAGGGAAAAAATGTAGGTAATAAAGTACGGTAAGCTGGGTAGAGATACAGTGAAGGAGGAAGGGGTGGGCGTAGGAGAGGAAGATAATAATGGAAGCTATAATTTATGAGAGAGAGAGAGAGAGAGAGAGAGAGAGAGAGAGAGAGAGAGAGAATACATCTTGCATACATACATTTTCCTTATGGCATCTTTTATTCATTTCCAATTTTTCCTTTGACGTTTAAAGCTATTTATGTATGGTTTTATGTGAAGTATATGAAAAAAATATAGAAAACTGCAATGTCTAAAAGAATATACATGGCAAAGCGAAAGATAATGTATATGTTTATATGATCCGGAAATGAACATAAGAACATAAGAAGAGAGGATAACTGCAGTAGGCCGGTTGGCCCATGTTAGGCAGCTCCTAGAAGAGTAACTGAACTACTAGAATGAGATAAGGATAGCAAAGAAGAAGGTTCTCCTTCTTGGCATACAAGAAACCATTTGGCTTGTCACTCAATGTAAAGCCACCTGTAATGGGAAGAAAAGCAATAAGAAGTGACAGGAAAGATGGGAGAAATAGGAAGAGAGGAGGGCAGGCACAGAAAAAAAATGATAAAGGCTAAGGAAGAAGTTGGCGCACTACATCAAGTGAGTGGATGATGGTCGCCACCATCTACACGTATCAAGAAATATTTCTCGGTTACTGGAGGTCGGAGCTAGCGAAGCGAGCGAAGACCCTTGTAAATTGTTGGTAAAGTCCATAGGGTTAAAGGTAAAATATAAGGTCCTAAAATAAAAAAAATAAAAAAAAATGCTAAGATATACAGTATATTGAAAATCTATCTTCGCTGCTACGTAAAGCAGTGATTTTAAAACGAGTTCGTTTAACACTTGTTCCTCAAAAATAATTCCATAAGGTGTCTCTTCGGCAATTTTAAATTTAATTTGTTAAAAACTTAAAGTAGCTTTCTGAAAAGTTATACGTTATTGCCAATACAAAATGAATTAAATTTCACGATGCCTCTAACATTTTTTCCCATTAATTATTCAAGATCACTGGAAACGAAATGGAATTAAAGACATGTGAACAGTCCTGTCTATTTTTGTACATGCTGCTCTCACCCTTTTATAGTCTAGAGTTAGAGGCTTAATATACGGTACTGAACTCCGACACCATAAGATTCTTCTTGGAGTCAATGACGTAAAATATTTGGAAATAGTCTTTCAAGAGGTATTATCTTTGGCCTCCTTCCTACTTTTAGGGAGGATGGCTTAGCTCTTGCTTCAATGTACTATAATTCTTTTGTTATTAATAATCGTTGTCTTTCACCTTAGCAAGATGTACATCCTCGTGCTGTTCTTTAATACTTAATAATTAAAACTATGAATGATGCAGCTGTAGCCTACTGTTTGTGTGCTTTGCTGCTGTTCTTGTACAACAGTTACCATGTACTAAACTTGTCCTCAAACATGGCTTAATTTTGTATAGGCAATAATTAGCACGAATATACTGCTTTTCTCCGACAGACATTATCTGACTCACATGTCTCATGCTAACACACAACTCCTTCCCTTTCAATTTTCCACGCACAAGTAATTTTCTCAACACACATGCCAAGCTCTCTACCCACCGTTCAATTACACACGCTCTCACCCACCCTTTAGAGTCTAGCCTGCCATCCACACCCATCTTGTCATTCTTGCACTAACACCTACCAACCCTTCCATACACAACCACTCATCCTCACCCTCACTTTCCCGCCTCCATGCAGCTTACCATTCAAATCCAACATTTCATCGATTCATCAGCATCCACCTACTCACTAACAGCCTTCTCACCCTACTTTCAGTACACCCCCCTCTTCATCCACATTCTCAAGCCCACTCACAGCTCAGCATTTCAACTCACGTCCATCCTCTAACGTATTCTTCGGTCACTTCACCCGCACATATATCAGTCCTCATTCACCCACCTACACATGCTTATTCCTCCATCATTCTACACATAACCACCCATATATTTCCCTTCTTCCATAATCCCATTCCAGTCTAACTATTCCCAGCCTTGCTTTCCACCCAGTCTCTCACCCACTCTGCTCTCCACATCCTTCTCCCACTCCTCGACACCCACCCACACACATCCTCTCACTCACCACACTGTCCACGACTCCACATCTTTCTCGCATATACACACCCACACCCACACCCTAGAGTCCACGTCCATCTCCCATACTCTTACACACTCATACACACCCTCTCACACTTCCATCCATCCTCCCACACCCACCCACTCCTATCAACACATCACATCACAACCAAGGATAACAGAATGGCCCAAAGGCGAGGCAATATACTAATATGAGGTAATTATCTGATCAGTTTTTTTTTTTACCACGCACGATGTAATTAAATTAATCTCTGATCAAGGTGTAATTATAAGTATTAAGTGAGACAAGGACACACACACACACACACACACACACACACACACACACACACACACACACACACACACACACACACACACGCACACACACACACGTAGAATTAGTTCCAGTAAAGAAAAACACTCTTAAGCATTCAAAGCCACTGACAAAACACAATTTTCATATACATCGGGCATCAAGATCATAGAAAATAAAACACTGATACCAGGACAAGAGATGAGAAATATGAAAAGGGGCATACTTGTGTGGAAGGCATATAAGCACACTCACGAGAAGAAACACGGAAGGAGACGCACAAATGAGATACAGTTGGCCACACATGAAGCTGGGACAGGGTCTGTGTGACGTGGAGGTCTAGCTACAATTTCCGACGTTCATGCATCACAGTTACTTGGTCATTTCAACTAATTTTTGACACCTCCCTTCATTCATGTCAGTGACACCGACAAATATGTGGTTAGATCAAGGTTGTCAGGTGTACCAGAGGCAAGACTTCTGCTACACACTGATGCTGTACCAGGTTCGTATGTTGCCAGCTGTGCACATATAATCACATACGAACGTCATATTTACACAAGAGAAACACATATAGGCCTACACGTTACACCTAGGCAAGCAGAAGAGACGGACCAAGTATCAGTAAGATACAGGTAAAGAAAATGTCCCGCTCATACAATTTTCAGTTTATCAGTATCCATAATCATTGGTGTTCGACAACTTTCTGTAGAGAGATGGATCAAGAATTAAAATGGGTACCCTGTAATGGTAGGGGGTGAGAGATGAAGTGCCCGGTAAGGTGTAAGGGTTAGTGTAAAATTAATATATTCGTACACCTAGCATGAGGCTGGGGTGAGAGTCCGGTGGTGGGGTTGTGGTGAAGGGTGAGGGGTGAGGTGACAGGTTGATGAGGGTGTGGGGTGAGGATAGGTGGACCAGGGTAAGTATGGGTGAAGTGTGGCTTGGCTGTCAGTCACTTTTCTACCCAATCTCATTCAGCCACATTACCTATCAATCATACTTTATGAATGGTGGCTAACCATTATCCCTGAAGCCCAATATATCTGAGATCAGCTTTAGAAAAGAGAGATACCATACTAATTACAATAAAATGTGTTATGTAACTGAATGCATATTTGATGGATGAGGTTACCGAAAGAGTTGGGAAAAACATGATTCGAAAAACAAAGGCTGGTTTATTAAGAGGAAAATAGTTATGATAGAGGAAAATGAGACTGGGGCAGAGAAGCCGGATTCGGAAAAACTAACAAAGGCAAAGATAAGTGTAAAGAAAGAACTGAAAATGCTTGGTCGATTGATGACAAAAACTCGGGGATTCGAGAGAAAGGTTTAAGGAAGGAGAAGAAAGAAACGTGGACGGAGAAACTTATACTTTCTTGAAACGTAATATGAACAACGAACAGGAAGTGGATATGGTAGGAGGAGTATAAAGAAAGGAATGTGGAGAACTGACTGTGGAATAAAGAAATTGAGACATCAAGGGCTGGTGGTGGGTGTGGTGCCTCCGCCTGTTAACTTCCCTCACCAAAACCTGCCGATATCTACCAAGGGGTACGCCCCACATCCTCACACTCCACATCCTCATTCCAATACACCCACAACACACAAGTCTCTCCCAACACAGCCAACACCACAACCACAACACCAACTTACAAACCCCTATTTTTATCAAACAGCATAGAGGAAGCCAAAGAATGGGACTGTGCAAAAGCTGTCCCCTCCAAAACAAATTGTACCAAACCAAAATCAAGACAGTAATGTATTCCCAAATAGCCTACCGCTAAAAGATCGGTCAACTGTCTCATCATCATAAATTCTTGGCCCCATAAACCTACCATTACCATTCCTCTTTCCACAGCACATATCATTTACAAGTGCCCTCGCTACTATTATTTTTTCCACATAACGTTTTCACTACTGGCCTCTCTGACTAGTATTATAAGTAATCTTTCAACAGAAGATTTTACAAGTGATCTTTTTTATTGCCATTATTGCTCTTCTAGAGGACATCTTTGCAAGTGCCCTCCCTGACCGTCCCCCCTCCTCCAGCCAGTTCATGCAAAATCTATCGATGATAATAATAATAATAGTAATAATAATGATAATAATATCAATAATAATAATAATAATAATAATAATCCATTCATCATCCAATCCTACATTGCCCCCATGAGGAGCGTAGGAGCCCGGGGCTAGGCAGTTGGTCCCGACATTTAAGATGAGTGAAATAATAATAATAATAATAATAACAATAATAATAATAATAATAATCCATCCATCCATCCATTATCCATCCTACGTTGCCCCATGACGAGCGTAGGAGCCTAGGCAAGTTGGTCCTGACATTTAAGATGAGTGACCAGCCTCACTCATCCCTGAGTGGCATTACGTAAGCAATAACCCCAACCATCCCTTGGATATAAACCTTCATTGGCTTAATCCGATTGAAGCGCCGCAATTACCCACAAAGAGTCGTACCATAAAAACCCAGAGTTTAGGCGGTTAAACGGCAACTTTCAGTCGCCAGACGTTCCTGAGCGTTAGTCATCCTAACTATAAAAAAATCTGGACCGTCAGTCTTGGCGAAACCCAGTCCTGGCGTTTGAATGCCATGACAGTCGCTAGATTGGGCGAGAATGCGCTGCATGAGCACTAAAAGCGTGCAAATTTTGAATGTTTCTTCTGTTTAATAACCAGACACTTCGCTAACCCATTCTAAACTGTTATTTTTATGTACAAAATAAGTATATTTGCGCTAGAATTGGTATCAAATGATGGTTGAACGCATAAAGAGGATGCATTTAAAAGCAAGATACAGTGTATTGTACTGTATAGCCTAGACTGATTTACGATTTATCCTCCTTTTGCAGTTATTTGGATGAAAATATTTATTGAGATTATCCAGACTTGATTTCATACGAGCAAAGTGAATGTATTATTGCATTCTTCATAGATTTCCATGCTGTTCCTGGCCAGCTCACCAGCCATGAATTATACAGTAGTTTATCCAGGTTGTTTGCACTTTTACTCATGCAGCAGTACATCATGTGTTCCTAAATTTATATTGCAAAATGTAAATACAGAGTTACTGGAGAATTATTTATAATATGGAGACTAATTTATTTTTTTGCAAAGCTGGTTGAATGGTGACATTCATTGCAGCACCAATACAAGAGGGATGCAGTAACACTCCATTCTTTTTCAGCTGGTTCTTTCCACACCTGTCATCCAGCCATGACCAGCACACCATATTGGAAAATATGGATTATAAGATGTGTGTACTGTAACAGTTGTTCTTTCAGTTTCTATATATCTAACTATAGTTTTTTTCCCTACATTATTGTCACCTTCCCTATTTGAGGTATTACTAGTAAATTTCCAGTTTAGCTCAGTAATTATACTACTCTGGTATTCACATTCTTTATCATTACCTTTCCCTTCAAGAAGTATGCAATGATTTCCTAAGTTACATGGTATACTGTATACAGTAGCTAATTATTTCTGTCCCAGTCTGCTAGACAAGCTTTCCTTTTTGTTTCCCAGAAATCATTCCATTTCAATAGTACTTTCATCCAGGTCTGTTTTATATGTTTTCAGACTATTTACTGTTCTGTTTTCCTAGCTTTCTCCTACTCTGGTCATATGCTTGATGTTTGTCTCCTTCACTAAATATTTATCTCATTACTTCCTATTTGTTAGTCATTGCTTAACTGCACCTTTCATGCTTTTGTGTAACCCTTCCACCCTAACCAATACTCCATGACGTTCCTACACCTATCAACTCCTTGATTACAATGATTGTCATTTCTATCCAATTAACTAGTTTTTATATGTGCATGGAACAGGCCATTTCCTCAGGCCTGTAGCTATTTGTAAGAAAAGCTCTTGGGATAGAAAGATGCTTTTTTTTTTTTTTTTTAAATTTGCATGAAGAAATCTGCATTTACTAATAAGCTTTGCTTTAAAGCCAACACTCCTATGCTCAAATCTGAATGCTTGATTGAAACAGGCATTATTTCAGCCAGCATCCTAACCAACTAATTCACTTATACAGGTATCTAGTAACCTTACCCAACTGTCTTAACTACATCAGTTTATCAATTTATTTTGGGGCAAAAACGAATCACATTCTTCAAGAAAGAACTTAAGTGATTGCACATACTCGTCGCTACTGATGAAAAAATTGTGTCTGTTTTATTATCAATTTCTGATACTTAACTGTACGAGAGAACACTAAAAGAGGTGAAAAATACACACCAAACTAACCATTTACTAACGCTGACCAAACTCTGATATGTGTAATTTCTGCCATGTAATATAATATTGTATATGCACTTCTTACACGTCATTTATTCATGATTTCTCATAGGCAAGAAGTGTCACACAATGATGCTGAGCTAGACGCAGAAGCTTACTGGCTTGCCCCCAAACGTGCTAACTAAAGCACTGAACTGGCTAACACACAAACTTTCGAATAGTTGCCGTTTCAAAAATCTATTCAGAAAGTACAGTCTGAAAGAAACTAGAAGGCATAAATTAATATCGTAACTCAATATTACGTGCCACGTCGCCACCACAGAAGTTTTTATTTACTCGTATGCGTTACAGAAGCGTTTAGTCTTGTACAATCTTATGAACAGCCTTGTCTTTGTCATATATTTTAGCCTGCTAGGGAAAATTTGATTCCTGAATTATTCAGTTTTTGTAAATAGAAAAACCGGTTATCATATTTATGAATACTTAAATTTGTTATACGAAAGAGGGGTCTCTTGTGGCGTTTATCCTCCTGTGACATTCCAATACTATTTTACGCCATAACCAGGTGATGAACGCCTGGCGTGAACAGCAAACTTATTTATGGTACGAAAAACAGGGACGTCAGACGCTCACTTTCGTCAATACTGGCGTTTAGTTTTTACAGTACGGCCCTAAACCACCAGCCGCTATAATTTGGTTATATGGTTACCACCCAGCGTAGTAAATGGTTTTGGTGTACAGGAAACCATTCAGTTTGTCACTCAGTGTAAAGTCACCCACAGCAGAAGGAACAGGAAAGAAAGAAGGAAAGACAAAAGAAGGAATGTAAAGTCACCCGTAAGCAGAAGGACGAGGAAAGAATGAAGGAAAGACAGAAGAGGATAGATGGAAAGGAGGAAGGAAAGACAGAAGAGGATAGATGGAAAGGAGGAAGGAAAGACAGAAGAGGATAGATGGAAAGGAGGAGAGGAAAGGGCAGACACCCGAGAGCGGCACTACATCGGGTGAGTGGATGATGGGTGCCCTCATCTACCACTACTACTACTACGAATAATAATAATAATAATAATAATAATAATCTGCCAAGAAGATCTAAATCAAGAGTACGAAATCAGACTTCTGGTAGTGTATATGTCTCACTCTCAGCATTAATAGTAGCATCATCCACCTCATCTCCTTTGTGGTGCATCTAAATCATTTTCACTGGGAAGAGGATTCTATCTTGAAATTGCTTAAAACCTTATCTCTTATCAGCATCTCAGCCAGTGCACCCAGTCTTTACCAAAATCACACTCAGATGTTCATAAGGAGTGCTTTCCCCGTCATTTTTACATCTGGACTCCTCCCTCTTTTACAATCGGCAGTAAAAGGCGGCTATTAAGTTCTAAATGTTACCAGCATGGACACACGAATGTACCGAGGGAATTTAAAGAAAATGGTAGGAATATAAGAACAAGAAATAAACAAGATGGTAAGAGGTGAGGAAGTGGATGATGAGTATGGAAGAAAGACTAGCTAAAGCCCCTGTCACACAAACACGACTCAAGGGTCGACTGTGGCGTGACTCAAGGTCGTGTCTTAGTTGGCTCCCACGCCTCCCAACTGGCCCCGAGTCTGCTCTGCTCACAACTGCCTCACGACCGCGTCAGGACTACCTCATGACCAGTCGTGACATTCTCAAGAACACAACAAGATTGCGAGGCGACCACGAAGTGAAGGAGCTACGAGTCAATTTGAAATTTAATGGATTTTTGTCAGCCACGACCGTGACACGACCGCAACACGTTTGCGTGATGCATTTGGGGAATGCACCCTGACCCCCCAAGACACCCCCACGACCCCCCACGACCGACCCATGGGGCGGGGCATCACACCTGGACCACCAATGACACCGAGCATAGGACAGGGCATCACACCTGAACGACCAATGACACCCAGCATGGGACGGGGCATCACATCTGGACCACCAGTGACACCCATCCCCACCTTATATATCCATCCCAACCCCACAATACCCACACCAACCCCACATCAAATAGTTAACAGGTATAAAGACAGAGGTAACTGATGTACGGTAATAGATTTCCAGATTTTATTAAACAAAAGTAGGTTTTATTTTGAGTTGGCTTCATCAGCAGAGTTGTCAGCGATCAGGAAGACGCTGGTTGGTCGGTGGGCAGGTGGGTGGTTGGGTGGTAGGTGGGTGGTTGGTGGCAGGTGGGTGGTTGGTGGCAGGTGGGTGGTAGGTAGGTGATTGGGTGGTAGGTGGGTGGTGAGTGGTAGGTGGGAATGTGGTTGGTAGGTGGGTAAGTGGTTGGTGGGTGGGTAAGTGGTTGGTAGGTGGGTAAGTGGCAGGTGAATAAGATGGTGGCAGGCAAGAATGTGGGTGGTGGGTGGAGGCAGGTAGCAAGTAGGTGGAGGCATGTGGCAGGTGGGTGGTGGCAGGTGAATGGAGGCAGATGGGTGGTGGGTGGAGGGAGGTGGATGGAGACAGGTGTGTGGAGGCAGGTGGGTGGTGGCAGGTGGCTGGTGACAGGTGAGTGGTGGGTGGAGGCAGGTGGGTGGTGGCAGGTGGGTGGAGGCAGGTGGGTGGTGGCAGGTGGGTGGAGGCAGGTGGGTGGTGGCAGGTGAGTGGAGGTAGGTGGGTCGTGGGTGGAGGCAGGTGGGTCGTGGGTGGAGGCAGGTGGGTGGTGGGCAGTGGCAGGTGTGTGGAGGCAGGTGGGTGGTGGCAGGTGGATGGTGGCAGGTGGATGGTGGGTGGTGGCAGGTGGGTGTTTATTTTTTCGGTGACAGCATCACGACACGCAACAACCGCATCACGATGCATCCAATTAAGCTAAGACTGCTTCACGACCGACATACGACACTCCCGACTGCCACGAAATTGTGACATGACTTTTGGCAAGTCGTGAAGTGCGACGAGTCGTCCCAGTGTCTCACGAGCGCCCTGAAGAGTCCAGGCTTTATCAGCGAATCAAGGGACGATCGATGAAAAAATGCATTACGACCTTGAGTCGCGCCACGGTCAGCCCTTGAGTCATGTATGTGTGACAGGGGCTTAAAGCGTACCTCTATACTTCATTTTTACTCATATTTCATTTTTTTCTCTAGACGATTACGAGCATATGCAATTCAGGACAACCCCTTTGTACTGAAAGAGGTAATGAAGACAACAAGTAATCCCTCCAACTCGAAGTCTATCCTAAGATTAATAGGCTACGATTCCCTTTAGATAGCAAAAACACACACACACACACACACACACACAATAAAAGTCATTGGCTCAGTGGTTAAGACAGACTGGTAGCTTTGATAACCACACCGACACATGCAGAATTTCTGGTTGTATATATGCAGAGACACACACGCTGGCCACCTTCACTACAACAGCTTGTGTGGACTGTCTTTAGTCAGGCTGGAGGCACTAAATGTCATGCCCTAGTGTGGTTATCCATGGAACTTCAATAATGAGTGATATTAACCCAAGACGTCCCGTCAACTTATGGATATGTTGCAACATTTTGCATTTGCCAGTCCCGTCGACGTACCGGTACGTTTTGCAATTGCAAGTTTCATAATTTCCACAATTTTCAAAATTCAAGCGAGATTTTTGGTACGTAGCATCGCACGACCTTCCCCTACCTGCCACCAGGCGGGGACACTCGGCGACCCCGCGCAACCCACACTCACCTGCGGCTCGGTCACTCACCTGTTAGCAATGGTCCTGCTTAGACATGGTGCATAGAGGTCTCTCAGAGGAGGAAATTCAAGCCACCCTGGATGCCTTTACTGGCGATAGTGATTAACCACTCGATGATGAGGAGACGGACAAAGATTATGTCCAACCAGAGGATGTGGAAAGCAGCAGCAGTGATGAGGAAGTCCCGTACCCCAGGAAGCGGCACTACGTGACTTATCGTGCTGCAGGAGAGGGTCAGGCTGCACAAGAACAACATGCAAGATCCTCTAGCCAGCCCCTATATGACGTGGAGCCCGATTTCAAGGACGAGGACAGAGCCATGGGACGTGCTGCCACGTGGTATGGCCGTGAGGTAATTACTCATCGCGGGCCAGAGCACACACCACATCGTTCTAACAGGTATGGGCCTAGTGTTTTGTTTGGGGATGGCAGAAGTGGCGTTGAGGGAGTGGGGAGTGAAAGGGAAAGTGTTGGGAGGAGTGTGGAAAGTGAGAGTGGCGGGAGTGAGTCATCGCTCTCACGTGGTGGTGTGAGGCGGCGGGGCGTATCACGTGGGGCAGTGAGGGTGGGTGGTGAATCACGTGGTGTGGCGATGAAGCAGGGAGGCGAGGAGGAGCCACTCCCCAACACGTCTTATGCTCCCCAGTATTCCCGGGCTTCCTCCCCACAGCCCCCTGATGTTCCCCAATGCCGTAAGGGTAAGGGAAAGGGGAAGGGTAAAGGCCGAGGGAAGAGGAGTGCGAGTGGGGAAGCCTTCCGCACTCCTCCTCCCCAACCTCCCCCACCATCATCTCCTCCCCATCCCGATGAAGGCGACGATGGGGACGATCAGGACGAGGAATTTGTGGCATGGAATTGAGAGGATGGGAGTGATTTTACTCCCCTCATTCACCCATTCACTGAGCAGGGGCATGCTGGCTGCATTGCTCCCGGTATTCATCCTAATTCTACCAGGCTGGATTATTTCCATCTTTTCTTCAGTGAGGGTTTTGTGGAGGAAATAGTGGATCAAACAATCCGGTTCGCTACCAGCCAGCGCTGTGAGAATGAAAGACAGGGCACAAGGAGCAGGCATTCTATCCTATATGATTACCCAGTCTCCCTTGCAGAAATGTTTTTGTTTTTGGCCCTGGTACTGTTGATGGGTATTGTACGAAAGAATCGAATTTCTGCATACTGGACAAGGGACCCTATTATGCCTACACCAATATTTGGCCAAGTAATGAGCCGTAATCGGTTTCAGCAAATTATAAGCCGCCTCCATTTCTATGATGCTGATGATCCTGCAAATGCTAATGACACAGATAAGATGAGGCGAATCACGTTGGTTTTTGATCACTTAAGGCAGACATTCCATTCTTCATTTTATCCCTATAGAGAACTCGTCATAGACGAGAGTCCCGTGTTGTGGAGGGGCAATATTTCATTTCGGCAGTACATACCCAGCAAAAGGCACTGTTTTGGGTTCAAAATCTTTGTTATGTGTGACTGCAGGACTGGGTATGTGCAAGACATATTCTTGTACACCGGTGCACAGACAGACATAATAGAAGATCGGAGTATTGGTCTGTCAGGAGCAGTGGTAAAGACAATGATAGAAGACTATCTTCATCGTGGTCACGTCCTTTACCTTGACAATTGGTACACTAGCCCTCTTCTCGCTCGTTATCTACACAGGCATGACACGGGGATCTGTGAGACCATCAAGGTGAACCGACGTCACATGGTCAAGATGGGGAGGAAACTTGACAGAAATGAGGTTGTCTTCTTCCAGGCCAACAATATCCTTGCAACAGTGTGGAACCACAATAGAGAAGGCCGCTTCTTGTCCACGGTTCACCGCCCCTTTATGCACCGTACAGAGTCGGTAGATTATCGGAGAGAGAACAGGCGCCACATATGGAAACCTGAGTGTGTGCTTGATTATAATATCAACATGCCCCTGGTGGACCAGTCAGACTCCATGATATCCACTGTCGAGTGTGCCAGGACCACGATGAAGTGGTACAAAAAACTATTCTTTCACCTGCTTGACATTACTGCCCTGAATTGCCACCACTTTCACGCCATGACAAAAGGAGTTCAGGAAACCTTTGAAGGGTTTGTGAGGGAGCTGACACGACAGATTGTTGCAAGGTATGCGGCTGAAAGGCCCCAACACTGCACCCGCACAGCCCCAGGTGCCCACCCTCCCCTGAGATTATCTGCCCGCCATTTCCCCACTCCTATACCTCCCCAAGCAAATAGACCTAGGCTCCAACGCAGGTGTCACGTGTATAGCAATTCCCGGGTGAGACCCACCACTCAGAGAAAGGACACCCGTTATGAGTGCGTTCAGTGTGACGTGGGTCTGTGTATTCACCCATGTTTCAGTGAGTTTCACATGTTCCTGCACATCTGATAAGGTGTGAATGCGATAGGACGCTGATACTCTGAAATAAATGCGACAAACAGACGCTCAGTGTAATTATAAGGTCCGTTGATCTGTAAATAGTAGTATGGAAGTGGAAACGGGTGTAATATATGTGGAAAATTATTATGTAAGTGTATGAATATTATCTAAGTGGAAACATACCTTGCGAGGGTATTTTGATGCGATATTCAGATGCTCAGTGGAATAAATAAGGCCCCCTAAATATGTAAATAGGAGTCTACAAGTGAACAAGTGGAGTATTAGTATGTAAGTGTATGAGTATTATGTTGGTCGAAACATTCATTGCGAGGGTACTTTCATGCGATATTCTGACGCTCACTAGAATAAATAATGCCAGTAAATATGTATAGTGCAGAATAGGGTGTAAATGGGTGTAATGTAAGTGGTAAAGTATATTGAGATTGAAGAAATAAAGTAAAAGTGGAAACACGAGTGTTAAAGAGTGTGCTTGCTACGAGAATATGCACTAGCATTTCTCTAAAACCCCTCGTAATGAATGTAAATAATTGAAAACGTTTACAGTGGTGGAGGAAAGGTTCAATGTAAAGAAAAAAATATTATGAAAGTGATAAAACAATGTTGTATGTTGAAATACGAGTCGTAGCGAGTGCGCTGAGTATGCATATGTGCCCTATACTTATGCTACATGTCATCATAATGCATGAAAACAGCTGAAAACATTTACATACAGTACAAAATGGTAAAATGGCACTGAAACAGTAGTATACAAGTAGAAAAAATGATATGTTGACTGAAACAAGAAACTTAGCACATAGCATTTTACCAATCAGACCAAACTCGCTATGCTCGCGCGAAGGTACAATGCTTTTTTTTCATATATATGTCATTGAAATTCATTATATTGTTATTCTTATTGTTTATTAGTTCAAATTCAATCAATGTAGAGGTGTTGTTTGTTGTTTCTCCCAAAATTACCTACCATAGAAAACATGAACGCCTCACACGTCAATGATAGAACACGATACCTTGAGCGGGGGACCTCACCTGTTCTGACCAGTTGCGGACCAAGGTAAGCACTTTCTTTGTGATTTTCCTTTGTTTCTCGACAAAAGCGGAAATTTTAGCCAAAAATTTTTTTTTCCAAAAATGGTTGGGACTGGGGGTGTCAGAGGTGCAAAAGTGCTCAGGACGTGACGGGTTAAAGGAAACCGAGTGTCTGCCTGTCTTTCTATGACAAAGATGGTTGCTTATTAAAACTTTGTGTGTGTGTGTGTGTGTGTGTGTGTGTGTGTTTATGCGAGGAAGAAGGAACCAAAGGCCGCGAGCCCACAATTATTTTTCCTTCCAAGAGAAATACAAAATACAAGAGCCAAATTCAAGACCCAATCATTTCGAGATGCCTGGACACACTGCGTTTGAAAGACTGGAGATCAAAGGAAGCAGGAAATACAGACAGAGGGAGACAGTTCCAGAGTTGTCCTGTTGCATAAATGAAAGACTGAGAGTAACTGTTAACTCTTGCATTAGAGAGTTGGACAGAAAAGGGATGAGAGTTTGCTGCTAGACGGGTGCTACGCACCTGTCGTAGAGGTGGAGGAATGCATGCAGACAGTTCAGAGGAGCAGTGACCATTGAATAGCGATAGAAAAGAGATAAAGATGCAACAGTGCGACAAAGAGACAGTGGTTGAAGGGAGTCAGTAAGAGAAGGAGCGTTAATGAGACGAAAAGCCTTTGACTCCACCCTATTGAGAAGAGCTGTATGTGGCGAGCCTCCCCACACATGAGAGTTGTACTCCACACAGGGGCGGATAAAACCCCTGTATAGTGTCAACAATTGTGCAGGGGTAAAGAAGGAAAGGAGGGAGCTTAGCACACCTAATCTCTTAGAAGCAGATTTTACAAGAGATGTAATATGATCTTTCCAAGATAAGTCCCGAGTAAATGAAACCCCAAGCATGTTCAAGGATGATGCAGGATTAAGCTGAATATTATTAAACATTAGTGGGTATACCTGCGAAATATTTTGTTGGGTTGACAGGTGTAAAAACTGAGTCTTTGATGCATTAAAAAGGACCATATTATTTTTACCCCAGTCAGAGGTAAGAGCCAAGTCAGACATTAGGTGTGCCATAGCCTCGTCCCTTGTTTGTTGAAGTAACTGCTGGGATGGGTGTTGCGGGAATCGAATGGATAGGTGAAGGGTGGAGTCATCAGCATATGAGTGGATAGGGTTAGATGTACAGCTTAGAAGGTCATTGATGAATAAAAGGAATAGAGTTGGTGATAGGACAGAGCCCTGAGGAACACCGCTGTTGACAGATCTAGGAGAAGAACGATGGCCATCTACAACAGCGGCTATAGAAAGGAAGCTAGAGATGAAGGCACAGATAGAAGGATAGAAACCGTAAGAGGGCAGTTTGGAAATTAAAGATTTATGCCAGACTCGATCGAAAGCCTTTGTGATGTCAAGTCCAATGGCAAAGCTTTCGCCAAAGTCCCGAAAGGAGGATGACCAGGAGTCTGAAAGGTATGTGAGAAGATCGCCAGTGAAGCGTCCCTGACGGAACCCATACTGACGACCAGAAAGAAGGTTGTGATGGGAAAGATGCTTTAAAATTTTTCTGTTAAGAATTGACTCGAAAACTTTTGAGATACAGGAGTTAAAACAATTGGACGATAGTTAGAGGGTTGGGAATGGTCACCCTTCTTTAGGATTGGCTGAATGAGAGCAAACTTCCAGCAAGAAGGAAAGGTATAAGTTGATAGACAAAGGCGAAAGAGTTTGCCTAGGCAGGCTGTAAGCACAGAAGCACAGTTCTTGAGAACAACAGGAGGGACTCCATCAGGCCCATATGCCTTGTTAGTATTGAGGCCAGTGATGGCAGAAAATACATCAGCTGAAGAAAGTTTAATGTCAGCCATGAGGAAGTCAGAGGGGGGAAGTGATGGAGGAACAGCACCGGAATCGTCTAAGGTGGAATTGGAGGAGAAAGTCTGAGCAAAGAGATCTGCGTTATCAGTAGAAGAAATAGCCACAGAGCCATCAGAGTAGAAAAGAGGAGGGATGGATGATGAGGTAAAGTTGTTAGAAAGGTTTTTAGCAAGATGCCAGAAGGAGCGGGAAGAATTCGAGTTGGAGAGTTGAGAGCATTTAGTACGGATGAAATTATTTTTAGCAGAGCGAAGAACAGACTTAGCACGATTCCGGGCAGAAACATATAAAAGATGTGATTCAGGGGTGGTTTGGCTCTGGTACCTTTTATAGGCCCTCTCCTTGTTGTGGACAGCATTAGAACAAGCGTGATTAAACCAAGGCTTTCTTGCATTAGTCAGAGGATATGAGAAAGGAATGTATGCTTCCATGCCCGAGAGAATAACCTCCCAGATGGCTCCCAGCCATGGAAGCAATAATCATTCCACGGAAAATCAAAGTACTGCCTGAGGGCTTCCCAATCCGCAGCTCCAAAGTGCCACAGACGTCGTTTCTTTGGAGGGTCCACAGGCCGTACCGGTGCGATAGGACAGGTTAAGGTGATAAGGTTGTGATCGGAGGAGCCCAACGGAGAGAAAAGATTAACAGTGTAGGCAGAAAGATTAGTAGTATGGAAGAGGTCAAGTATGTTGGAGCTCTCTCCAAGGCAGTCAGGGATACAGGTAGGGTGCTGAACAAGCTGCTCTAGGTCATTAAGGATAGAAAAGGTGTAGGCTAGTTCACCAGGTGGATCAGTGAAAGGAGAGGACAGCCAAAGATGGTGGTGAACATTGAAATCTCCCAGAACGGAGATTTCAGAGAAAAGAGAAATGGATAGAATGCGTTCCATCGTAGAAGTAAGACAGTCAAAGAATTTTTGATAGTCAGTAGAACTAGGAGATAAGTAAACAGCACAGATATATTTAGTCAGAGAATGACAGGAAAGCCGAAGCCAGAGTGCAGAGAATTCAGAAGAATCGAGTTCAGGAACACGAGAACAAGATAGGTCGTTGCGTACATATATGCAACATCTACCTTTGGCTTTGAAATGAGTATAGAGAAAGGAGGAGGATACAGAAAAGGGTTTGCTGTCAGTTGCCTCAGACAGCTGAGTCTCAGTTAGAAAAAGATGAGGTTTAGAGAAGGAGAGGTGGTGCTGAACAGAGCAAAAGTTGGAGGAAAGGCCGCGAATATTGCAGAAATGAAGAAGAAGAGAGTCAGACAGCTCGAGTCGTCACCGGGAGAGGGGCGGAAGGTGGGGGTATTTATGGTCCCCCCCCCCTGGGGACTCTGAGGCCACGTGTAGTGCTGCCATGACCTTTGTGTGTGTGTGTGTGTGTGTGTGTGTGTGTGTGTGTGTGTGTGTGTGTGTGTGTGTGTGTGTGTGTGTTAATTAAGCTCAAGGCTGAGGCGGTCTGTCTCTTCAGTGTTTATAGATAAGATGCAAATATCCCATGAGTTGCAATTCGCGTGATTACTGACTGCTTTCTGGCTGGGCAAATTATTGCGTGTACACCCTTTATTACGTCTTAATCTTTGGGGTCATGACCCTCAACACGTTTCGTGCTAAACGTTCATAAACTCACTGAGAGATATATGGGTGCATAAACAGGTGTGCTCGAACTACTGCTGACAACATGTAAACATGGCAATAACGAACAAGTTACATTCATGCCTGGAACACCAGAGTCCCAGTCATATTAGTAACATCATGGTAAAGTCTCGGCTGCCTCGTATGGACACATTCATCTCATATAAAAAGAAATAAATGAATTAATTAATTAATATATAAATATATTTACTTATGAGACTGCATGAACATCTCGAAAAACCTCTTAGCTACTCTTTTAAATCCTACTATGTCATAGCCATTAAATAAACTCTTGCAAACACAATATTAACCCCAGAAGTGCGTCACTGAGCCAGATCAAGTTCTTAGTCACTGAGCCAGACCAAGTTTTTACATTCCTGGCCATACTGGGCTTCTTTAATGATTGAGGCGCCTAATATCACTTGTATGACTATTTATCACAATGATGCATTATTTTTTTAAAACTAAGAATGATGGAGCTCGAATAAGCAGCCCTGCCTGGGGACCCTGTAATGATTTGAAGTAGGAGTTGGACTAGATGACTTAACATGAAAGTTCCTCTAAAACACACACACACACACACACACACACACACACACACACACACACACACACACACACACACACACACCAATCTTTAATGGTGTGTTGCAAGGACTTTTTGGCCTTTTCAGTGACGTTGCTTGATAATTTCCATATAATAATAATAATAACTATGTACTTAATCAGCATTCCGAATAAAATTATGTACTTATTTATGTTCTCAATAAAAAATTTCCTTTTACTATACGTTTTACACTTTAACTTGGCCCAGATATTCGTCCTTTTGCAGTTTACCGGTATTTCACGCCAATGAATGACAGAAAGACAGTGTTATGGCTTAAAATTCCCTCCATACCACTTCTTCGTGACTAGCTTCAAATCTGTGTTAATCTGTTGTCACAGTTCAGCATTCAAGTTGGAGATGGAAATTTTAGACCTAGTTATGAGTAAGAAGTGTATAGTAAGTTATTTTTTGCTTTGCCTCTTTCATAACTGTTAAGGAGGAATTATGATATCTACGTCAAGGCCTCGCCATGGATGCATCCAACAGGGATGCTCGAGGGCCTGGGCCACCTCCTTCCTAACACAAAAAGCTGAACCAGAAGGTAGCCATTCATTAATATATTTAAATTTTCATTTATCCATTCGAGTATTAATAACTGTTTTCTGGGTTGCTTCTTGTACCATTTAGCACTAGATAGATTTCTTATTAATCTAGATATTATATACTTCTCAAGCAAGTGTATCTCAAGAATAATGACTTCCATATTTCAGCCCCCCCCCCGCCGATATAACGAAATCCTGACTGTACCCCTAGGCTCTACTTCCCGCAGTTATGCACCTGACAGCTCCCCACCGTCACTCTTACAGCAACTCCCAATCACGCACTTACAATTCCTACCCATTTTCCACTCCCTTGGCTGGTCACTGTCAAACTCGGGGTTGTGATGGGGAAGGGCAGATTAGTCATGAACCTATAATTGCATTTACTGATACAGCGTGATGGAGGATACTGAATGAATTCTCACACAGTGCAGGGGATATAACATTTCCTGCCAGGTCAGAGCCACCCTGGAGATTTTGGCCTGAAAAAGAATACTCGTAAAGCAACAGCCATTGTGCCGTCCCTCTCTGCTGCCCCAGCTTGACCATAAATAGACAGGCGTGGCTCAGTACCACTAACCCAGCCACACCACACCACACCACAAAACACGAAACCCACAACCCGTCCCTCTTCCTTCTCAAAGCTAAACCATATGCATAAGGCGATGCTCGGTATCCGTTAAGACACTTACCCAGGCACACCACCAGACGCCACACCACACCGCGGACTTACCTGCATATGAGAAAAACGCCAGATGGACAAATGTTGCACAGTAAGGTCGAAATAAATAATTTAAATTATTCTCAAGAAACAACAAATTAGTCAATATTTACTTTATGTCACAGAACAGTTAAACACACACGAACACATGCTGTAGCCTAGTCACTTTTCGGCTATTTTTTTTAGTACACAAATATTACACAGTCCGCAAGAGATCACTTATAGCATTAGAAAAATCACTCAGTTCACAAAAAGCTTATAAAAACACTTTTTAGATGTAAGCCACCAAAAAATTCTGAATAACTTACCTTTACCATCCTAAAAGCATGAAGTTACTCAGATCAGCTCTAAAAAATCATTAACCCCACTTCTACTACATTACACCAGAAATATCCCTTTATTTCTCAGACAACTGTGTTCATGCAAACCAAAAGTGTCCATCAAACCTTCACAAGCTTCACTGTTCATGGCTTCACAAAAGAAGTTCTAAGTACACCACACAGCATCACAGAATCAGTATCTTCTCCTATAGGCGTCTGGCTAGCGAGGTCAACACAGAATGGAGTGGATACTCTAAACTGCACCAGAGCATCGATGCGCGGTTGAAACATACCTTGTGGGGTGTTTTCATTCCTCCTTAGAATGATAATGGGTAATTTTTAACACCTATTTTAACGGTTAATCAAGTTACCTTAGGGTCATATAACCTGGTATTATCAATGAAAGGTGGGGGAAAAGGGGAAAAGTTCGGTTACAGTTCCGTTCTGCTGCTTCTAGCCACACAATTAAGCACAGTTATGTAACGATTTGGTAATGGTAACACTAAAATATACATACGCAGTAAATGATAGCTCATCTAAAGGGGTGAAAAAAGGTGGCAATTTGGGGCAGACACTTAACTTACCAATATCTTTCTTTTTTAAACCGTCCACTTCTGTACAGCTATTATTGCGATGACTGAACAGTGGGGACGAATTAGTGTAGATTCAACCCCACTGAAAACCACCTTTAGTCTTCTGAAATGGTAGTATACATAACAGTGATCATGAACAAGTACTTACATTTTACAAGTATCTAGCTGGTGAATATGGTGGATTCACCACTTTCAGATAAGTTGGCAAAGTTAGCAATATGCAGCATTTTCGTTATAAGTATTTTGAAAATGACGTACAACGCTAACTAAATTTTTGCAAACCTATATAAGTAATGCTGTTTTTTTTTTTTTTTTTTTTTTTTTTACTTCTCACGTATTCTTTATTTGTCCTTAGGTATACCGATGACGAAATGTAGCAGACACGCGTAAATTATCCCGTCAGTTTCGACAAATATCGACGAGTGACAGTTAGGCCTACGAGTGGGGAGTGGGAATAACAAAAGTATGAACCTCTGGCAGGCTTTACGTACCAAAACTCATCAAACTGGTTTCAATTTGTGATCCTGAAACAGGCTTAGTACTTAAACGTCACCCGAAGCATCGACCATGATTTTTGCTGCAGTATTTATATGGCTTCCCAAAGTTTTTACAACTCTGGCGGGGACGCGAACCCCCGTCCACCAGCGTGAGAGACGCACACTCTACCACTTTACCACAGAGCACCACGGCACTGACCACTTTGGCGGACACAAGGGGTGCTGTGGTTGAACCAGTGTCGCATACTAGTATGCTTGCACCCAGTCGGCTTAAGGCTGGCCGATTACACTTGGTTCACAGACTACACGCACATCCAAAGCCACTCCAACACTACAATTACACTCACAAGCACTTCTCACCCTACATACAGTCTCTACTAGACAGCCTAAGCCACTTGGTAGAGATACATTGGCTGTATCGTCCCTGCTTCGGTAGGGATAGGCCGGTCCTGCAGTGGACCTCAACGGCTGATGATGATGATTTATATGGCACCTAAAGCGGTGTCGGTAATGACCTAGTAACATCATTAGGGGGGTCTTGTACAAAGTAATTAACAACATAATAGCCTTACTAGTAATTACCTGCCAGAGTGATCTTTACCAAAACTTATATGACCTCATACAAACTTATTGTTAAATTTTGGCTGTGTGGTCCAGACTCTCCGGTGCCCTCTCTAGGTGATAATATAAAAACGAAAACATAACTTATTCCTTTGGACTACGATCTCAGGCTCTTCAACTTTTTTTTTATCAGTTCACATAATTCAAGTTAGTGACGGTTACTGCTACTTAACCTAACTTTTAGTGGAGATAAGAGGGCATTTCCAATCTCCCGCATATACCTTTTTCATCTTTGTCAGACACCACGGTCACCACGCACATCAACACACTTTCCATTATACAGTATGGAAAATATGAGGACGAGTGAGCATACCACAGACCTGTTCACATGCCATCTTTCACTGTCTGGTGGAGTAATAGTTTCACGACATCTCTCATGGTGGCAGCCATGAACTATAATGCAGGTTCGAATCAGCAGAAGCCAAATGAAAGTTTCTCGAACATGTACTGTGACCAAGCGGACTGAACAGGCATTTTTCCTAAATTGGTTTGGACTATGATAACCTAACCCCGGGATCCTAAACCACACAGGGGGCAATATGGGAATAAATTATGTACATGACAACTCGCTACTAAACAGAGAGCAATGGGCGAGGTTTGTTAATTCATTAGTGTAGATCATAGTATCCTGTCTCCAATATCTGTTATAATTTTTTCCCACTCCACTGCGTGTGTGATCAGTGGGACGAGTCGTACCCTTTCCCCAGAGAAGGTTTTAAGTGAAAGTGTTGCCTAGCACCAAAAAGCGCACTGTTACAGAAAACCGGTTCTAGGGTTAATAACAGTATTGTTATGGACATCTTTTTCGGACTACCTGTGGTATTTACATTTCCTGTGAGCCTCTGGGTTTAAGAGAGTTATCTGCAGTGGGGTTAAGATGCGAAGATTTGCTGTGCTTGTTCTGTCTCCTGGCCTAATTATAAAGGTGTGTTCTTTCGTTCTGCCACATAGCTCTTTATACCCTGACCACCTGCCGCGCCCCATGTACTACTATCTTACAACCAGAGTGATTGGATACGTTGCAAGGAGGTGTGTTTGTCGGGGGGAATTGGGGGATATGGCATGCCATATTCGAGCCACTGATTCCTAGGGAATTCCTTGTTGTGCAAGTCCTTCGTCCTCTCCCAACCCCCTCACATAAGTCGTTTGTCAATGTTGATGGCAGGCTGTTTACCCTTCTATTGAGTGCGGCAGCATCCCCCGTGTGTGTGTGTGTGTGACAGTGACAAAGTGCTCATCTTTTTATCATTATGTATCCCACTTAATGAATGACAGCGCCCATTCTCCAGGTCAGGTAGTTCACTCAAACACTATCAGACGGATCCACAACAGCCCTCATACCCCACCACTTGGGCAGTATCACCCACCATCCCTGTTGTAATATGGCTAAGGGTGTCTCACTCAGGACTGATAAGACATAACTAGTAACTGAGTTTATATGATGTGTTGGTGTGTGTCCAGCAGCAACAAATGTCTAAGCTTAATAAAAATCTTCACACTAGTCTCTAAAAATAATTAGATGAGCTCCTTACTCTACCATCCTCAGCCACTGATTTTTACCCTTGGCCACTACCTACCCCATTGGGCTTAGAATAAGAATGTTTCCGCTTAGGAGTGGTAGACGAATGATCAAGAGCCTCGTAACTACTCTGAGCACTCAACAAAAGGGCGCTGATGCCAGTTTTAACAGTTGTCGCATGAAATTGTAGTGTTTTGTTTAGTGTTATGAGGTAACCACAAAGAACCACACCCAGCCTGCTTGCTTTATATCTCACCACACCACACTATACAAAGCCATATCATAACATACCACATCCCGGCACACCACACCACGCTGCACCTCACCACACCACACAATACCATACCACACTCCACCATACCACGTCACCCTTCATGACAAGGAGCCACCAGCGAGGAATAAAACTAGTCCAAGTTGGCTGCGTTCTACACAATCGTTGGAGATACTACAGCATACATCATTCCACATAATGTATGGTTTCGAATTTCCCGACCATGTAAGCTGGATATATTTTCTCTTTCAAGTATGAATCAGATTTTCCATGAGTCGAAAATATTGAGCATTACCAAGGCAGTTCACACAACACACCACATGGACCGCATCAACACAAAAACAGTTCTTCAACCCAGCCTCCATCAAAGCCCTGTGGAAACCACTCTGAACAACTCAAGTCCATTGGTTTCATAAGAGGGACTGAAGGCCGACATTACCAAGTCAATACACGAAAAAAGCACTCCGTAACAACTCGTGTTTTTGCTCCATTCGTTTATATAACATCCTACCGTCTTCGAGTGGCAACGGCGTGGATCGAGGTACGGTAGTATGAGTGTGTGTGTGTGTGTGTGTGTGTGTGTGTGTGTGTGTGAGAGAGAGAGAGAGAGAGAGAGAGAGAGAGAGAGAGAGAGAGAGAGAGAGGAAGGGGAGATGTCATGCACACCCACAAGGATTATATTATACCAAATTATCACATACCCACAGTGTCTCATTCATTTTCAGCTACTACTCAACATTTATATATCTCCCTTACACCACATATCTACAATATAACCACATTTTCCACCCCCACACATCTTCCAGCATTCCAGGTACACACACACACACACACACACACACACACACACACACACACACACACACACACACACACAGACTCTCAAACCCATCCTTACTCGTTTCCTCCAGCCCACCTCCTGTCCCACGCCCACACTCCTTCCCATAACCACCAACCCAGCCTCTCGACAGCCCGGCAGAACCAAATTAGGCGAAAAAATTATGCAAGCTATAAGACATGCTGTAAGTAGTACCCCAGTCGTAATAAATACCACCCCACCCTGGTCCACACATATCGCTGGGTGAAGCTCAGTGTCCCTCAGGCTTCTCGATTTACATAATTCTCTCACTCTACCACCTCCTTGCGGTCGCCTCACTTTTGAAAAAGCAGTTTACTTAACGGCAGTATTATGAGCTTTCTTGCCGTTTTTGCTGGTGGTCAACAGCAACTTATAATTAATGACCAAAAGCCATGATGTGTCCGAAACCTGCTGGGTACCTGAAGTGACTGTTCGAGAAGTTGAAAATTAACTACTGTAAGCACAAAAGATAACACTGTTGCTAACAAAAAATAAACGTATTCTGAAAGACACATTGCTCAGTTCAAGGCAAAAAACTCTAAAGAACAATCAAAATTGTGGTAGTACGGAAGACAACATGCGTAAAAAATATAATATTGTTACTGTTTTTGTCTGAATTTCTGACCCGATGTGTGTGTGTGTGTGTGTGTGTGTGTGTGTGTGTGTGTGTGTGTGTGTGTGTGTGTGTGTGTGTGTGTGTGTGTGTGTGTGTGTGTGTGAGCGCTTTTTATTAAAGTCTGCGCCTTTAGCCACATCACGTCATTACAAACCGTCACGGCGCAGAAAGCCAGCAGCTAACATAGCTTCATCATTTCTTATCCTAATTTAACTAGTGTCGTTCCTATCCAAACTAGCATTCCGGGACTGGTACATAACACTGTCACAAATCCTAGCGAACATCACTACAATTGAAAAAGTCCATCCTGGGTCTACTACAGGACTGGGCCTGTTCCTCGAGGAGAAAATGTTCGCCAGAACTAAACCTAACCTACCCCTTGTTGGCAAAGAACGAAAAGGGAAGGGTCTAGGGAGTGATGGACGTGAAAGTCGAAGTGTTTTGTGTGTGTGTGTGTGTGTGTGTGGTATAGTAGGACTGGTTGAAAGGGGTTTGTGGCTGCGTTGCTGTTGTATGATATGGGTGTTTGGTGTGATGGTCCTGCTTTGGTTGTTGTGGGGTGTGGTGTAATAGTTCGTGTGGCGTTGGGGGGTTGTTGTGTGGTGTGGTGGTTGTGTGGTATGGTAAATGTATTGTGTGGTAGTTATGTGATGTGGTAATAGTGATGCGGTAGTTATGCGCTGTGTGATATTGTGGTGTAGAATACTATGTGGATTTTGTACTGTATTGTGCTTTGGTAGGGTGGGGTGGGGTGGTATGGTATGGACGGTATAGTGTGGTCCGCCACAGGGAGATCGGATGGTGTGGTGCAGCAGTGGAGATGAGCGTAGGATTTTGTAGGGTGTGTGGGATGAGATATTAGACCGTGTGGAATTGTGGTGGTTAGACTGTGATGTGTGGTGGTGTGCTGTGGTGGGGTTAAGATGTGAACTTGTGGTGGTGGGGGGGGGAGGAGATGGGGGGAAGGGGGAGCTAACAGAGACGCTTAGAGGTCAGAGGTGAGGACTTGTTTACAGAACGGTTTAAAGCTAATAGAGACAGGACAGTGGCGGTGGGGAGGGTGTGGTTGTGGTTGTGGCGGAGAGAAGGATAATGTGGCTGTGCTTGTGGTGTGGTGTGGTGTGATGTGGTGTGGTGAGGGGTACGGTGTGGTGTGGTGAGGTGAGATGTGGTGTGGTGGATAAGGTTAGATGCGGTGAGGGATGCGGTGTGGTGTGGTGGTGATAGTGGATAGAGATGGTGTGGTGTGGTGGTGGTGGTGGTAATGTGCGGTCAGAATGAGGGTTTGTGTGGTGTTAAACTACGTGATGGTGTGGTGTTATGGTGTAGTGGGATGATATGGTTTAGATGGTGAGATGTGGTGAGGCAGTGGTGTGATGTAGAAATGTGTGGTGTTACACCATCAAATGATGGTGTGGTCTTCTGTAGATTGTGACGGTGTCTAGCCAGATGGTATGATGCTATAAAGGTAGTCAGGGGAGAGAGAGAGAGAGAACACCTTCGGCCGAGATGAGTGCGAAAGAATAAAATAATGAAGAATTAGCATCAGGCCATAAATGATATGGCTATAAGGCACTGTAGGAGTAGAGGGAATATAAGGCCTGAAGAAATACAAAAACATCAAAAACAGAGGTAGGTTAGAAGAGCAGAAGAGGGCAGTAATGAAAGACTGGAGGCAAAAGAGCTTTTAGTAGCCCCTTACGACAACCAGGGATACTAGGGAAGTATTATTCCCCCCCCCCTGCATATTGGGTCTCTAACCATCCCCAAGGAGGAACTGAGCAGGAGGGATACAGAACGCATCACTTTCTTCTACATCCCCCAAAAGATCCATCTATATATATATATATATATATATATATATATATATATATATATATATATATATATATATATATATATATATATATATATATATATATATATGGCCACTTTTTTATCCCTTGTATAATATTCCGGGAATTTATATGCAATGCTATATCCCAAGTGCATGGAGTTTAAAGTAAATAACCCACGTATGTTATTTTAGCACAGAAAAGGAAAATAACCGAGAAAAACATCCGCGAATGAAAGCAGAGCCCCCGAAAAAAAAAAAAAAAAAAAATGCCCGTCACCCCGATATACCGTATTTTCACAAATACTATGCAACATCCCGCAAAAAAAAGTCAGGGAAAAATACCAATTAATGCCTCCATATTACCGTACTTCCACTTATTTTCCAATATACTAATAACAGCTGATCACAACCAGACTCTAAAGTTCTGTACTCTGTAGCCGTATTTTCTAATCAGCTTGTCTCCCAACACATTTTGGTAATTTTTGACAAGTGCACAGGGACGTCTTTTATGGTGAAACCAAGGTATTTCTGATAGTTTTTGATGTGTTTTGAAAGATTCTGACCTTCATTTCTGCCGCAAATCAGTATATTTCAATATATCCCCCACCCCCCCTTCCCCCCCACAAGAATGGGGGAGATGGGCGAACCCGGGGTTTTTGGGTGGGGGAAATCACATAATATATTGATCTGCGATAGAAATGAAGGTCAGAATAATTCACAGCACATCAAAAACCATCAGAAATACATTGGTTTCACCAGCCAGGCCGCTGCGCGCCGGGCCGTCTGGCCTACTCCCCACCGCCTTGCACCAACAATCGCCTGCCCGCTGTCACCAGCAAACCATTATTTCCTAAGCTAAACTAAGCTAAGCCATAAAATTATATTTTTCCGTGCCAAGAACAATGAGGGACCTGTGGGAAAGCGGGGTTTTGGGTGGGGAAAACACACAAAAACGAGTGATTTCCGACTGAAACTGTTATCAAATTCAAAGCGAAAACACTAAAATCCTTCGGAAAAATGAAATTTTAAGCTTCTTAGGGAGTCCGTGTTTGGTAATTGGGGGGCTTCGCCCCCCAGACCCCCCAGCCCTGGCCGTGCTTTCTAACTGGGGGGCTTCGCCCCCCAGACCCCCCCTGACATTAACCAAACTTCATCTAACCTAACCTAACCGGGTGTAAATACGAAATAATGCCTTTACTCACCGGTTTACAGCTCCTGAAGTACTTACGGTAATTTTGCAGGCTTCACAGGTCGTGGCTGGAGACGAACTGACTTTCAAATCCTGCGGGACCCTAGCGTATCTGAAATTCAAATTTGGGCGCCGGTTGTATCAGTTTGAACTTCACGCCTGAGAAGATTGCACATGACGTAACAGTAGACACATGTTTTAGCCCCACCCATAAGTCACGTGAACCGTGATGTGATGGTAGACACACGCGAGACAGGACCACAATGCATTAGGCACGTGCCGCGATGGGTCTCACTTATCGCCAGACTATGTAGAGTAATTTCTCGGAAAATTTTCAAAAATCTTTTTTCGCGTTAATATTCATTTGCGGAAGTTGTTTCTAGGGTTCAAAATGTTCGCAATGGTGAGATTTAGATATCTGTAAGAGTAAAATTGAGATTCCAAATCCCTGTGCACTTGTAAAATAATACCCACATTTTTCTAATTACCTAATTATCAATATCACACCTGTCCTCTTTTATGAAGTCTATAATTTTAGACTGCATAGATAACACTGAGGAAAATATTAAAGAGCTATTTGCAAAAATAAGTCTGTGAATAAGAAGTGCTGCGGTTTCTTGGCAGACGATATCAGACTTAAATCAACGCCAAAATATCTTACCTTATCTTCTGCATTTTATCCCTCCACTTGGTATTTTCACGCCTCCATACTCTAAATTCCCTTCTCGACACCATGTACCCCCTCCACAATATGTCTACCCCCGATGTATATATGCCCCCCCCCCAATGCATACATGCCCCCACTAAACTCGCTGACCTAGCACGTTTTCCCAGGACCTGAAACCTGGGAAGACGGCGCCACTGTTCAGTTCATAGCAGGCAGCCAAGACGGGCAGACTATTTTTCTGTGAGCTCGTAATAAACTCCTTATCTAGCTGTTTTTACACGGAGTTTCTATCACCAAAGTATTGCAAGTTACATTTGGTAGCAGCGGTGTTTCGAACCATCAGATTCTGACCGCCTCCTCCGATTTTTAGTGACACCACAAGATACACGACGTCTCGCATCTCACAGCCTCGCCCCTCCTCAGTGCCTCTAGTGGTGTAATACCTGGCTGTGCTTTCTGAGTGTACAATTTCTCTCACCAGTGCCCACCTCTCAAACAACCCCACCCACACGCCTTGTTCCTGACCGCAAGTGTCACCGTCGCAGGCCTACGCACCTGTTGCACCTGTTCCGAACTCATCATAACTCCTGCCCCCACGGTGCCATTTATCACTGTCTGCCCACTGCCTGCCCACCACCATTCTCTGCATTTGCAACTCAACAGCTCTGCACCTGCATTGAACCAACATCTGCCCTCACAACCCACCACCAGCCCCATCACCGCCACGCCCTGCCTTCACCCGCATCTGGTCTGCATTACCTGAGCCTCCTAAGACCGCCACTCCCTGCCGGTGACTCATCGCGGCGTCTCTTCTCCTCTCCGCCCAGCTGTCTCTCCACCGCCGCCCCGCTTCGCCCCGCCCAGCCCCGCCCCGCCCCGCCCCACCCCGCTCCGCCCCAGCTCAGCTACGCCCAGCCACCCCTGCACGTCATACATCTCGACACTCCTGTCTCTACTGTGTAACTATAGTATATCTTTCCTTTCTATAGAGATTATCCTCGATTTTCTCTACAGATTGGATATTGTAAATATTCCATCTCATTTCTATTACCCCGTTTTCATCTTCACCTACGTTATTTATAATCCATCTCATCTTTCGCCTTTTATTTAAACCATCCATCCCCGCACCTTCATTCATTTTCACACCTACTTGTGTATCCCATTCTCTCACTGTTATATTATACATTTCCACCTACGTATCCATCTTCATCCTTTCATCTTCCATTGCCGCATTAAATGCCATACTTTCCCCGTCAACCGCTTAACACCAGCCCTCTCGACCCGGAAACATCACCTGATCATACACCGTCTGCTGACTCTAACACAATCACTCATTTACGAAGTGGCAAAGAGTACCACCGCCCTGTATCTGAGACTCCCGTTTCACTTCACGCAGAATCACTTACTACCCATCCTACACTCGTAAATCCAAATACC
This sequence comes from Coenobita brevimanus, assembly GCF_032717465.1. Classification (NCBI taxonomy): domain Eukaryota; kingdom Metazoa; phylum Arthropoda; class Malacostraca; order Decapoda; family Coenobitidae; genus Coenobita; species Coenobita brevimanus. Next base: position 10,581,129 of record NC_137049.1, on the reverse strand, counting down.
TCCTCCTCTACTCCTGCCTCTACACTCCCTTCTTCTTCCTCTACTCCTTCCCCTGTCGTTCCCTCTCCTGCCTCCCTTCATACACCGTCTTGCTCGCCCTTAACTGCCACTACCTTCTCTCTCTCCCACACCTCTCCTGCCGCCACTTCTGCACTTCCAGCCATGGCCAACCCTCTATAGTCTATTTATCTCGATGCCAATCGTCCCAAATTTACCGGCCAGGACCCAACTTGGTCTGTCTATGATTTCCTCAGAGAAGTCGAAACAGAAATCCACAATAGACAGATCACCGATGAATCGCTCAAAGTAGCCTACCTCATGGGTCGCTTGCACCACGGCAAATCGGACATCGGATCCGCGATCCGTGCAGGACATTTCGATAGCATTCGTACCTTTGCTGATTTTTGTACAAAACTCATCAGCCTTTGTTGCCAGCATTCAAATACCGTGTCTCTCATGGGATTCATTAATCTCCTAAACCAGCTAGATGAGGACTTGCGAGTCCCAGCGCAATATGCCAAGCTCCGCGAAGCTGCCGCCGCCATGAAAGCAACTAGTAGCGAGATGCTCCAATTACTGGCAGGCACGAAATGGTTAGAAGACAAGAATGGCGTTCCAGTGCTTTCACTCACCAACTTTGCTGACTTAATTGGTTACCTGAGATTCCTTCACTGGCTTACTCCTAAACAGCGAGAGCTAGCCTTGGAAATCGGTTTCAATCCAGGAGATAAAATTATTCAGGTCACTAAAGCCATTCATGAAAGAACAGGTTCGAACTACACGCGTCAGGGTACCACCCAACCCTTGGCCTCCTCAGTCTGTCACACCTCCACTACCCCAGACCAATCTCGCTCCCGTCCCACCACATGCGGCAGACCTGCCACACATCGTTCTCCTACCGCAGGTCGTGATCAATCTAGCTTCCGACGGAACAGACAATCTTCGATTCTTTGCTGGCACTGTGGTCATCCTGGACATCGAGCATCCAGTTGCGACCGTACATACAGACGTCCTCACTCCCAAACCAGACAGCGTATGCCTTCCCGCTCACGTCGTCCACACTGCAAATACCACAAATCAAGCACGACTCACACCACTGAGGAATGTCGTTACCTCAACCGCCAACAGTCGGGGGAAGTGCCGCGCCTGTATCGGACCAATATCACGTAGAACCAGAAACCCAACTCCCCATCCGCCATGTAGGTCCCATAACATTCTCGGATGCAGTTATGACATACCAACGTCATTCTTCTTGGACACAGGATCTATAGTAAATCTCATCTCCGACACTTCCTTACAAATTCTTCATCGACATCACAACCACGACAGTTTCCTAGAACCACCAGACATTCGCCTATGTGGTGTCGAAGGCTCCGAGTTTAAGGTTAAGGGAAGAGTCACCCTTGAAGTCAAACTCCACAGAGATTTGCCCCCTATCCCCATTGAATTTCATGTCACTAATGACCTGCAGTATCCCGCAGATGCCCTTATTGGTTTCTCCACCATGGCACAACACTCCATTGCATTATTACCTGCTTGTGGTAGTACAGACATTTCTGGATTCCCGGTTTACACTATGGAATGTCTCCGTCCTGTTCTTACAATCAAATCAGTCCTTCAATTACCTCTGTCCCTATCACTACCAAAACGTCCAACCCAGCCCAAACCACCAATATCATCATCTGCGAATACAGAGATCATTCCTTTACTGACTGCGAGCAAGGACATAAATTCCTCAATGTCTACTAATACATCATCTCAGCCTTTGAACATGGCTCTTACATCCTCTCCCGACAACACTATTGCTGACTCAGACATGTCTCAGTTACCTACCTCACACAGTCTGAATGATCTTCTCCAACACGCAGAGACGAAACATGCAGTAACGAATACGTGCATAATTTTGTTACGCATGAGTTCACCAAAGTCTCTCTTTGTGTTGCCGGTGCAAAAGAAGGAGTGGATGTACTAACACTACCTGAGACGTGTTGTGTGAATAGCTTGACTTATGAGTCAGCGTGGTGTACAGTCTTAGAGGACAGTTTATGCTACCTGTACTTGCTCAATGTCACAAATGCTCCACTAAAACTTAAAAGTGGTGCAAAGATTGGAGACTTCCTTCTATACCCAGTGGCCATAAAGGTGTGCCAGGATTCCTCAATTCCTACTATTCAGACTGATGATAGTACGCCAATCGGTGTATGTACTATTAACTCTACGGGATCTGCACCAACATATTCACCCGATATGCTCTCATATCTCACTTGCACAGATTTCCCAGAAAATACGCCTCAACTCCTCGACCTTCTGACCTCGTACAGAAACGTGGTTGCCTTACCCGGTGAACCGATGGGTAGAACAGACCTTGTCAAACATACGATTGAACTACTACCAGGAACTCAGCCTATTTACATACCAGCGTATCGATTTCCTCACAGCCAGAGAAAGCAGACAGATCAAATGGTACAGAACATGTTAGACCAAGACATTATTGAACCCTCCGTCAGTTCATGGAATAGCCCACTTTTCTTAGTACCAAAGAAGGACGGCAACTTTAGACCAGTAGTCGACTATCGTAAGGTCGATTCTGTCACCGTTCCAGACCGTTTCCCGTTACCCGTCCTCACTGTTTTGCTAGAATCCCTTGGTGAAAATAACGTAGTCTTTTCATCTTTAGACCTCCTCAGCGGGTACTGGCAGGTCGAAATGGAAGAGTCCTCTCGCCCAGTTACAGCCTTTAGCACCCCTTCCGGACATTTTCAGTTTAAGAGACTCCCTTTTGGTCTGAGAAATGCTCCTTCTGTGTTCATGCGACTTATCCATTCAGTTTTCAGCAGTATGATGGGACACTCTTTTTGCTTACCCAGATGATATCATTGTTGTGAGTAAATCCATCCCTGATCATTTTACCAAACTCCAGCAAGTCTTTGAACGCCTCCAGCTTGCAGGCCTGAAAATCAATCTCAGTAAATGTGACTTCCTGCGAAAGAAAATCAAATTCCTAGACCATGTCACAGATGCACAAGGCATTCATACTAATGAGGATAAAACTAATGCGATTATTAACTTCCCAGAACCTACCACTACCGAAGCTGTACGAAGTTTCCTGGGCCTCAGTGGCTATTATCGTCGATTCATACAGGATTATGCAAAGATCGCCGCTCCTCTGACCCACTTACTCAAGCAGAATGTGCCCTTTGTTTGGACTAACGACCAGTCACAGGCCTTCCACAAGCTAAAGACAGCTCTTGTAAATGCCCCTGTTCTAGCGTTCCCTGATTATACCACACCTTTCCTTCTCTGCACAGACGCCTCAGGCACTGGACTTGGTGCTGTTTTGATGCAACTCAATGAAGCATCAAGGAAGCGCGTAATAGCATATGCTAGTCGCACCCTTACAACTGCTGAACGTAACTACAGTGTCACAGATCTCGAAGCGCTAGCGGTAGTCTGGTCCTTGAAACATTTCAGAGATATAGTCTATGGTTATCCAGTGCATATCCAAACAGACCACCTTCCACTATGTGATTTGTTCAAGAATCGCAACCTAACAGGTAGGCTAGCTAGATGGTCTGTCATCATCCAGGACTTTAATCCCACTTTTCAATATGTACCAGGCAAGTTGAATGTAGTCGCAGACGCACTCTCCCGTCACGTAGCAGCAGCTATAACATCACTGCAGCCCGAAGTAACTGAAAACACTACACTAACGTCAGAAGTTGTTCGAAACTTTCAGCACCAAGACCCCATGTGGTCCAAAGTCATTTATTTCTTAGACTCTGGCGATGTCTCGACCTTACCTACCCTGCCAGTATCACTAGATGAGTTCATGCTAGATGATGATCTCTTGTACCGGAAAACACTGCTAACAGGCAAAGATATGCCCAATCGCGAAGTACGCCAACTTGTTGTCCCCACTGCCCTGATACCAAAGGTTCTTCATATTGTTCATAATACTCCTCAAGCTTCCCATCCAGGTAAAGACCGATGCTTGTGCCAAGCACGTCTCAAATACTATTGGCCAACCATGCGCCGCGATATCAATGCCCACTGTGACTCTTGCCTCTCCTGCCACTGCCACAAAGGATCAACCGGCTTACCAGCACCTCTCTTACAATACCCAATCCCGTCATGACCATGGGAAACTGTCTCAATCGATCTCTTAAAACTACCTCTCACAGAATCTGGCGCTGAGTACTTGTTCGTAGCGGTCAACCACTTCTCTCGCTACTGTGTCCTCGTACCCCTCTCCGACAAGACCGCGAAGAGCGTTGCGCGTGCCTTTGTAGATCACGTAATTTGCCCGTTCAGTACCCCTCATACCATTCTTACTGAAAACGGAACGGAGTTCAACAATAGCCTTCTAGATGAGATCTGTCGCCGCTTTCATATCAATAAGTGCAATGTCGTGCCTAACCATCCGGCTTCCAATGGCCTTGTAGAACGCCACAACCGAAAAATCTTAAAGTGCCTTAGATATCTAGGCTCCCATAGTTCGTCCTGGGATGACTAGATTCCCCAAGTGGCATCCTCAATCAATAGCTCCATCAATGCATCCATTGCTGAATCTCCCTTCTTCGTCCTCTTTGGTTTTGACAAGGACCTCCCATACTCTCTCTTATCCTCAAAGCCAGAACCCATCTACAACATGGATGATTATGTTAAACTCAAAGTGGCCCACTTCCAGACAATCCACCAGTATGTCCAGTCCACTTTGGCTTCCTCTCAGGAGGACATGCTGCAGCGCCAACATAAATCCGCCTCTCCTATCACCATCAATGTAAGCGATCTTGTCTTTGCTCATTCCCATACGCATTTAACCCGCCCCGTCCCGACGACGTATGGGTACGTCACCACGATTTGCATTTGCCAGTCTCGGCGACGTACCAGTACGTCGTGCAATTGCAAGGTACCTAATTTGCACAATTTTCAATTTTCGGACGTGATTTTTCGTATGTATACACGGGACACCTTCCTCTATTCCTGTACAAGATACCAAGCAGGGACAATGCCTTACACTGCATAACCTCCCCCCTCCCCCCCTCATGCCATTGTCTTGGCAAAGGACCTGTTACCAGTGACCTGGCTAGTAAAGTTATTCAGGGCCAGAGTGATTCCCCAATCGATGACAATGTGGAGGACAATGTTTACATAGCATTAGAAGAAGAAACAGCCAGAAATAATGATCAGGTAGTGTGGCAAAAATAGGTCAGGTATGGTGATTAGTTAGTGAGTGAAACAATGCTTATAATGCCTTTATTACTGCTTGAAAACCAATATACTGTCATACTACATATACATTCGTACCAAGTAAATAAATAAATACCGTTTATGAGTGGATAAAATAGTTACCCTCCCATAGAACTCATTTTCTTTGGTGCCAGCATGTTAGAAAACCCACTCAGGTAAGGAGGAACTCCTACCTGGATTGGGCACTTTAAACCTCAGGTGAGCGATTTCTTTATGAATTTTCGATGTTTCTCACCAAAAGCGAAGGTTTTAGCCAAAAAAAAAAAAATCGAAAATACCTCGGGACTGGGGGATGTCGGAGGTGCGGAAAACCTCGGGACGTGACGGGTTAAGTTGGATGACAAATTTACAGGGCCCCACCGCGTCCTCACTCAACAAGGCAACAAATTTCACCTCCAGGACCTGTCCACTAAGGACACCAGATGGGTCCACGTCGATGACTTAAAGCGAGCACCCCGTGGCCTCGTGTTGGAAGAGTCACTTACACAACCTCCTGCCCCCTCTTCCCCTCCACACATCCCTCAGTCTACTTTGTCTCCACCTATTCCTCAGTCTCCTTCCTCTCCACCTACACCTGCTCATTCATCAACCAATCAATATCGGTCCAAACTGCGCTCTGCCCATCAACCTCTTCACGACCTCCCCCATTAACTCTACCCTGATTTTCTAGGTACGATGTTAGCGATCTCCTTGCTGGCAGTGCTGACCCTCCTGGGGTCTGGGTCAGGTCAGGACGATGGTGGAGTACGTCCCGGGGCCTTGGTCGGCTCGGGAGGCGAGGTAATGCTTATCGAAGAAGTAGCCTCCTTGCGCTACAATCTTGTGCCCCTGGCCAACGTAGCCATTGCCCTACCTGCCTACGCGCACCAGCTCCACAGAATCAGGATCCATCTCACGGCCATCATGGGGACACACAACCCGAATGAGTATCTCTATAACCTTTTCCTACCACTCTCCTGGCAATTGCAATACATAAGTAACAGATTCACTGAGCTCAATGACACATTTTCCATTCAGACACCTGTGGGTCGTTCTCGTGTGAAACGAGGTCTCTTCGACTTCGGCGGTGAGATTCTGAGTGGCTTGTTTGGCGTTGCTACAGCCCGTGACATTTCTGGCTTCAAATCTGATCTCACTCATTTAGCTTCAGCTCTAGAATCCCAACGCCGAGTCATTAAAATCCAACACACTATGTTACAGAAGCTCACGACCCACCTCAATGAAGTCACGTCCACTCTAAACAATTTCACCGATATCTTACAACGCCACCTTTCAGATCTTAACGTTATCTCTCAGTTCTTCTACCTCAAACTCAACATGGATAATCTCCAACTGGCCATTGACTCTCTCCTGTCTCAAGTCTCTGCCTTGGTTCGTATCCTGGTCGATGCTATCAACGGACGTGTCACTGCCGACTTAGTACCTGTCTCAGCTCTCCATTCTGTCCTGGAATGGGCTCACTCCACCTTCGGTCTCTCCCCAGTCCTCCCCTACTCCTCCCTTGAATATCATTATCCTGTTCTCGAAGCCACTCTTTTCACCACATACGTCGTCGTCCATATTCCTCTCCGTTCTGCCATAACCTTTAACCTTTTACACATCATTCCCTTCCCTTTCCGCCTCAACAACTCCTTGTTACAAGTATCTGTTCCTTCAGAATATTTCCTCCTCTCCCATGATCATCTTTCAGTTGCCTTCCTTTCTTCCACAGACCTCCAGAAATGTTCTTCCCTTACTCTGACCTCTCGTCTCTGTGCTGCCCACCTTTTCGCTATCTTCCCTAGCAGTGCTACACCCTGTGAGTCTGCATTAGTTCGCAACCATTCCATCTACTCGGCCTGTTCTTTTGTCCCAGCTCCTGACCTCCCGGTCCACCATGCTCACCTCAACCATGTCCAGTACTTCTTCTTTGCTGTTCCCATCTCTGTCACAATCATGTGTCCTGGTTCTTCGGTTCGATCCGTCCCCGCTAGTGGTCTCTACAAAGCACCTGACTATTGTACCATCAAATCAGAGTCCGTCATCACTTACGCCACTCGCTATCACCAAGCTGTCCGTCAACACTCCTATGACATCTTTCAACCAATCTACATGCCTTCAACCCTACCATCTGCCAACATTACCATCACCTCCCCTAACTTGTGCATGCTAACCTTCCTCAGACAGTGATTTCATTATGGATCAATTTTCTCTGGCCTTCAGCCATTCATGGGTTCATCCAACAGTTGTGTTCCCCCTGTGGTTATCGCTTTCATAGGTTTTCTACTCATCATATGTGCAGTGCATTGTTGTGTCAGAAAAATGGAACGTCGACTCCAGGAAATCAGAGTCGCTACACACGACGTAGAAACTCCCCGTACTTAGTGCCCTCACATTCAGTGACTACCATTGCCATCTGACAATTAACCAAACTGTGAACAGAACTCTGCCTACTAGAAAATGATGGTATTTCTTTCATACGTTACTGAGTGACAGTGTATCCCACAGAAAATACAAAAAAAAAAAAAAAATGAACGAAGAACAACAATAGAACTCTCATATCTACTCCTTGTTTATCATGTATCAAAATATTCTTGTGTAATTCTCATTATGTCTATATATACCTTCGACCCTTACTGGACTCATACCTATTAATCCTTGTTTATCTTATATGTATATATCCTTCTAATTCCCTCCCCTCAACATGGCCATGTCTCCCCTACTGCCCCTGTATCATCCTTATCCCTTGTACAAACCTCCCCGGTCCTGCCTTAATACTATAATCAAACACCATTTAACTCCTGGTGTCAGGAGACACCATCTCAACTACCCGGGGGAGTAGTGTACCCCCTCCATAATATGTCTACCCCCGATGTATATATGCCCCCCCCCCCAATGCATACATGCCCCCACTAAACTTGCTGACCTAGCACGCTTTTCCAGGACCTGAAGCCTGGGAAGACAGCGCCACTGTTCAGTTCATAGCAGGCAGCCAAGACAGGTAGACTATTTTACTGTGAGCTCGTAATAAACTCCTTATCTAGCTGTTTTTACACGGAGTTTCTATCACCAAAGTATTGCAAGTTACATACCCACATTGAAAATGTATAGTATCCACATATTCCCAGCAAATGTCCGGAGAAATTCACATGAAAAAGGGAGAAAACGCCACATATAACACTGGGAAAACATTGCCCGCCGAGACTAACGCAGAGAAATACCTGACGCATCGCGCCCTTCTTTCTCCCTTGCTGAATAAAATTTCCTTACATTTGGTCATTTTTATCCCCTTCATAGCACATTTCTGGTATCAGTTTGCAGAGGTTTATCCCATGCACATGGAGTTTTAATAATGTTAGCCATGTAAGCAAAATTTTTACAGAAATACAAAATTACTACCGAAAAAACTTATACCCGCCAAAGAAAGTAGTGCCTGGAAAAAAAAAAAAAAACTAATCTCACACCGACATTGCAGCATTCTCACGGAAGGGCCTGGCCGCAGGCAAAAATCATCTAAACTGCGCATGCGCCAGAGAGTCTCATCGCTGATTGGCCCATGTTTTCTCTCAGCTGCCAGATGTAAACAACAGAATTTTAAGCAAATACAATAGCGGAAACTAACAAAATTTTGCACCTTTTGCTTGTCACAGCTTTAGATGGGTAGGCTATTATAATATTATTGTACTGTCTGTCACTTACACATTTGAAAGCTTGAAATATGTTACCTTTAGTAATCGACGATTTATGAACGAATTTGATAATCATGTTGCATATGACAGGTTTGGACTTGAGTTGTCAGATTGGCCTAGAAATATATATTTTTTCTTGGCAACAAAAATTGTCTTAGGCTAAATACTTTAAGCACGTTTCTCTTAGCCTAGCTTATTCTACAGGAGCTGGGGCTTGTTTTTGTTATTCTGGTTTTAGTGTCTAATTGCGGAATATGAGGTTTTACCCTATAGGCCTATACTGATATATGTTCTTAGGTCATTCTATGATATTGTGTATTTAGATGTTTCCTACAATAGGTTACATAAAGTTAGGTTAGTATGTGTAATATTTTGATCATTTCTGACAGAAATGAATGTCAGCTTTGAACTAATCACGTTTAAAACATTAAAAAAAAAATAAGGTAAAGTTTCAAGGTGAGTTGGGTGTAGTTCTGGAAATTTACCCTTTTAGTATTCGATGATTTATGTAACGAATTTGATAATCGTGTTGAAAACGACAGGTTTGGACTTGAGTTTCTCAGCCTATTCCACAGGAGCTGGGACTTGTTTTTGTTATTCTGGTTTTACCCTATAGGCCTATACTGATATATGTTTTTAAGTCATTCTATGATATTTTCTTGTGTATTTAGATGTTTCCTACAATAGGTTACATAAGGTTAGGTTAGGTTAGGTTAATATAAGAGTAATATTTTTATCATTTCTGACAAATGATTGTCAGCTTTGAACTAATCACATTATAAAACATTGCAAAACGATAAAGTAAAGCTTCAAAGTGAGTTGGGTCGTTATGTTTACATGCGCAAGCTAAGAGAAAACACGGGCCAATCAGCGACGAGACTCTCTGGCGCATGCGCAGTTTAGATGATTTTCGCCTGCGGCCAGGCCCTTCCATTCTCACTTACTATGCAATATTGCACGAAAGATACTAGTACCAGAGAAACTTACCTATTAATACCTCAATGTGCAGTGCCACACATTTGATATTCATGAATGTGTTTAGAAGTACTGCAATTTTTAAGTTAGATAGGGTGTAACCTGAATATTAGTCTATAAATACCTATCCTAAGTAGTAATTCATATGTTAATGATTAGTGTAGAGCTAACTTTATTTTTTATATGTATGTATCTCTGTATCTATGCAGTGGGTGATGTAATTGTGCATGTTGAGCTATGGGAATTCCTCGTCTGGTCGAGTAATGAATAACAGATGCGCGCAGCTTTTCCTCTTCCTTTGTGTGTCGCTATTGGGCGCCGAGTTTAAACTTTAAACAGAATAATGATGAATACACAATTCTTTCCATAACCTAGTTGTGAAATGTTTACTAATGAAGCTGCTAGAACCCAAATATGTAAGATTAACAGTCCAAAAGGCCTAAATAATGTCATTTGTGAGGATTTAAAGGTCCCGTTTGTCTTGGCCGTCACTAGATGGCATGAGTTGCCTTAAAATTCAAAGTGAGATAGTGATAGAATCAGTATCTAAATTAAGTAAGGATTAAATCCCAAATTTTCCCCAATTCAATCAAAAGTCCTGGCGTCATGGGTACACTGCTAAATAAATTGTAAAGAGAACTGAAACCCACCATATTTCAAAAACACCACCTCATTTGACTTAGCAGTGGCGTCGCTAGCATGTCCAAGGAGCCCACTCGAGGTCCAGACGTCGTATATAATGGACGTTCGTTCAGGTGAGCCGTCCACATTTCTCCTTCCCCCCCTCCTTTTCTTTGTTTAATCCTTATTTGTCGTGGACTATATGAAGTAATATTGTTGAAAGTTTAACGTAGCCACTCGAGGTCCAGACGTCGTATATAATGGACATTCGTTCAGTCCCCAGACACCGGCGACGTCAGTGTGAGCATGACGCCTTCCCATAGTATTGTCCAAAGACTTGAGCATACACACATTACACTATCCATGAATTATTATATAAACCAAATGTAATTGTAATAGTATTATTGATTTATCAAGTGAATTATAATTTGTAAATAAGAAATAGAAATTTGGAAGTGATGTAATCTGGTAACGGAAGAGCGAAATTCAAAACCGTTAACCGTTTTCTTTCTTGTAACTAAGGTTAGGAAGTTAGGGGCGTGGAAGGGAACTTAGTGCCTGTGAGCAATGATGTAATTTTGAAATGAACCTCGAGGCTAAACAAGCCCGAGTAATTATGTATTCTTAGTGATTATACAATGTCTGAGTAGTACCTCGAGGCTAAACAAGCCCGAGTGATTACGAATTCTTAGTGATTATGTTTTTTTGTTTTTTTTATTATTCCTCGAGGCTACACAAGCCCGAGTGATTATGCTTTTTTAGTGATTATATAGCAATGATGATTATGAACTGTAAATAGTCCTGAATTGATATTGGATTCTAGAGAATTACATGATGAGAGTATATTATATGGATGAAAATGAACACGAGTAATCATTCTTATTGGTTCGAGGCTATCCCAGCCCGAAAAGATAACCCATGCTCGTAAAAAGGTCCCTGTATTGAGGCTATTGTTGAGCCCAAGAATAACTGTCAAAAAGAAAGTAAAGTACAATAACATCATAAATCGTTGGTATGTATCAAATTGTTTCGCCTGGTAATTGTTGGAGGAATGATCATCCAAACCATGGTCTTAATGTACAATCTCTTATACTACAAAGGGTCATATAATTAAAAATGTTTTGTGGAAATTAGCATAAAATTATTAAAGTAAAGTATATATCTTTTCTTATTTTCTTGGTGTACCTAACCAAGGGAATTAAGTCCTCAAGCCTAATTCACTCCCCTTCCAATTCAAGATTCCTTCGCTGAGGGAACGACGACCACCTGTGGTACTGATTAAATCTAAGCTCGGCCAAAAATTACAAACGCTACCACAATTCTTTTTTTTTCTTAAATATTTACCATTTACTATACTAAGTCTAGTACCACCTGTATTATCCATGGGTAAATTAACCACCAACAACAGGTAAGAATATAAATATCACCCGGCGTTACACTGGTGTCAACCGGTGGGATAAAATTACTAGCATTACACTGGATGAACAATAACGGTGGGGATAGTAAATTCATACCGTTACACTGGTGTCAACCGGTGGGAATAAGAATTTTTTCGTCATTACACTGGTGGCAATAGCGGTGGGATATTCATCGTTCCCAAAATTAGTGGCGTTGGTGAGAAAATGAAGGGAAGTGAAAAGTAAAGAGAGACAATATTTCAAAATTTAATTTCCTTTTTTTGAGTAAGAATAGTAAATTAGGGTCACCATGTCTCTGTATGGACAGTTGTTTGCTCAGACACAGCCAGAAGCTGATCGTCCGTCACAAGTAGGGAGAGATCATGTAACCATTCAATTGGATGAGGCTGAGGAACAGTTCGGTGCTACTAACAGAACGCTGCTTTCACACTCGACCCCTTGTTCACACATTATGAGTTCACAGCACTTTCTCACAAAACCGTGTGATATCCCAATTTTGGAATTAAATCAGCTGCAAGGGATAGAAGCTACATCTCGCCTCGAAATGTTTTGTGAGGCAGTGGAACAAACTCATACCAGCAACGCAACCAGAATCCAGGTTGCCAAGAGTTGAATGGGTTCCGAATTGGCCACTTTTATTCATAATTATCAAAAGAAGCATTTTGGACTGTCATGGCCCGAGCTTAAAAAATTCTTGAATGCGGAGTTTGCCATCGAGCTGTGTAGATCGAGCTTGGCAAGAGTTAGAGAACATGACTTATGACTGGGAGGAATCACCCCAGGCGTTTGTACATAGGTTCATATGTAACCATGCGGCTCTCGAAACAAAATTCCCAAAAGAAAAGTTTCCCTCGCGAGATAAACGGATCAAGAAGAAACTGTGGTATGGTCTTCCGCTCGAGTCTAGGGAAAAATTGGAAGCTTACCTTGATGACGGATATCCACTCCGTAAATTCATTGACAGGATCGAAAATGAAAGGCAGCTTCTCGAAGAGAGGTATACCACCAGAGTTAATGCAATGCCGGATAGAGACAATAAAAGTGAAGATCCCTCAGATACCAATGTAGTTGATACTCCACCAGGACCATCCCATGATAACTGTCAACCCGAGTCAGACAAGGAAGTGACTGAATTGAGAGCTCAATTAAGGGATTTGAAAACAACTTTAGAACAACTCAATCAAAAACAATCTACTCCTGTAACACCGAGGCAAAAATACTGTAGTCATTGTCTGAAGAGTTCACACACGTTGCAAGAATGTTGGGCCAAACCACCACCAGGCCACTGTTTTGATTGCCATAGGTTGGGATGTCATAGAGGCAGTAATGATTGCCCAGGGCGCATAAACCGCAGCGCAGCGACGCGGAGCAATAACAGATTTCACCCACCCAGTCCAAATGCGAGGCAGACCGCCACTCAAACAAAGTTCCCCCATCAGGCTATTTGACTAACCGCAGGTATAAAATCGCCCACAATAAGTGTCAGCGTGAATAATAAGATTGTGGAAACTGTTGTTGACACAGGGAGTGGATATACCTTACTTAAAGAGGCCACCGCGAAGCGGTTAGGAACAGAAATAAACACGAGGAGAAATCCACCGAGATTACAGGGAGTCACAGGAGCGCCACTCCGTATCCTGGGTATGGTCAAAGTAGATATCAGAGTGGGAGATGAGAAAGTTCATCAACAGTGGTGTCCAGTTGTCCCAAAAGCCTACTTGACTACCGAAATGTTGTTGGGATGTGATGTCCTTGGACAATCTCCGTTGATCTGGAATGGTGCGCAACAAGCACTAATGTGGGGAGGAGCCCCGTATGTCGTGAACTATGTTCCGTGGCGGAAAGGAAAAGTTGAGCGAGTCCAGGCCACATCTATCAGAGCCGTCAGGAACCCTCAACAGTTGAAGCAAATTAATCTTGTAACAGTAGAGAGACTCACTCCATATCAAACCAAATTCATTGCCGTGCCAGTGAGTGAGGAGCCTAAAACCACTTTACTGTTTTACCCACAAGCACGTTTCAGTCATAATAGTCACCCTTACATATTACAGGTGAATTCAGAGGGCCTAGTCTATTTGCCCCTCAATAATAGAGCCAAAAAAGATAAACTGTTTCGAATAGGTATCATTCTAGGCTCATATGAAATCATTGACGACCCTCCTGTAAGTACAGTCAACTCAGTTACCAAAATTCATAATGACCTGATCCCTACCAGTGATCGAACAGATGAAAGTGGAACTCGTGTTCAACGACTCCGAAAGCTAATTGACGAACAGACATGGCCTCACTTAGATTCAGCTCAACAAGAACAATTAGCTAACGTAATTCTGCAACATGATCCCCTCTTCATTTTGGAAAAAGGAGAACTAGGAACCATCAGCGGTCCCCCCATTCACATTAAAGTAGCAGATCCACAGCCCAGCTGTGGACCGATCTATCGATACCCTGGACAAGCTAAACAGGTGATCGCTGAAATGTTACAAGACATGGAAGAGAGAGAAATTATTGAAAGATCAACTGCTGCCTGGTTATCTTCTATTGTATTAGTTAACAAGCCGGACGGCAGCAAACGCATGTGTTTAGATTATCACCACGTGAATCAACATCTAGCCACAGATATCTATCCACTGCCTAGACTGGAAGAATTAGTCGAGCAGGCCGCTGGTCATAATTACTATGTGACTCTTGATATGCGTGAGGCATATTTTCAAATCATGCTGGATGAGGAAAGTCGTGATTTAACCACATTCAGTGATGGAGTCACACTTTACAGATTTAGACGCTTACCATTCGGACTAAAATGTTCACCAGCCATATTTTCGCGACGAATGCAGGACATTCTTACTCCATTGTTGAAGCAAGGTTGGGTAAAGAATTATTTGGATGATTTGATAATTTGGGCTGATGACTTCCCCATGTTGTTGAGTCGCTTACAGCAACTATTCACTTTACTCACACAGAATGGGGCCAAGTTAAATTTAAGCAAATGTACCTTTGGGTTAAAAGAAGTAACCTTTCTTGGCCATCAAATCTCAGCGGCCAGGAGTATGCCGGACCCAAAACACATAGAGGCTATCAACAAAATGAAAAGACCCACCAAAGTAAAAGAAGTCTGGAGATTCCTTGGAATGTGCGGGTTCTACCGAAAACACGTACCTTCGTTCGCAAAAATAGCAGCTCCCCTAACTAACTTAACCAGATCCAGAGTAGCGTTCGAATGGTCAGATGAGTGTCAATCCGCTTTTGATCAATTGAAGACGAGCTTAGTGAATGCGCCAGTATTGGTAAGAGCCAACGTGACTCGACCATTCATTGTAACCACCGACGCGAGCAACACCCATATTGGTGGCGTATTGAGTCAGATCCAACCAAACAACTCCAACTTGCCTATTGGTTACTTTTCCAAAAAGCTCAATCCTTGCGACAGTAAATATTCCGCAACTGATAAAGAAGCATTGGCAGTCGTTCTCACATCCCGCAACTTTCACCACTACTTGTGGGGTTCCCACTTTACTATCTTGACAGACAATCAACCGCTTACCAGCATTTTTAAACGAAAGACCAAATCCCCACGTATGAACAGATGGATTCTCGAGATGCATGAGTACGACTACAACGTGCAGTACGTCAAAGGTAAATATAATGTAGTCGCTGATCAACTTTCTAGACCTGTCAGAGTGATATTCCACCAGTCAGAAACCAACTGGCTTGGATTTAGTCGAGACGAGATGAGAGATAAGCAACGAGAAGAACCCATGTGGGATGAGTTAGTTAAGTACTTGCATAGTGAGAAGCTCCCTGCTAAAAGACTACCGAAGCTATGTTGAGCCAGTTCGCATTGATTGACGAACTATTATATTTTGCCCGTGAAACAAATGATGGTAGCATCCAACATTGTTTGGTGATTCCTAAGTCAATCATCAAAGAAGCTATCAAACACGCTCATGAAATCTCAGGACATTTAGGTCAGAAAAAATCCATTAAGAAAGCCGAAGAACTATTCTATTGGCCAAATCTAAAGGTAGATGTATGCGAGTATGTGAAACAGTGTCCCACTTGTCAGAGATTCAAGGGTGAAACTGGGTTGCAGCAACCTTGGAAAGGTTTCCCGCCTGTAAGTAAACAATTGGAACGTATCGGGATTGACTTGACTGATATGGTTGCTGGATCTCAGGGTTACCGCTATGTCCTTACTGTGATAGATCATTATAGTAGGTTTGTGAAATATTATCCCCTCAGGGATAAACATACACAACACATCATACACTGTCTTGGGCAATACTTCACCGACTTTGGGACGCCACGAGGTATCGTGCTGGACAACGGCGGAGAGTTCACGAGAGGAGAGTTCAAGAAGTTCTGCCGGAGGAACCAGGTGGACTTGTTCTACGTCATCCCTTACCATCCCCAGGGAAATTCCACCACTGAAAGGATGCATCGGACTATGAAAAGCATCCTAGCATCTCTCTACAACGGACACCCCATGCGTTGGCCTCAGGTACTCCAATCGTGTCAAACCATCATAAATCAAGCGGTGCACTCGAGCACGGGACAACAGCCTTATTATGCCTTCTTCTCACGCCATCCCCCTCGCCTCATAGGTACCTTATTGCCTTTCGTGGATGCAGAGGAGGACGACCTGGTGATAGCACACATACTCATCAAGGGTACTAACCAAAGGATGACTAGGCGGTACCGGGAAGTGGCCAACAGGCGGAGGAGAGCCCAGAAGGTTTAAGTCAATAGCTTGGTGTGGGCGAAAAAAGAGACCATACAGCCGGGTACCTGTAGAAAACTGAATGCCAAATGGGACGGCCCGTGTAAAGTGATTGAAGTGCTGCTAGATGGAAGTGTATATATAATTGAAAATGTATTTAGTGGAAAAAAAATACAAAGGGCTGCTGAAAAGGTAAAACCATATTACGGTACCGAGGAATGGCTCTTAGAACCGTTGCAACAGGAGCTCGCCCCGGAGCCCGAAGATGAGCGATTACCACCGCGAGTGAGGAATGCCCCTCGGAGACTCATAGAGGAGTGTTAGTTAGAAAAGTGGATAAGTGCATGTGACGAATGTTGTGAAACATAACTGCTTAAAGTTATGTTCCGGGTGGACTCATCCCCGAGGAGAGGGTGTAAAAAAGGAAAAGAGAGAAGAGTTCCAGTTGGAACCGGGAAGTGCCTTACTTCGAGGGGAGTAATTAATCCTCTCACCTTACAGTTAGCATGGTTTGTGAGGTAGTGGAGTCTTCAGGACAGAATGAGCGCTCACCTCTTGTGGGCGGAAAGCTGGAAACAAAAGGACAGAGTGAATGTGATTGCGAATGGAAGAGTGGAAGGAAGCGCCTCCCGTGGTGATCTCAATCTCAAGAGACCCTGTCGAGCTCAGGTGAGTGACAAGCTATCCTCCAAAACCTGAGGCTGACTGGGGCATAAATTCCCTCATAACATCTCGAGTAAGGAGTGATCATACCTCCTAATGTAGTGAGTAAGCAACCTTCCGAGGTATGCATCAGGTGTTTAATGTGGACCGACAGGTGCCACCAATTGTGGGGAAAGGCATTCCAATTCAAAGTGTTCATAGCAGTTATTAGAGTAACAACATTCCATCCATGCACATGTCATAGAAAATTGACTTGGGTAAAATTTGTTTTCCGAACATGGGAGCCGTGTAGTGCCACACATTTGATATTCATGTATGTGTTTAGAAGTACTGTAATTTTTAAGTTAGATAGGGTGTAACCTGAATATTAGTCTATAAATTCCTATCCTAAGTAGTAATTCATATGTTAATGATTAATGTAGGGCTAACTTTATTTTTTATATGTATGTATCACTGTATCTATGCAGTGGGTGATGTAATTGTGCATGTTGAACTATGGGAATTCCTCGTCTGGTCGAGTAATGAATAACAGATGCGCGCAGCTTTTCCTCTTCCTTTGTGCATCGCTATTGGGTGCCGAGTTTAAACTTTAAACAGGATAATGATGAATACACAATTCTTTCCGTAACCTAGTTGTGAAATGTTTACTAATGAAGCTGCTAGAACCCAAATATGTAAGATTAACAGTCCAAAAGGCCTAAATAATGTCATTTGTGAGGATTTAAAGGTCCCGTTTGTCTTGGCTGTCACTAGATGGCATGAGCTGCCTTAAAATTCAAAGTGAGATTGTGGTAGAATCAGTATCTAAATTTAGTAAGGATTAAATCCCAAATTTTCCCCAATTCAATCAAAAGTCCTGGCGTCATGGGTACACTACCAAATAAAGTGTAAAGAGAACTGAAACCCACCATATCTAAAAAACACCACCTCATTTGACTTAGCAGTGGCGTCGCTAGCATGTCCAAGGAGCCCACTCGAGGTCCAGACGTCGTATATAATGGACGTTCGTTCAGGTGAGCCGTCCACATTTCTCCTTCCCCCCCCTCCTTTTCTTTGTTTAATCCTTATTTGTCGTGGACTATATGAAGTAATATTGTTGAAAGTTTAACGTAGCCACTCGAGGTCCAGACGTCGTATATAATGGACATTCGTTCAGTCCCCAGACACCGGCGACGTCAGTGTGAGCATGACGCCTTCCCATAGTATTGTCCAAAGACTTGAGCATACACACATTACACTATCCATGAATTATTATATAAACCAAATGTAATTGTAATAGTATTATTGATCTATCAAGTGAATTGTATTTTGTAAATAAGAAATAGAAATTTGGAAGTGATGTAATCTGGTAACGGAAGAGCGAAATTCAAAACCATTAACCGTTTTCTTTCTTGTAACTAAGGTTAGGAAGTTAGGAGCGTGGAAGGGAACTTAGTGCCTGTGAGCAATGATGTAATTTTGAAATGAACCTCGAGGCTAAACAAGCCCGAGTAATTATGTATTCTTAGTGATTATACAATGTCTGATTAGTACCTCGAGGCTAAACAAGCCCGAGTGATTACGAATTCTTAGTGATTATGTTTTTTTGTTTTTTTTTATTATTCCTCGAGGCTACACAAGCCCGAGTGATTATGCTTTTTTAGTGATTATATAGCAATGATGATTATGAACTGTAAATAGTCCTGAATTGATACTGGATTCTAGAGAATTACATGATGAGAGTATATTATATGGATGAAAATGAACACGAGTAATCATTCTTATTGGTTCGAGGCTATCCCAGCCCGAAAAGATAACCCATGCTCGTAAAAAGGTCCGTCTTGAGGCTATTGTTGAGTCCAAGAATAACTGTCAAAAAGAAAGTAAAATACAATAACATCATAAATCGTTGGTATGTATCAAATTGTTTCGCCTGGTAATTGTTGGAGGAATGATCATCCAAACCATGGTCTTAATGTACAATCTCTTATACTACAAAGGGTCATATAATTAAAAATGTTTTGTGGAAATTAGCATAAAATTATTAAAGTAAAGTATATATCTTTTCTTATTTTCTTGGTGTACCTAACCAAGTCCTCAAGCCTAATTCACTCCCCTTCCAATTCAAGATTCCTTCGCTGAGGGAACGACGACCACCTGTGGTACTGATTAAATCTAAGCTCGGCCAAAAATTACAAACGCTACCATAATTCTTTTTTTTTTCTTAAATATTTACCATTTACTATACTAAGTCTAGTACCACCTGTATTATCCATGGGTAAATTAACCACCAACAACAGGTAAGAATATAAATATCACCCGGCGTTACACTGGTGTCAACCGGTGGGATAAAATTACTAGCATTACACTGGATGAACAATAACGGTGGGGATAGTAAATTCATACCGTTACACTGGTGTCAACCGGTGGGAATAAGAATTTTTTCGTCATTACAAATGTTTCAGCATTTCCACTATTATTCTTTATACACAGACTAAGCGGAAGCGAAGATCAACTATCAGCTTTTCCACTGCCGTATTATCATTCACTTAAGTGTCACCTACTGAGCTCAGTGGTCACCGTAACACCGTTTTCTTAGCTACTTATCCTCACTTTACACCTGCTTCTTCTTATGAGAGAGAGAAAAAAAAGAGAGGAGTAGCTCTTCCTGATACATCCTCTTCTCTTAGTTTCCTAGCACAGAATTCTCTCTCTCTCTCTCTCTCTCTCTGCTGCAATTTCATCCTTGCAAGCCCATCATATCCATCGATATATTACATATACACAGTTGTTACACAGAGAATACATTAAGTAGTGTTGTGTATGCAGGAATTTATAGTTATACATACATATATACATACATACATACATACAGATAGATAGACGGATAGAGATAAAGCCCTAATTTGTGCTACTGCAAGCCTCTTCTCTACGCCCTAACAGATAGCACTGTCCAGCAAACCCTTTGGCATTGTCCGCGTTGCACTGATTCTAAAAGGAGACTGGTAAACTGCAGGATATGGGCAACTTCAGCCTGTAGTCTACTGGGTTCACATTCAGGAGTTACAGTACCATGAACCATCTGTCAAGCTTACTTTCATCCTCCAGTTCACTTAACTATTACTCCATCAGTCTACAAATCTATCCAGCAATCCATCCTTGCTTTTATCACACCTAATTCATCTCATTTTTCACCAGTCCAGTATCCGCACTTCCTATCCTTTCATCCACCAGCCCACCATCCATCCAGTCTTGCAATCAGTTTGTTCATCCATCACTGTCCCTAAAAATATTAATGCTGTAAATTATCACGGCATACTGAACTACAAGAACTAGCACGACTGACAGCATCAAAGGTCCGTATTATCGTCGGTTAAAGAAACTCTCTAACATCCTTTCTCAAGCGATTTATTTTGCTTATTACACCTTACTCTTCTATTCTATGTTATTACACTTTTCCAATGTCGTCTTGCTCTGCATAAATAACGTACAAAAGAATATTAACCCATCATATCCAAAAAAATAAATCACTCAGAAATAGGTGCTGGGAAACTTCCTTACCAGACGAGAATACGGGCCTAAGAACCAGAAGCAGATAAGCACGCGGTGCTCTCTTTAATGTTGCATCCGAGACCTGGTGAAAAGTTGCAAGCGTGATTGAATCTGTGCACCAAACCCCTTCTGGTGACCTACGCTAGCGTTCTTGTCGTTACGGAAATTCCTTAATATCTTTTCTTAAGCGATTTATTTTGCTGTTCACACCTTTCCGTCCTCCTCTGTTTTATGTAAATTCTTATAATATCGCCTCATTTTACATACAGTACATAACGTACAAACGGATATTAACTAGCCATATCTTAAATCGCCATGGAAGAGGTGCTAGGGAGTTTCCTTTCCCAATATGAGTCAAAGTGTGATGTCATTACTCGTCAGGTTTTGTTGTCATGTTGGGTAAACCTTCACTAGTTTTTATATCTAAGCAAAGAGAGAGAGAGAGAGAGAGAGAGAGAGAGAGAGAGAATATCTGACAAAGACAGCATTATAAGCCAGTGGTTCTTCGTGGGTCTCTATGTGGCTTGGCGTAATTCTGACAGACCAATATCCAGCCATGAACTTTGCCTGTCATCAATTGAGGTGGCGGTGTTTTGAGCAACATCACAATCTGTCATTCTAACCACTTTACATAAACTCTTGTATTCCCGGCATCCTTCCACCTCATTATGGTCACCTTTTAACTCACTGATGTTCATCCCTCCTAGGTAGAAAACAAGAGGCAGTGGGGGAGACTGGGGTAATGTTAGGTCTGCTGAGGAAAGATCATATAGACAGAAGATGAAAATGGTTATGGGAAGTAGAGCACGACGTAGGCCAGATTCCAGCATTGTTAGCTCAGCCGACCTCGGAAAACACGACAATTAGGATGCGCAATATATGAACCACCTTGTACATTACCATCATATCCGACAGAGCAGGACCTCTCCATCTTATGCCACCCAAGTTCTGATTACAACACCATTTCCTCATGCACTCCTCTAATCATCCAAGCTTAATAACCAGTAAAACAAAACCAGTACATATATATGATTCAGTGTCTAAGGCTGAGATTTGATTAGTTTTGTGTGATGGGTCGTGGACGTGAGTGTGGGTGTGGGGGCGGGGATGGTGACTATAATCATTTTCTTCTCTCATGGATCCGTCCTTAGTTATGCTTTTTTTTACTATAACCTGGCCTAAAATTGCCATCCCTCCATCATGAATGCTGAGCTATAACAACAGATTAACACTAGAATATGGTGCTAGTCACGAATAAGTGCTATGGAAAGGATGTGGAGCCGTAGTACTGTCTTATTTTACCCCTAAGCTACGTGAAATAACCTGCCAAAGGACGAATATCTGGGCCAAGTTAAGGTGAAAAGAGTACAGTAACTTTATTTCTATACATCGGGGTCTGCGCATCATCTAGATAAAGCAATCAGATCTTAAATTCAGTAGCATTTTTGACACTAGCCTATCAGAGGACACCAAACCCTTCACATGTCATTACATGGGTAATAATATCAACCATTTTAGGAGTAACACATCAGGGGAACCATCATGAAGCCTGTTGTTATGGTATTAGCGAGTGTTTCTGACGGTATATTTGTTAATGAAAGGTACTGAAAGTCATTCAGTGAATCAAAATGCCCATGGTCTTCAATGAAATGGCACAGGATTTTAACTCACGATCTTGCAGTCCATAGTCACTACTCAGTCCATGAATAGTGTGGTCCAAGTAGGCGTATGATGTTTTGATATATATATATATATATATATATATATATATATATATATATATATATATATATATATATATATATATACAGTATATATATATATATATATATATATATATATATATATATATATATATATATATATATATATATATATATATATATATATATATATATATATATATATATATATATATATATATATATATATATATATATATATATATATATATATATATGGTTTAAGCTTACAGCCACTCTCTCCTATATATATATATATATATATATATATATATATATATATATACATATATATATAAAAGGGGGACGTAAACCTCTTGCTTCTCAAAATCTGGTTTAAGCTTACAGCCACTCTCTCCTGTCACCATCTGTGTATATCATGTTCTTCGCTAAGCACAGGTGAGATAAAGTGTCTGGGCTGAAAAGCACCGTATATGTGGGTGTAGATGGAATGAAGAACTGCAGTTACAGAAGCAGACCAAGGAAGAATTTGACTGACAGGAGTAGTGTATATCGGTATGTGGGAAAGTGGTTTGAAATGGAAGTACCGGTATTGTAGATTGAGCCAGAGTAGGGTTACGTGGATGTCTTGTTGCGGCCACACCATATAAAAGGAAGTATAGAAGGAATAAAGAGAGTACAGTCTGTGGCAGATTAAAGAAGGAAGGCGTTGCGGAAAAGAAAATAAAGCGATTGACAGGCAGAACGAATGAAGGATAAGATAAACATTAGAGGAGAGGAGAAGAGGAAGAAGGCAAAAGAAACAAGAAAGGAGAGAAAAAGAATGATGTGAATAAAAACTGAGTGAGCCAAATTATCCTCCATTTCTCAGGCTCAGCCAAGCGTCCCCGTCCAACTACCATCGCTAGTGTGGCGTTAAGTGTTGCCTGATTGATTATACGGCATTAAACATTATCACGGCATCTGCGCATACCTTAGTCACCACATGCTGGAGGGAAGAGAGCGGGAAGGGGCGGCGGGAGATAAGACTACTGATAAATTGAAGGCGGGAGATCTTACGCTGATTGTGGTTAAGACGGTGCTCAGTTGTCCATTCCCGTGGCCTGAATATTAAGAATTGATATATTTCATAACAGTAATAAGAGTAATACCGTGTTGATGATGATGATGATGACGATGATGATGATGATGATGATGATGATGATGATGATGATAACAATAATAATAATAATAATAATAAAGTAATGGTAACCTATTCTAAATTATCGCTCACATTACCACGTTTACTTATATTATTTCTTAATAACTCACTGAAGAGATGATGAGGAGAAAAGTCTTAGATAAATGACACTGAAAACTCTGCCGAGTTAGGGAGAAGTTAGAGTTAACCGCAGTCTACATTGAGAGGAATCAGAGTTAACCGCAGTCTACACTGGGAGGAATCAGAGTTAACCACAGTCTACATGGGAGAAATTAGATACTGTAACCGCAGTCTACACTGGGAGAATTAGTTAATCGCAGTCTTGACTGGGAGAAATTAGAAATGACCGAGATGTCGTAAGGGAAAAGAAAAGGGAAAATATATATATGAAGGTAATGGGCAACACACGATATGGCCCAAAGATCAACAAAAGAACGATTAAAGGGTTGGAGTCAAATCGAAATGAAACAGAAGGAACTGAGTCTTCGTGAAGTAAGAAGAGATGGTAGAGTCAGAACTGTAAGACGGAAGGAAAAGGTAATCATCTGGAAACATTCTGCCGATAATAATAATAATAATAATAATAATAAAAATAATAATAATAATAATAATAATAGTAACAATTAATGACAATAACAATAACTTACCCTGGATCAAAAAGAATATCTGTCATTATTCTGTTAATGTAGAAGTAACACACACACACACACACACACACACACACACACACACACACACACACACACACACACACACACACACACACACACACACTCCCTTAGGCCCTGCAACTAGCACAGCAGCAATCAATAACCACCAAACACGTCATCAACTGAGCTAGGAAGGTTTGGGCTGAAGGGCCATGTTTAAGGTGTCCATAAAATATTTCACTGATTACTTTAAAACCAGCCTAAAATAAGCTTAAGTTGACTATTAATTTTACTATAATGTTTTAGTCGAGACAGGAAAAAGTTACTGTTTTTTCTGTTGTATTTATAAAGGCATTACGTACTGAGTTGGGCAGCCTGAACTCAGTATCCTAACAAGTCGGTCCACGACTTAAAAGAAATGAAAAGAACGAATATTTAGTAGCTGAGAAAGGCAAGGGAAATTTGTAAAAGAATTTCCTAGAGAAGACCCTCAACTATCTATCAGCCAAGTTAAGATAACATGCGTGTGGGAATACAAAAACTCAGGATGCTTAGGAAAGTTTGTTATAGCCTGTATGGGTGAAGTACTTAAAACAGTCATCGCATAAAGATTACTGTAGACATTAGCCACAAACAGAACATCAAGTTCCCAACACCAGACTCATAACGTTAAGTCTATTTCCCAGCACCAAACACTTAACGTTAGATCTGTTATGAAGATCCTGCAATCCATTCATTATTTACCACTGCGGTTTTGTCGTAATTATTTGCTCTTCAAAGAAATGTGTAGATGTAAGAAACACAGAATCATAAATACATACAGTATTCTGGTGGCTCGTGCCCTCTTGACCCGCCCCACACCAGCCTTCCAGCGGTGGCCACATAAACAAAAATTGCCACAGGAGGGGGCAAAATTTTGAGGGCAAGGCAGGAGGGGGTACTGACACTACACGAGTTAGCGTGAGGAAGGGATTACCGAGTCTCCCTGGGAGGTGACAGGTAGCCATCATCTACCATGCAGGTTTACGACCCCCTTTTCATCACCTCGCACTCTCACTCTCTCATATGTGATTCCTGGACTTTTTTTACGACCACCACACTCCCACACACAGAATCGTCACACACTCTCGCACGTCTTGGGGTATCTGGTCGTCGTGTGTCATATTAGACGACAGTTACGTCACCGTCATTTTTACTTAAAACCCAAATGAAATTAGTATACTGCATTGAGTTTGGACTGTATGTCATTAGTATCTCCTTGTTTCTACTGGGAGTTTTTATATGCATTGCCTTGCATTCTTTTACGCCCCCTTTTCGTTCACATTACCCTGCACCTCCCACATTCCTCCTTTTCTTTCCATGGGTCCCTCTTCCAGGCCCCGTTTTCCGGCTCTCGTGTTCCAGCTCTCGTGTTCCAGGCCCCGTCTTCCAGCTCTCGTGTTCCAGGCCACTACGGTGTTATCATCTTCCCGGATTACAGTCTTCCCTCCTGTACCTCAGATCTTTGTTTACAAACGTGATCGGTGCAGCGGTTATCTCGGCTCAGTAATGCCTTGAGACTATTCGTGTTTGGAACCAACTGGGGGACGGAAAAAGTGTTCCTGTATTTCATCCTTATCTTCTTTTTTCTCTTTTCCATATACGGCTCCGGGTCCCGTGTTAGACACAGATAAGGTATGCAGAATTTGTCACTTGATGGAGGATGAATTATGACAATAATAAAAAAAAAATCAAACTGCCAGAGACGATAACCACAACTGTTTTTTTTTTTTTTTTTTTTTTTTTATTCGTGTTATCTGTCGATTTTATTTAACCCAGGATAGATCCAGTGTAGTGAAGCAGTCCATGACTGCTATTGTGGTAGTCTGAAAAAACTTAAGCCGACTGAAATCGTCATGAGAAAGAATAAAACAGAAAACACGTCACCGGACTGAGTGTGTTAATGAGAGCACACCAGTTTCAAATATGCTACAAATGTAAAGCAAAAATCCCGCCATTCACAGACCAAACTGATCCACAAGGGCCAAGGAATGTAAAGCATGTGGACCTGAAACAATACCTGACATTTTTTTTTTTTCCTGCCAATCCGCCCTGAAAGCCAAAATGACGGTATGAGAACAATTTCGTTATTTACACCAACCTTCCAGTAAAATGTGACACATAAAGGCCACAGGAAAATAAAATAGTAAAAACAAAGGATATATTACTCAAATTCTGAATAAAAGGCAAAGAAAGAATAAGAACTTGGTGTTAACTGAAAATAAATGAGGTTCCGATAATAAGGCAAAACCTCCCAATTTTATGGCATCACTGAGAGAAAGAAATACTAATATGAAAGGAGTGGAGGAGGAAATAATAATAGAGGACAATGGATACAAATGAAAGCAAGGAACAGGAATTTATGTTATACCAAACTGCTTGTTACAAGACAGGATATAACTACAAAATCCTCTGTGTTAGTTATTGAATAGGATATTATGCAAAAGGTTTCTCCTCATCCACCATTCTTTTCAGGTGAAGCCATCAAGAATTAGAATTGCCAGGCAGCAGCTACAGAATAGCCGTAATTGAACTCGCTTATCCTCACTTCCCATCCACCTCTACATCTTTCCCACCCACCTCCCTCCTCTTCCCCCACCCCCTCCCCATCCCTTTATCTAAAAGCGTGCCTAAGCCCTGTATATCCCAGCTCTGTTTGACCCGCGCCCCGACTCACACACACACACACACACACACACACACACACACACACACACACACACACACACACACACACACACACACACACACACACACACACACACACACACACACACACACACACACACACACACACACACACACACACACACACACACACACACACACACACACACACACACACACACACACACACACACACACACACACACACACACACACACACACACACACACACACACACACACACACACACACACACACACACACACACACACACACACACACACACACACACACACACACACACACACACACACACATCCTCTACACACTGTTGCATAGCCTATGATTTCATCATCCTTTGTGTAATTCTAACGTACAGTATGCTGCATGTTTGATCACGAGAGTGTTCTACCTCACTCCCCCCCTCCTCCCTTATAGTAGAGTAAGTCGTTCTTTCTGTTGTTCAGAGCAGGAGTGTCAACTCTTTGTCCCCTCTGGCTTCATTTGCGCGTCCTTCTTACAAGTTGTATCAAGCTCTGCCGGCCCCTATATAATGAGCTCAGTCTCTGCATTAATTGCCACTTAGATCTACTCCTCATTTTGCTCACATCTCTGTCCTCCCCTGTACAGTTGTTATTATTGTGAGTGCTCAGGAAGTCTCCAACCAACTAGCAGCTGTGTAATTTGAGTATGAGTGTTATTACATTTTGTTCTTGTACTGTATAGCATAAGGTGTTGATTCGTAGGCCTAGTAAAGTTTTTGTAATTCATATTGTCAGTCAGTGGTAATAATATTTTGTATCTGTAATAATATATCTTGCGTTAACTGAGCATTATCCAGTGTTTTCTCATTTTATCAGGGCTGACTTAGATAAATTTACTCATGCTGATTTCGTGTTAATAGAGGCTATTCCAGTTAACCATATATTTAACCTGTTTTCTGCCATTACATTATCCTTGTGAGTCCTGAATGTTTTGTTGTTAGTTTGAGCATTAAACTTTAACTTGTAATTTTACCTAACTCTTTTATTTTGAACCTGGAACTTTACGGGACAGTAGTGATTTTTAGTATTCTCACTTAAAGTGTACATTATCTTTCTCTGTTCCGTAACATAAATTTGGCGACCTCTTATCAGGATATTCAGGATATTATCATAAGGATATTGCTTGATATTTTGTGACTGTGATATATTCATGATGGCTACTATTACTACTTTTGATGAAGCCAAAGTTTTTTGTCAAATGTGCAAACAGTGTTGGATGTAGAAAACAGAACAAAGAATGAACTTAAGCTTGTTGCTCAACAATTGGGAATTGCTGTTCGCTCTCATCATTCTAAAGATCAAATTGTTGACATGATTAATGAAAGCTTGTTTAATGTAACTCCTCCAAATGAGCAAACGCAGATTGAATTAGCTAAGTTACAGCTAGCCCTGCAGGAGGCTCGTGCTAAGGAGGCTGAATTTCAGGCAAATGCTCGTATTCAGGAGGCACAGGCTCAGGCACAAACTGAACTTGCTA
The DNA here is from genome assembly GCF_032717465.1 of Coenobita brevimanus. Classification (NCBI taxonomy): domain Eukaryota; kingdom Metazoa; phylum Arthropoda; class Malacostraca; order Decapoda; family Coenobitidae; genus Coenobita; species Coenobita brevimanus. The sequence continues at coordinate 10,552,505 of NC_137049.1, read as the reverse complement.
GGATTCAGGCAGACCATGAGTATCGCATGAAACAAGGTGGAACTGGATCATCTAGCTCTGATGATTTTGATGTGGCTAAAAATGTTAAACTTGTCCCTCCTTTTAATGAATCTGATTTAACAAAGTATTTTCAGTTGTTTGAGAGGGTAGCTACAGGTTTTAATTGGCCCAAAAAGTATTGGCCAGTACTCCTTCAAACTGTTCTCACCGGTAAAGCTCAAGTAACTTATGCATCTTTGCCTCAGGATCAATCTGATAATTATGATGTAGTTAAGAGCTTGATTCTTAAGGCCTATGAGCTTGTTCCTGAAGCCTATACAGTAAAATTTAGGACAACTTATAAGCAAGATAAGCAATCCCATGTTGAGTATGCAAAAATCAAAGAAGATCTGTTAGAGCAGTGGTTAAATTCTAAGAATGTGGATTCTGATTTTGATAAATTTAAGCAGATGATTTTGCTGGAGGACTTCAAAAGGCGTATTAATAATGATGTAAGCCTATATCTTGATGAGAAAAGAATAGATAATTTGTCTGATGCTGCAGTTTTAGCTGATGAATATGTTCTCACTCACAAGAGATATTCTAAAGAAAAAAGGAAAGCTGAGAGTAAGTACGTTGCCTCTACTCAGAGTACAGGTAACAGGAAAGAGAATAAAGATGATGTTTCTCAGGAAGTAAATACCAGCTTCACCTCTAGATTTCAGAAAAGTAAATGTACTTATTGTAGTAAGCTTGATCATACTACGGAGAAATGTTTCAGGAGACAGCGTGATGTGAACAAAAAGGAGTCTTTAAATAATCAGTCAATTGGTCTAGTGTCCACCCTTGAGAGTTCCCAGAATTCTTTAACTGAGTTAACTGAACCTGCTTTGAGGGGTAAATTAAATTCTCATGATGAAGCTCCTCTTTTGAGCAGTAACGTGGGTGACACTCTCCAAGAGTTCATGTGCTAATTTCCTGTCTGATGGTTTTGTCAGTCCTCTGGACAGTAATGACAGGAAATCAGTTCAAATATATCGTGATACAGGTGCTTGCCAATCCCTTATGCTGACCAGTGTTCTAGGCTCTAATGTTAATTCCTCTGATGAAACTGTAATCTTACAAGGTGTTGGGAATAATTACTTCTCTGTCCCTCTGTGCAGAGTGAATTTAGAGTCTGGTTTGGCTAATGGTTCCGTTATGGTTGGGTTGGTTGAGACACTCCCAATGTCAGGTGTAACTTTCTTACTTGGAAATGATATTGGTGGAAGTCAAGTGTGTCCAGCTCCTCAGTTTTCTAGTGAGCCAGTGGCTGCGACCCAGGATTGTGATGTCCCTGATGTGTTCTCTGCATGTGCTGTCACTAGGGCTAAGTCTAAAGTTACTAGTGACTTAGAGGATAATGATGATGATGATGTTATCCTAGCTGACACTTTTCTTGCTAATTTGGACCACTCACCAGATGAGGCAGTACCCCGTAGTGTTGATAATTTGTCTCGTCAAGAGTTGGTTGAGTTGCAGGTTGCTGACCCTGAGATGAAAGGTCTGGCTAACTCTGCTTGCAGTGAGGAAGAGTCAGCTGGTGCTTCTACTTGTTATTATATAAAGTCAGGAATACTTATGAGAAAGTGGAGATCCCCAACAGCATCAGCCGACTGTAAATGGGAGGTTGTACATCAATTTGTCATCCCTCGTGTTTGTAGGCAGGATATCATTAGAGTGGCTCATGATTCCAGTTTGGCGGGACACCTTGGAGTGAGGAAGACTGTGGCACGCATTTTGAAACACTTCTACTGGCCAGGTATCTTCAGGGATGTTTCCTGGTATTGTAAGTCTTGTCACACCTGTCAAGTTGTGGGGAAGTGTAATCAGACCGAAAAGGTTGCACCTCTAGTTCCCATTCCTCCTTTTGGGGCGCCATTCACCCGTGTGTTGGTGGATATTGTGGGCCCTCTTCCTAAGACTTCTTCAGGATTTTCTTATGTGTTGACCCTGATTGATATGGCTACTCGTTATCCTGAAGCCATTCCACTTAGAAATATCTCAGCAAAGAACGTGGTTAAGGAAATGCTAGGGTTCTTCACAAAGTTTGGTCTGCCCAATGAGGTACAGTCAGACCGGGGAAGTAATTTCATGTCAAATGTTTTCAAGCAGTCTCTGAAAGAGTTGGGCATCACCCAGATCACGTCTTCAGCTTACCATCCCCAGACCCAAGAAGCTTTGGAGAGATATCATCAAACACTCAAATCGATGCTCAGGAAATACTGTTTGGAACATCAGAAAGACTGGGATAAAGGTCTTCCATTCGTTGTATTTGCCGCAAGAGAATCTCCAAATGAATCACTGGGCTTCTCACCTTTTGAACTACTGTTTGGCCGTGAAGTAAGAGGACCCTTTATGCTGGCTGTCGGGGGAAGATGACGTCAACCTGCTGGAGTATGTGATGAAGTTCAAAGAACGGCTGTCCACTGCTTTACAGCTGGTAAGAGAGAATTTAGGAGCTGCTCAGGAGAAGATGAAGACTTGGTATGATAAGAAGTCCAGGTTATGCCACTTTCAGCCAGGAGATCAGGTTTTGATTCTGCTACTAGTGCATGGGCAACCTCTTCAAGCCAAGTTTAGTGGTCCTTATTTCGTGGAGAAGAAACTCAGTGATGTCAACTATGTCATCGCCACACCAGATCGTAGAAAGAACAAGCAACTTTGTCACATCAACATGCGTAAGTTATATCACAGGCGGGACGAAAATAACCCAGTCTGCACTGTAGCTGTTCCACCCGAGTCTGCAAGTGAAGTTCTCCCATGCAGCATGAGCCTGAGTGATAGTTTGGGGAAGAATCCTGATATCATGAATGATCTCCAGACTAAGCTTTCTCATCTAGCTCCCGAGGAAAGGCAGGAGTTTTCGGCATTACTGCAGGAGTACCCGCAAGTGTTCCGTGCTACTCCAGGAAGAACCACTGTGTTGATGCATGATGTCGATGTTGGAGATGCAAAGCCAATTAAATTGCCTCCTTACTGTGTAAACCCAGTGAAAGTTCCTCTCATCGAGAAGGAGCTTGGCTACCTGTTGGACCACAAGATGATTGAGCCCTGTCAGAGCGAGTGGAGTTCTCCTGTCACTCTAGTCCCTAAGCCAGGTGGGTCACTGCGGCTTTGCATCGACTACAGACGTGTTAATCAGATAACCAAAACAGACACTTACCCTCTCCCTCGCGTGGAAGATTGCATAGACAAGATCGGAAAGGCTAGGTACATAAGTAAGTTTGATTTGTTAAAGGGATACTGGCAAGTACCTATGACTGAATGTGCTAGGGAGATCTCATGTTTTGTAACACTAGGAAAGACTTTTGCATGTTCTGTAATGCCATATGGTATGAAGAATGCACAAGCCACATTTCAGAAGCTCATGAATGTTGTAACAGAGGGTTTGGCAGGGTGTGTTGTTTATATTGATGATGTATTAATCTTCAATGACAACTGGAAAGATCACCTATGCCATGTTAGTAAATTTCTTGAGCGTTTGGTTCAGGCTAATCTTGTAGCTAATTTATCAAAGTGTGAATTTGGTCAAGCTAAAGTTCAGTACCTTGGGTACGTTATTGGTGATGGACATGTTGCACCAGCAGCAGCAGCTAAGGTTCAGGTTATAAATGATCTTCCCAGACCTAAAAGTAGGAAAGAGCTACAAAGATTTTTGGGAATGGTAGGTTATTACAGGAGATTTGTTCTTAACTTTTCAATTCTTGTATCACCACTTACAGACCTACTGAAAAAGGGAGTTAAATTTGTCTGGACCGATAACTGTGAATCCTCTTTCAGCAAGCTTAAAGCTATCCTATTAAGTCAGCCAGTGCTCGCTACTCCAAATTTTGCTAAGCCTTTTAAGATGGCTGTTGACGCAAGTGAAACAGGAGCTGGGGCTGTTTTGCTGCAAAAGGATGATCAGGGTATTGAACATCCTGTATCTTATTACAGTAAGAAGTTCACTCCACCTCAAAAGAACTACTCAACTATTGAGAAAGAGCTTTTGGCCTTGATTTTGGGTTTACAGCATTTTTCATTTTATTTGTGTTCTGGTTTTGACCCCATAGCTATTTATACCGATCATAACCCACTGAAATTCCTTAGTAAGTTTAAAGATAAAAATCAGAGATTGACAAGATGGAGTCTACTTCTTCAGGAGTATTCATTAGACATACAACATATCAAGGGGAAAGAAAATGTTATTGCAGATTGCTTATCTAGACTTTAGACAGATTGTTTTAGAGTAATAAGAAATTTTCTTTGTAAATTTCTTTTTCTTTGTGGGGAGGTGTTACATAGCCTATGATTTCATCATCCTTTGTGTAATTCTAACGTACAGTATGCTGCATGTTTGATCACGAGCGTGTTTTACCTCACTCCCCCCCTCCTCCCTTATAGTAGAGTAAGTCGTTCTTTCTGTTGTTCAGAGCAGGAGTGTCAACTCTTTGTCCCCTCTGGCTTCATTTGCGCGTCCTTCTTACAAGTTGTATCAAGCTCTGCCGGCCCCTATATAATGAGCTCAGTCTCTGCATTAATTGCCACTTAGATCTACTCCTCATTTTGCTCACATCTCTGTCCTCCCCTGTACAGTTGTTATTATTGTGAGTGCTCAGGAAGTCTCCAACCATCTAGCAGCTGTGTAATTTGAGTATGAGTGTTATTACATTTTGTTCTTGTACTGTATAGCATAAGGTGTTGATTCGTAGGCCTAGTAAAGTTTTTGTAATTCATATTGTCAGTCAGTGGTAATAATATTTTGTATCTGTAATAATATATCTTGCGTTAACTGAGCATTATCCAGTGTTTTCTCATTTTATCAGGGCTGACTTAGATAAATTTACTCATGCTAATTTCGTGTTAATAGAGGCTATTGCAGTTAACCATATATATAACCTGTTTTTTGCCATTACATTATCCTTATGAGTCCTGAATGTTTTGTTGTTAGTTTGAGCATTAAACTTTAACTTGTAATTTTACCTAACTCTTTTGTTTTGAACCTGGAACTTTACGGGACAGTAGTGATTTTTAGTATTCTCACTTAAAGTGTACATTATGTTTCTCTGTTCCGTAACAGCACACACACACACACACACACACACACACACACACACACACACACACACACACACACACACACACACACACACACACACACACACAACATTTCCTCTCCACACACACACACGCACACACACACACACACACACACACACACGTTAAGGGTGATTGACTTTTGGTGCTGGTGCCTAACTGCAGGTGTGTGCTCTTGACATGCGATGAAGAGTGGAAGGAGTGGGCAGAGGGACTGATGCATAAGGCCAGGGTCAGGTTACAGCACTGTCTCATTTCACACCTTCTCTGACATACTTCTTTCATAACCAGTAAAATTCTTCACTGAGAGAGAGAGAGAGAGAGAGAGAGAGAGAGAGAGAGAGAGAGAGAGAGAGAGAGAGAGAGAGAGAGAGACAGACAGACAGACAGACAGACAGACCAACAACAAGATCCACCCACCTCAAAATAAGAGAATTTCTAACATTTTAAAGCACTGAAGGAAATTGAGGGTTTTGCTGCTGATTTAAGTACCCGTTCCCCCCCGTCTCCCTAGGAACCTGCTCTTTTTATTGGTGAGAGTTAATACCTATTGTGGCGGGTGAGAGTAAAAGCATCATCCCACCCTCTACGTCAGTCTCACCACCAGGTCAAGAGGGGTCAGGACAGGACACTGACTTCATTCCCTTCTCTGGACTGGACATGCAGACCGTCACGTATTGAGGATGGGTGAGGGCGGTCTCGAGATTCTCACAGGAACCTCTCCGACACGCACACACACACACACACACACAAAGCGTTCATGCTGCAATACTCACAATTAGGTCAGTAGTGGTGATTGTATTTCAGGGTGAGACCGAACAAGGAAGGGATAAGGTGTCACTTGCGGTAGAGGGAGATTACAACTAGGTGGGGATGGATTGAGGAGGACTGGACGAAGGCAGGGCAGGGCAGGGCAAGGCAAAAGCCGGCGAGGCAGGTAGGATGGAGTGGGAAGGAATAGGACAGAGCTGAACAGACGAGGGGGGACAGGATATGACAGGGAGAGAGACAGACTGGGTGGGAGACAGACACAGGTTAGAGCTTGCATTCTTTATTTTCCCTAAAGTTTCGGGCTACACAGAACCCATCTTCAGAGAGTTTGAATAAAAAGTCAGAGAGAGAGAGAGAGAGAGAGAGAGAGAGAGAGAGCATAAAGAAGTGGAAAGAGACATGAAGAGGTGGGATAGGCTGAAAAAAAAAAAAAGACCGAAATTGGCAGGCCAGGAGGAAGTAGGTTACTAGAATGTGAAGAGGATAGGCATAGTAACAGTGTTTTATCATGCAGCCCATAATATTGATACACATGCACACACACCCATAAGACACGGCCTGAACACGCACAGTATAAAGCAGTTCGCACATGTCTGGCGTGTGCAGCCCGACTCGTACATGTCATTCATTTACGCACTTTATTTTCTTCAGGGGATGTGGTACAGCCGGGGGGAGGGAGTGTTATATTTTACGCTACATTGGTACAGTGCTGAGCCACGGCGTCTCCCTGATACTGCTTATCCATTCTCTCTTTTTCCTTTTTGTATGTCACATTATCGACATTTCTTCATCAACCCTTTTCTTTCTCAGGCACAAAGAGATAGATAAGCAGGCAGCCACATAGTGAGAAAGAGTAGATACCCAGACACCATACAAGTCAGCAAGGTGAGCAACAGGGTACATTAGGAAGCAGCAAAGACAGCAGTTACAGCGACCCCACGTCACAACACAGCACAACACATCACAACACAGCACAGCACAGCACAGCATGACACAGCATGACACAGCACATTACAACACAACATAGCACGACACAAAACTGTCTCCTACAACCATGTCGTAAACATTCCGCTACTGGCCACTGCTATATTTACAAACTGGTCACCGCTTCACACCAACACGGCCACAACCACCCATCCACTTAAGCTACTCGTCCATTCAGGGTTTTATGTGAATGGGGTATTGTCTGGCAGGAAGAAATACTATGCTAGACATTTTATAGCCGGTGGTGGGAACAACGTCGGGACAAAGAAGATAACAGCCACGAAAATGTTCACTACCCATGGATTCTTGCCTTAAAGGGACTAAAAATGGCCTCATCTGAGTGTTAATGCCCATGTTAGTGGCAATTGTCACATGGCATCTAAAATTTACCAGTTAAAGTCTGACGTGGGACAAACATCGTGCCTTTTAAAGCTGAAGTTAAATGATGACATGTTTTCACCCAGTGGTCAATGAAGAACCGTGTCCAATAATTTAACACAATCTCTGATACGTGCGTGATGACCAAATCTAGCAGTCCCACCCAGATGTGATAGGTTTATATAATTATATTTATCTATGCTCTTAGGTGCTGGAGAGGGATGCCTTCATGTGGTGGCACCGATGTAACCAGAAAGGTCTACTGTCTGGTCATACAAACATACCCCAGCTACTTCCTTGTCCCTCTGAAAAGAGGGTGGTGGATTGACAGAGAGGGGCGACTTCAGCCTACAGTCCACCGGGAGAACTTTTGGAGATATCGTGTGGACAAACAAGCAAACAGACAAACACAGGTGAAATACATAACCTCCCCCAACTTCGTTGACGGAGGTAACTAAGTCCCATATACTCTGCTAATTAATCTCTTACTCTCCTTACAGCGGAACCACCTCAAGGGATTTCTCTCAGGGCCGTATTTTATATGCATACGAGGTTCACTATACCCTGTTCACTTTAATCTGTCATCAAACTGCCATCTCTCCACACAGAATACTGAGTTGTAACAGTATACCATCACTTGAATATGATGCTAGTCACGAAAAAAAATACTGTGGAAAGGATGTACGGACGTAGTAATTGTCCCTTTCACTGACCTACGCGAAATAAGGTGCGAAAGGACGAAGATACAGGCCAAGTTAAAACAAATGAACTATAACACCTCGTTACTAATAATCCATCTTGCCTTGCAAGGGCCTTGCCCAATGTCTTCTTCAATAATAGCATAGTTTAAATAAAGAACACAAGTATATTGCCATGCCATATACACAAATACACTGGAAAGCAAGGTGTGCTCCATCTGTGCCGAAATAAAGACATTCTTACTGGAACTGCTGACCATAAAAGAAGAAACCGCCAGTACGAGCGAAGATGGACACATTGCCGTGAGTAAACACTGGCAGTACCAAAGGAAGAGGAGGAGGAGGAGGAGGAGGAGGAGGAAGAGGAGGAGGAGGAGGAAGAGGAGGAGGAGGAGGAGGAGGAGGAGGAAGAGGAGGAGGAGGATTACATTGGAAGGCAAACAGCAACAGACCATATGGTCCTTTCGAGGCTGCTTGTTATAGAGAAGATTATGACTACAAGATCTGACTATACATCCTGAAGGAGGAGGAGGAGGAGGAGGAGGAGGAGGAGGAGGAGGAGGAGGAGAGAGTCTCAGCAGTACGAGAGCCTATGGAAGGAAGCTTAATATGATGTGCTACAGTTTTCAGAAAGCACCTTGAAAACTTTTTAAAAATGATGGTCACGACACCACACAACAAGCACAAGACTCTGGCAGAAGGACCACCGCTGGGCCAGGCAAAGGCAGAAGATCCAGGTACTTGAATTTGAAACAAAGCGAGAGGTGCGATCTGCAAAGTGAGAAGTGCAGTCACCATGCTAACATCTCTCTCACCTCAGGAATTGCTGGCTTTTAGTCTTCCTTTCCACCTCCTTATAACAGAGACACCAAGAAGCCTTATGATTAATTCCAGTACATATGTAGTGAAAGGAAAGGGAGGCCGCTTGTATCAGGATATGGAGAAAGAGAGAAAGAGAGAGAGGAAAAAAAAAGAAGAGGGAAGGACTGCAGGAGGTATCATGACTCTCTCTCTCTCTCTCTCTCTCTCTCTCTCTCACACACACACACACACACACACACACACACACACACACACACACACACCATCAGCACCCAAATTAACCCCGCCACTGTGAGGGGTGAGAGGCATCATCCTGGTGATCCATTACTCAGTTACATACTATCCTCTCCCTTACTCTTGACTCTTACCTGGCGACCTCCTCTTAGCACTTTATATGGCTTTGTTGTTTTGTTTATTTGGTTCCTCACAGAGACCCATTTGTACAGTGGCAATGGTCTGGTGTAAGGATGATGGTGTGTGTGTGTGTGTGTGTGTGTGTGTGTGTGTGTGTGTGTGTGTGTGTGTGTGTGTGTGTGTGTGTGTGTGTGTGTGTGTGTGTGTGTGTGTGTGTGTGTGTGTGTGTGTGTGTGTGTGTGTGTGTGTGTGTGTGTGTGTGTGTGTGTGTGTGTGTGTGTGTGTGTGTGTGTGTGTGTGTGTGTGTGTGTGTGTGTGTGTGTGTGTGTGTGTGTGTGTGTGTGTGTGTGTGTGTGTGTGTGTGTGTGTGTGTGTGTGTGTGTGTGTGTGTGTGTGTGTGTGTGTGTGTGTGTGTGTGTGTGTGTGTGTGTGTGTGTGTGTGTGTGTGTGTGTGTGTGTGTGTGTGTGTGTGTGTGTGTGTGTGTGTGTGTGTGTGTGTGTGTGTGTGTGTGTGTGTGTGTGTGTGTGTGTGTGTGTGTGTGTGTGTGTGTGTGTGTGTGTGTGTGTGTGTGTGTGTGTGTGTGTGTGTGTGTGTGTGTGTGTGTGTGTGTGTGTGTGTGTGTGTGTGTGTGTGACGAAGAGGGACGCCACTAATTTCGAGGTGTTGAGAATAATTGCCTGGTAGATAAGATTGGCCAGTTTCAAGGAGGGAAGAAGAGAGGGTGTTGAAGGAGAGAAAGAGAACAGAATGAGAGGGAGGGAGGAGTGGAATAGAAAGAGGTAGAACGAGAGGACACAAGGAAATGTAAAAGCCAGAAGAGGAAAAAAGTTTGAGTAATGGATAGACACAGAGGAAGAGGCTTGGAGCATGTTTCATACAACGTAAAATATAATGAAGAAGATGTTAAAAATTAAAGACTGGGGAAGAAAAGCATACAGTAGATAAAAAAAAAAAAAAAAAAAAAAAAGAGGACTGTATCTCCTCTTAAAAAAAAAAAAAAAAAAAAGAAGTGGGAGAAAACTGGGAAAGAAGGAAGGTGAGTGAGCAAAATGAAGTAATTGTGAAAAAGGGAAAAGGAATTCAACAAACACAGGCGAAAATGAAGAGAGAGAGAGAGAGAGAGAGAGAGAGAGAGAGAGAGAGAGAGAGAGAGGACATGAGAGGGAGAAAACGGAAGAGAATAAAGCAGAAGGGTGAGAACGGAGTCTGACAGAAAAGGAGAAAGAGAAAGGAAAAGAAGACTGAAGGGAAGATGCTGGAGTAGGAAAATGAAAGAAGAGGGGGAGAAAATAAATAAATAAATGTAAGAGTGGAAGAGTGGGAAGGAATGGCAAAAACGAAAGTGAAGGAAAGATGGGAGAAAGAAAGGAATGAATGAAGTGGAAGAGAAGGTGAGGAAAATATAAAGAAAGGGAGGAAAGGAAACGAAATGAGACACGGAAATGGCCACGAGGGAAAAAAAAAAAAAGGGAGACGACTGAAAAAAGTGAGGAAAAGAAGGGCAATATGGGGAAGGGGAGTGAGGGAGGAGGGAGAGAGATAAGGGAGTGTGTAGGTGTTAATGTGACTTGTTACTGATTCATGGTGGTTCCCTTACGGGACAAACAAACCAAATAACGCACACATACACACACAAAGCACCTCCTCTCTCTCTCTCTCTCTCATGCCCCCAAAAGGTCAGAGAAAAAGCGCTATGATGGTTAGCCACAGAGGCTAAGATATCTATATGCCCTTGTCTGACCTCTTCCAGCTTAATTAACCTCTCCAGCTCTCCTCTCTCTCTCTCTCTCTCTCTCTCTCTCTCTCTCTCTCTCTCTCTCTCTCTCTCCCATTTAACTCATTCTCTTCCTATTTTCCTTCCATCTTTTATAATCAGTCTGAGTGTCCATTCTCTTCCCAAATAGTTTCATGTATTTTCTCTTCCACTTCTCTCCGTTCACTTACTTCCATCTATTATTCTTCAATTTACTTAGCCTACTTTCACCCACTCTCAGTATGTCAAGTCATCAGTGAGGGAAGACTGCCATGATACTGGTGGTGATGGTGTGGTGATACCGGTGGTGATAGTTGTTAATTATGCCCAAACACTTGCTCAGACAACGCTTCTTCGCCCGCTAATTCCACTGAGCTTTATAACGAGTCGGTGAGATAACAGTGTTGGTGTTGTTAAGCCTGTTTTATGATCTACCACTGCCAGGGAAACACTCTGGCTTTTTGGTAAGGTAAAATGTTTGGTGGAGTTGCTTCACGCCCAGACCCAGCAACTGTATCTCTCTCAGTCTCTGATCTAATTCACCACCCCTCCATCCCACCACCTTCTCTTCTAAGTTCCAACGATTTACTCATTCCCCTGATTCTAGGTCTTCCCTCTCCCGCATCCGCCCTCACATCCTCCTCCACCTTACTTTCCACCTCGTTCTCTGTAACCCCATTTTTTTTAAACTGGCCACCATCATATTGTTCAACAAGCATATCAAACAACACAACAGTGCACAGTTTTCACGTACAAAGAAACCAATGGGTTGAATAATTAATTAAGACTCTCTCTCTCTCTCTCTCTCTCTCTCTCTCCTTTCACAGCAACTCTTTTTGTCTCTGCCTCATCATCTCTGCTTACCTCTCCTCTCTTAATGCCTCTTCCCCCCTGTCCTCCCACACTGAGCTCCTTACTGTCTTCTCTCTTCGAATTTTAGTGCTTTTTTCCCCCTACACTGTCGTCTACTCCACACCGATAACGCATAATTATCTCTTACTGCCTCATCAGGGTCATCACCAGGTTCACCATGGTAATCTAAGAACAATCTGGCCATTCACAATCTGTCCAGTTAAGCTTTCCTGATCGAACTGGCCGACAATTTTCATGTTTACTTTTCTTAGACTTATGAACAGGGCTGAAATAATTCCAAATATCATTGTCTCACTATAAGAATAGTTCAAGGTAACAATCTTGTAGTACGAGTATAGTATGGCATTTACGGAGAGTCGAAAGAAGCTACAACCAAGTCTGGGAGGTCTAATTTGAGTTGTGGCAATAATGCGGGAGGCGGATTATACTAGAAAAGCACCATTATCAAATTATTCGTGCATTCTGCTTTTGCCTTTATTGAGCTTCATGAACTCTCATTTACGTTCCCCTGGTGCGTTATGGAGCCACATCATCAGTCAAAGCACAGACCATCGTCTCTAGAAGAACAAGGAGACAGCATCTTTCCGCGGCGCTTTGACGACCAAGGAAGACCGTAAAGATTTAATGAAACCACACAGACGTTGGAGCATGGTTGCAGAATGGGGTGTGGATGGGAAGGAATGGAGCTTTATGTTTCCCCTGTCTGTGGAACGTGTGTGTGTGTGTGTGTGTGTGTGTGTGTGTGTGTGTGTGTGTGTGTGAAAAGTATAACTCAAACAGTTACAATTTGCTTTCAAACTTGGTAGAAGGACTAAGGATCAGTCATGGGATTAGCGATTTGATTTTGAGAACAACTGGTCGAAGGTCAAGGTCACAGTTCAAGGTGAAATGGCTGCCCTGTTACTCAAACAGTTTTAATTCACTCTAAATCAAATAAACCTGAGAGTCAGACCAGGATAAAGTGATTCTGTTTTACCCACAATTAAAAGACAATGGACAGCATGGTCAACTAAAACAGTTTTCATCTGATTCGGACCAAACTTGGTGGGAGAGTTAAGGGTCAAGCTAGAATGAAGTAATTCGATTTTGACAACAATCAGTCAGAGGGCAAAACGTCTTTAGCCCGTTTGTAGGTGCTTCTGTTTCTCTCTACTATATATGTTCCCTTTTTCTCTTTTCTCCGTCCATTAGCCTATCCATTTCTGTATCTTGCTATCTCTATTAAAGAATCAACTAACAATTTTCTCATGGTATCTAATGACGGGCTCAATCCAGTATTACTCTTGCGCACGGATAACCATGTCCTTATTTTCTCACCGCATGTAATAATCATCCGCTCTCAGTATTAATTTTCTCACGATTTTTAATAGGTACCTCTTCATTACTGATTTCCTCACAGAATAAATAAATGTACCCTTCCATTATCAAATTGCTCAAAGTAAACTACTGTATAAGCATGAAAGGTTTAACAGTGCTTTCGCTTTTATTATGTCGAGTTTTCCGCTACTCCCTCACTATTCATATGTCCCTCAAGTCAGCTGCCAGCTTATTAAGGGCCAGTATTCCCCTATATGGATGACACAGTATCAGGAACCCTACGCTACACTTTAAAGGTCACACAACAGCAGCAATTATACCCAGCCAGTAAAAACTCTCTACAAATTGGACAACGGCTATTACAGTTGCCACAAGCACAACTGTTATGGATAATGCTAAATAACATCAGGGGGAGCGATAAGGAAGCATTTATATAATGATTCCGAACTGCGGGGACTCAGGCTGGATAGAGGCAGTATGCATATCTCGCTTGATAATGGCAAAGTTCCGCCTTATAATCCACAGTTTATATGATGATTAAAAAAAGTGGGGACTCAGGCAGGATAGAGCAGTATAAATGTCTCGTTGTTTAATAATGGCAATGAGATCACCCTTAGAGTCCACTGCTGGTCCATGTTTAGCAGCGCAAAACTAATCATAATGGCAGGTGGGAGGGGCATGATCAGTCATAACTATTGTGTCATTAGAGTCGCAGTGAAGAAAATAATTTGCTATCCACCAGAGACGCAGATAAACTGTATTACCAGGACAAAACTAATGACAATAGCGGCTGGGAGTGGCCTGGCCAGTTAGAACCACTGTATCATTTGTGTCAGCCCACAGAAAATAATTCGAGATATACTACGGACACTATTAAATGCTTGCCGATATCTTGCCACTAGTATCAGGCACCGAGGTTAAACTAAATAATATAACTCCATTCACTTACAGGGGTCACTTTTAAGCTGAATAAAAGTGTACAATGGTAGTAAGAATTAAGAAAACATAATGAAGTGACCGATTCTAACCCTTGACTCCCAGAGGTTAAATTAAGCAGAATAATATCAACTGAAGGTACCGGTGGCAAGAATATAATCTAACCAAGCGTAACTGGACTGAGAATAGTGAAAAGCTTTCCGATAATTTTCCCCGATAACAACCATTGGAATAAACGGAGAAGATATTTGATTTGATCTCGTTTTGTGTCGCACCGTACCACCCTACCGGCACGTTTAATAACTGTCAGTGGAATAATACACTCCTATAATTATGTCTTGTCACTACTGCATCACCTTATCACTCGAGTAATAACTGTGCCATTTGAATATTCCTCTCATATCTGTCTTACCCAGCGTTGTATATATGTTGGATCTTATCACCTCACCACCCGTGTAATAATCATGGCAGTGGAATTTTACTTTTTTATCTCTCTCGCCTGCACCGTATCACCTCAACGCCCATGTTATAACTATATATTGGAATATTACTCTCTATTTGGACTCCACCCAATCGTTAGCTGGGGTACAAGCTTCCAGGGTGAGCTGTGTTTCTATACTTGGTGCTGGGGTGTTTGTATACTACGTCCTGGGAGATGAGTTAACAATACTACTGGTGCAGGGTGGAGGTGTTTTTATACAGGTGTTGGGGGCCTGGTCAAAGTAGGGGGTGTTTCTGTACGAAAGGACTTTCACCTTAGCCTGGTCCAGATTTTTGCCCTTTTGCAGCCTGTTTCATGAAATGCAATAACAGAAAATAGCAGTGATACGACTCTATAACCTTTCCATAGCACTTCTACATAACTAGCATCATGTTCTAATGTTAATCCATTGTTACAACCCAGCATTCAAGATGAAGAGATGGCAACTATAGGTCAACTTGGAGCAAAAAGGGTATAGTCGCTGAGGACTGGTTGCAACAAAATTGGTATTGAGGGGAATCATTTCAAAACTACGTGCTGGAGGGCTGGTGGACAAAATGACTGGTGCAGGCAAAGAGCAACACCATGGCACCGGCAACAACGTTAACCTTGTGATTAAGAAGGGGTGTTATGAGGCTAGGAATTCTGCTAGCCCAGACGTCGAGGACTGAAAAAGATACAGGTGTCATCAGTTGGTGCTTTAGTCGTTTCATCTTAAATAAGGCCAGATTTTGTCTTTAGGTCTTATTTCACGTAGTTCAGTGCAGAATAAGACAAGACAAATACTACATCCCTTGCACAGCACTTCTTCGTGACTTGCATCATAATCGAACATTTATCTCTTGCTACAACTCTATAGAAAACAGAGAGATGACAGTTTTGAGCCAAGTTAGTTATTTTCTTTTATGCATGGAAAAAGGAATCAAAGGCCAGGGGCCCGCAAACCGTTCCTTCAAAAAAAAAAAAAAAAAAAAAAAAAAAAAAAAGGGAGCCATATTGAAGATACGTTCATTTCGAGATGCCTGGACACACTGCGTTTGAAAGACTGGAAATCATACAGACAGAGAGAGACAGTTCCAGAGCTGACCTGGTGCATAAATGAAGGACTGGGAGTATCGGTATTAGAGAGTTGGACAGAAAAGGGATGAGAGTTTGTTGCTAGACGGGTGCTACGCGCCCTTCGTAGAGGTGGAGGGATGCAACCAGACAGTTCAGAGGAGCAGTGACCATTGAATTAGCGATAGAAAAGAGATAAAGATGCAACAGTGCGGCGAAGAGACTGAGGTTGAAGGAAGCCAGTACGAGGAGGAGAGTTAATGAGACGAAAAGCCTTTGACTCCACCCTACTGAGAAGAGCTGTTTATGGGGAGCCTCCCCACACATAAGAGTTGTACTCCGCACAGGGGCGAATAAAACCCGTGTATACAGACAACAACTGTGCAGGGGTAGAGAAGGTATGGAGTCGGGTTGGCACACCCAATCTTATGGAAGTATATTTTACAAGAGATGTAATATGATCTTTCCAAGATAAGTCCCGAGTGAATGAAACCTCAAATATGTTCAAGGATGATGCAGGATTGAGCTGGATATTATTAAACATTAGTGGGTACACCTGTGGAAGATTGTGTCGGGTTGATAAGTGTAACAACTGAGTTTTTGATGCATTAAAAACAACAAGATTACGTTTACCCCAGTCAGAGATACTAGCCAAGTCAAGAGTAAAATGGATAATGTTAAAAGAATTACTTTCTCTAAATTAAGGCTTCTGCTGTACATCTCTTTCACAGAACTTCTTCGTGACGTGCATCATACTCGAGCGATAGTCTCTTGTTACAGCTCAGTATTAAAGATGAAAAGATGGCAACTTTTGGCTAAGTTCGAATAAAACAGGTATTGTTAACAGAAGGACTCTCCCTCACTGGTTTCACGAAGGTTACAAAAGGCGGCCACGTGTGGATGATTGAGTTTGTGGGATGGAATCGAAATTTGCAAAGGGGTGTGTGACTGACTGTCTATGCAAAATATAAGGAAACTCACAAGCCCTGTGTGTGTGTGTGTGTGTGTGTGTGTGTGTGTGTGTGTGTGTGTGTGTGTGTGTGTGTGTGTGTGTGTGTGACCAAACCATTAAGTCATGATGGGATGAGACCTGTACACACACACACACACACACACACACACACACACACAGAATATCAAAGGCATTAAATAGATTTTTTTTTTTATGCGAGGAAGAAGGAACCAAAGGCCATGAGCCCGCAGTAACAGTTCCCTCCAAGAGAAAAACAAAATACAATAGAGAGCCAAATTCAAGATCCGATCATTTTGAGATGCCTGGACACACTGCGTTTGAAAGACTGGAGATCATAGGCAGCAGGAAATATAGACAGAGGGAGACAGTTCCAGAGCTGACCTGTTGCATATATGAAACACTGGGAGTAACGGTTAACTCTTGCATTAGAGAGTTGGACAGAAAAGGGATGAGAGTTTACTATCAGACGGGTGCTACGCGCCCGTCGTAGAGGTGGAGGAATGCAAGCAGACAGTTCAGAGAAGCAGTGACCATTAAAGTAGCGATAGAAAAGAGATAAAGATGCAACAGTGCGGTGAAGAGACAGAGGTTGAAGGGAGTCAGTAAGAGGAGGAGAGTTAATGAGACGAAAAGCCTTTGACTCCATCCTATTGAGAAGAGCTGTATGTGGGGAGCCTCCCCACACATGAGAGTTGTACTCCACACAGGGGTGGATAAAACCCCTGTATAGAGTCAACAATTGTGCAGGGGTAAAGAAAGAGCAGAGTCGGCTTAGCACACCCAATCTCTTGGAAGCAGATTTTTACAAGAGATGTAATATGATCTTTCCAAGATAAGTCCCGAGTAAATGAAACCCCAAGCATGTTCAAGGATGATGCAGGATTAAGCTGAATATTATTAAACATTAGTGGGTATACCTGTGGAAGATTTTGTCGGGTTGATAGGTGTAAGAACTGAGTCTTAGATGCATTAGAAACAACCATATTATTTTTACCCCAGTCAGAGATACGAGCCAAGTCAGACATTAGGTGTGCCATAGCCTCATCCCTTGTTTGTTGAAGTAACTGTTGAGATGGGCGTTGCGGGAACCGAATGGAAAGGTGAAGGGTGGAGTCATCAGCGTATGAGTGGATAGGGTTAGATGTACAGCTTAGAAGATCGTTGATGAATAAAAGGAAGAGAGTTGGTGATAGGACAGAGCCCTGAGGAACACCACTGTTGATAGATCTAGGAGAAGAACGATGGCCGTCTACAACAGCGGCTATAGAACGACCAGAAAGGAAGCTAGCGATGAAGGCACAGATAGAAGGATAGAAACCGTAGGAGGGCAGTTTGGAAATTGAAGATTTATGCCAGACTCGATCGAAAGCCTTTGAGATGTCAAGTGCAATAGCAAAGCTTTCGCCAAAGTCCCGAAAGGAGGATGACCAGGAGTCTGAAAGGTAGGTGAGAAGATCGCCAGGGAGCATCCCTGACGGAACCCGTACTGACGATTGGAAAGAAGGTTGTGATAGGAAAGATGCCTTAAAATTTTTCTATTGAGAATTGACTCGAAAACTTTTGAAATACAGGACGTTAAAGCAATTGGACGATAGTTGGAGGGTTGGGAGTGGTCACCCTTCTTTGGGACTGGCTGAATGAGAGCAAACTTCCAGCAAGAAGGAAAGGTACAAGTTGACAGACAAAGGCGAAAGAGTTTGCCTAGGCAGAGTGTAAGCACAGAAGCATAGTTCTTGAGAACAACAGGAGGGACCCCATCCGGCCCATATGCCTTGTTAGTACTGAGGCCAGTGATGGCAGAAAATACATCAACTGAAGAAATTTTAATGTCAGCCATGAGGAAGTCAGAGGGGGGAAGTGATGGAGGAACAGCACCGGAATCGTCTAAGGTGGAATTGGAGGAGAAAGTCTGTGCGAAGAGATCTGCTTTATCAGTAGAAGAAATAGCTACAGAACCATCAGAGCAGAAAAGAGGAGGGAAGGATGATGAGGTAAAGTTGTTAGAAAGATTTTTGGCAAGGTGCCAGAAGGAGCGGGAAGAATTCGAGTTGGAGAGTTGAGAGCATTTAGTATGGATGAAATTATTTTTAGTAGAGCGAAGAACAGACTTAGCATGATTCCGGGCAGAAATACACTGTACTGTATATAGACTGAAGGAAACTCAGTGGTTGTGTCATCAGAAATATTACCAAGGGAAGGATGAGGACTAAGTAAAAACATAGCACAACAAAATTCAGAAATATGCAGTAGGCGAGAGTACGTTGCACCTCATCACAATGGAATGGGAGATGGATATATCCCTCTTATAATCAGAGTACGAGATCTCCTTTATGATAATCCCTCGACCCGTACAGTTCATGTAATCCTGAAAAAATGGCAAAGTTAAATCTAGTTACCCTCAAGGACCTGCAGTATTTACGGTGAAATAGCTGCTATATTAGAAAAAAAAAAGGGGGGGGGGGAACTAAACCTGCAGAAAATAACATGTGAAAATATGATTCGACGTATCAAACTAAACTTTTCAAACGAACGCTGGTGAAATAATGCAGTGGTGTCAGATCTGGTTGCATATAACGAATTGTGTTATAATTCATGTCGTCGTACTTCGCAACAGACGGTTTGTCCACTGTGGTAAATATTATGCACAAAATGCTGTATCACCTCACTTTCCCCCGGCAGTGGCCATCTCTTCTCTCTACATCTAAACACCTATTACTCTCAGAAGTCGTCCCTATCAGTAATCAGAGTAAAGCCAAGCCAATGCTCACCATCATGATAACCATATTTCACTTAAGACTTCCAGGTGTGAATCTGCGGTGAATATTTATCATCTTACAGGTGGGAGGCTGGCCAATCAGTTACCATCGCAGCAACACCTCATCATCATGACAAACATATTTCATGTAAGACTCCCAAACGTTAATTAGCGGTGAAAGTAATCTTAGAGGCGGGAGGCTGGCCAATTAGTTATTGTGCCATCAACAAAGGTGAGACTGGGGGCGTTGGACCAGGGGTGTATAAGTTCAGTAATCACCACCTGGTTGACAAATGAACATCTATAATAGGGGGTTTAGGCGCCTGTGATGTGACTAGTCTTGATCTGGTACCCCGAGGTGGCTTTTGGTGTTTGCCACCTGGGAAGAGAGGCTCCTTTGTTTAATATTTTGGTAGCTAAGGTCGTTTAGAGAGAACGGGATCATGCATTTCCAAAGTTAGGAAAGGAGGGAACCCAAGGACACGGTTCTATGAGTTTCGTGACCATGAACGGGTAGGTTCAGAATTAAAAGCTAGGTACCCCTCCACCAAAATTCCACACACAAAAACCCTGAGCACAAATTAGTTAAAAGCTGGGCCGCCATCGAACACTTTTTATTATAATTTTTCCTTGTTGGGTTATGAGGGATAGTAAATCGAAGAGCATGAGGAAGCGTGAAACACTTACTACTCGGAGTCATTACAAAGTCTGATCATGTGTGCGCTTGCCATGTTTTCTCTATGTCTTGTTATTGCCGAAAGCCTGATTCCAGAATTCATTCAGAGCGGCTCAAACAGTAGCGTCCCCGAGCATCCTCCTCGCAACTTTGTACACTCCCTTCCTGGATGAGAAGGAGAGAGTTCATGAAAAGAGACTTCTCTGATTGTTGAAAATTCCTTCCCTTATCACCACAACACAACAGAAGTGTACTCCACACAAGGGTTAACAAGTTTCCGTCACAAGATCAGTAGCTGTAAGAGGTACTCCAAGTCGGCTTAACATACTGAACCAACCGGAAGCGGGTTTGGGAAGAAAGGTAACGTGATCTCTCTGAGAAAATCCGGGGACAAAAGGTACCGAAAATAAATAGGAGGACTGAGCCGCGTCTTGGTGGTGGAGTTGCACAGAAGACTGTGACGAGAGGAGCACAGCGATCTAGTGTTAATATCAGTTTGGATTCTCGACCTGTCAGGAAAATATACGAGTATTAGGTAAGGTGTGCCACTTCCTTCGCAGTCATCCAATGAGGTGTCAGATTCTAGACACTGAGACATGACTTTGAGCCTCAGATTAGCATACGAGGGCACGTGAGGGGAATATTTTGAATTTATTAACAAACAGCCCAACCCAGCGTTAAAACAGGTTGGCCACGACAAAAACACCTACCAGCCTCTACCACAAATGAATCCTTCAGCCTCCCCTGTCCTAGGCTGCTTTCCCTCGTGTACCCCTCTTCTGTGGGTCATTCCTCTGCGTTATCATTATTAATGGCCCGAAGTCCGCGATATATCGAGGGGGAGATCGTGTTCATATATGGAGCAGGGAGGGTAGACCATTTGGTGGTAAGGCAGTGATGGACAGAGGGATAGGTACAGGCAAGTGGGATGTGAGGGTTGGGGTGTAGGTTTGAGTATGTTACAAGGTATTAAGTGAAGTGGGCTGTATGGGCTGGGATGTGTGGGAGGGATGAGATGAGTAAGGATGTATGCATAAATGACAAGATGTGGAAAGAAATTTTTAAGGTGGGCTGTATAGGTAGGTACTGGGTATAAAGTGAAATAAGAATGTGTGAGGCAGTGTCGGCAGGGATGTACTAGTAGAGGGGAAAGAATACTAACGTAATTAAGAATATGTCGGCAATGCCGTAAGCGAGATGAACGGATATTAGTGCACATAAGACGAGGGCTCATTCTTGCATAAATGAGTGGTGTAAGGGAAGAAGGATGTATAAAAATCAAAGCTAGGGAAAAAAAAAAAAAATGGTCTGAGGAAGGAAGGTATGGTCTGAAAATACTTTAATGTATATCTAAGCAAATGGGTATAAATAAGGATGCTGAACTCTAAACGACAATGCTTATGCACGGAGATATAACTGTATAAAAGCATAAAAGGAAATGTGCAGATATAACAGAATAAGAGATACAAACACCTACTTGGTAAATATGAGTCAGGGTGTATAGATATGACTGCTGCGGTGGTTTGACTATAGACAGAACTATACAGAACTAAATAAACATACATGAAAATAACAACAGAGATACGTCAGCAGGGATGTGGGGGCAGGAATGTGTGGACAAAGTAGAGGAGATGATGGAATTGTAACTGAGAAGGTTTGGAGTGGCTGTCTATTATTTAGGAGGGTGACAGACAAGTTTCAGAAATTCCATGGATCCAGCGTGTGTGTATGGTGTGGGGGGGGGAGATAAAGATTTGTCCACATTACCTTAGACAGCCCCTTTGACAACTTCACAATGTACCGCCATATAAGGTGAAGGTTTAGGAAGGGTGAGCCGAGAGGCCCCGACCCTGCCTCTCCATTCCCCACCTCAAGTCATGCCGTCACCTTACTCTCATCTTTCCCTCCTTCATCATTTCCCCATTATCACCTCCCTCATCCGGTGTTTTAATTTGCTCAAAGGATCTAACAAAAACAAAAACGAATGTGTAAATAATAATAATCATCATCATTATCCGGACCTCCTTTCCCACCCTAGGGCAGGGTCGTAAATAATAAAATTAAGTTATTATATTACTATGTTCTTCCAATAATTACCGTTCAGTAATTGCCATTATGCGGGGAATCGAACTCGGGACTCTTAGGTGAGAGCCAGGCAGCAATCCACTACGCCACGACCAGGTAAAAGTTGTCTCACATTGTCACAATCTTGTAACCAATGTCCCTCCCCCCAACTGTGGGCCTGAAAACGATGAGATAACCCCCTGGCACTCGGGCAAGTAGATGCTTTTAATCTATCCCAAGCACTTACGCCAAGTCAGAATGAAGAGAGAAACCTGTACAGTACACAGGAAAAATCATCCAATATATTACCATTATGCTAGGAATCGAACCTGGAACTCTCAGGTGAGAGCCAGGCAGCGATCCACTAAACCCACGACCAGGTAAAAGTTATCTCACACTGTTCAATTCCCGGCATAATGGTACTAACTGGATGATTTTTCCTGTGTGAAGTACAGGTTTTTCTTTTCATATTGTTGTGTGTATTACAAGAGTATCAGAATTTTAAAATGTATTTCTATCTTTCTCTAACCAGATTTGTTTAAAAAAGGACAACTGCAGTCTGCCGCGTGGCTCACACAAGGAAGCTCCTGTCTGAGGGTACGATGAGTATGACATTTACGACCGGATAGCAAGGAAGGTTCAAACACTCTTCACTCAATGTATCTTTGCTTCCGTAAACATGAGGGAAAAACTCTTTGGAAGTGTGCTGATAAGAATGGCAAAATTAAAAGGCTGTATAACTAGCTACCTGCCTCTTGTATCGGTACACGGCTAGCACTAAATATCGTGCCACCGTTAGCACCAATAAAATGTATCGTCGCACTGCTGGCCAACAATTTAATGTAGCCGTTATGGAGTAGCAGTTGACTACATATTAAGTGTTCTGCTGTGTAGTATAACTAGACCACCGTGTTGGATCGACGACACTGTCTGTAGTACACGTCAGCTCACGCCGTCACTGCCCGACACTTCCCACCAAAGGTCCTCTGCCACGAGAAGATGGAAGCTGGTCTGTTATTAAGTGGTAGCGTAAGGTGACAGAAATGAGCAGATTAAATCTCTCTTTATTGGGTACAGAATAATATAACTGCGACCCGAGAGATATGTAGGAGCGACACCACCTCCCTTTATAACTGTAAAGCGATCTCTCTGACGCTGTACAGTCACCGAGCCGGACAAGGGCGCGGTGCTTAGGTCAGCTAAAAAGTGAGGTGCCGAGCATTACATATACTCTGGGCTTATGCAAAAAGTAGAGATAAATGACAACTCTACTAGCACATTATACACCTCTATAAAATGGTATTAAGTACATTCATATATACCAACATAATAAATGGTTCCCCAGGACTTTACACTTACGCACTATTCAGATATCTTTTCACTTCTCCTAACCTTCTTTTTATAATTGAAACAGGGTGGCCCTTGTGGTCTGCCATCCACCTTCTTCCTATACCACAGCTAACAGCGAAATGATATTTGGTTGTTCATCATTCACACTTCATTACACACTGTTAATTATGACTAAACAGCTTTAAAAATTATTATGTAAAATGTGTGATACTACAACTTCATATGGAAAAAGATGTTGACACCAGAACATCGCTCGGCCACACCATAGACGTCCTCGTCGACATTGTTGTCCTAACTACCGTGTAGCCTAACCAGAGTGTAGGGTAGCTAACTATTCAGGAACATCCACTTGCAGTCCGCGAGTACGGACACGTGGTCTCAGTGGGTTCCTTAATTGGCGCCTTAAATAGTAGCCTAAACCACAAACACAGAACAAGACCACAATAAGTAGAAGACCAACGCCAGGACCATAATAGGAAGGAGAAAGGTATGAAGGAAGATAAGACAGTACATAAGGCTCTAAATCAGTCCTGTTCAGGTGGGAGAGGAAGGTAAGCTCCTTTAATACATGAGACAGCCTGTTCACATTCAAGAAGGTAACATTGAATGAAGCTAAAAAGGGTCGTAACTGGGATGAGAAGTTCACTGACAAAGCTAGATGATGCTTGCTAGGCAGAACTGCTATCTCTTTACTGTGTAACTCACAAAAATCAGGTGCAATATAGTACCCCTTTACTGTAAGGAATTGATTCTGTGAGGCACAAATCACAGTTACATCCTCTGTCTCAGGAAAGTAATGCTGAGTCTAGTGGTTGGCTTATCTCTATTTCCCTAAATGGAACACATATACAATACACAGAAAGTATATTTATTTCAAGGGAATTCTGAGAAACCTTTATTTCCACTCATCAACTAACTAACGTGTGTTGATTCAAGTGTGTGTGTGTGTGGATTGCATGGACGCTACCTAGATATGAAAGTCCAGGATGATGTTCCACATTCCACGTTCCACACTCCACCAGACTCCTCCAATCATGCACGACAGCTCTCTCGCTGTGGGAGTTAGCAGCACGCCAGGCAGTGACGCCACTCGACGCACCACATACGATCGTGGCACCACAACGCCCGCTCTCGCTCTCCCTCGACTCGCTGCGGCCGTCCGCGCCTCTGGAGTTGCCAGAGGTCGCTCGCTAGTTGACCCACTCCTCACCGCACTGGCTTGAACTCTCCTTATCTCGCCTCTCGCACACGAGAGCGAGATTCTTGCCAGTTTGCGTTTGAAGATGGAGATATCTCGCACACCACAGGGCGAGATAACTGCCAGTTTGTGCTTAAGATAGGAATCTCGCACTGGCAGAATAATGGGAGGATTTAATATTCACCACTCCAGTTTATCTGCTCCACTTAACTCACTAGTAATTAGTCCCCTTACAATAGTAGAGTAAGATTTTCTGTTTCACCTTCAGAACGAGCGATTGCAAGGGTTACTGGTTCACAGCATAAATCCTTTTAGCACGTATCGTATCCCAGCACTGAGCACCAATTTAATGTATCGGTACACGGCTAGCACTAAATATCGTGCCACCGTTAGCACCAATAAAATGTATCGTCGCACTGCTGGCCAACAATTTAATGTAGCCGTTATGGAGTAGCAGTTGACTACATATTAAGTGTTCTGCTGTGTAGTATAACTAGACCACCGTGTTGGATCGACGACACTGTCTGTAGTACACGTCAGCTCTCGCCGTCACTGCCCGACACTTCCCACCAAAGGTCCTCTGCCACGAGAAGATGGAAGCTGGTCTGTTATTAAGTGGTAGCGTAAGGTGACAGAAATGAGCAGATTAAATCTCTCTTTATTGGGTACAGAATAATATAACTGCGACCCGAGAGATATGTAGGAGCGACACCACCTCCCTTTATAACTGTAAAGCGATCTCTCTGACGCTGTACAGTCACCGAGCCGGACAAGGGCGCGGTGCTTAGGTCAGCTAAAAAGTGAGGTGCCGAGCATTACATATACTCTGGGCTTATGCAAAAAGTAGAGATAAATGACAACTCTACTAGCACATTATACACCTCTATAAAATGGTATTAAGTACATTCACATATACCAACATAATAAATGGTTCCCCAGGACTTTACACTTACGCACTATTCAGATATCTTTTCACTTCTCCTAACCTTCTTTTTATAATTGAAACAGGGTGGCCCTTGTGGTCTGCCATCCACCTTCTTCCTATACCACAGCTAACAGCGAAATGATATTTGGTTGTTCATCATTCACACTTCATTACACACTGTTAATTATGACTAAACAGCTTTAAAAATTATTATGTAAAATGTGTGATACTACAACTTCATATGTTAAAAAGATGTTGACACCAGAACACTGTTAATCTACTGGAGTCTGGTAAGAGGTCGAAATAAGGGAACATTTCACGTTCACGACAAGTGTGAAAGGTGTCATACATGGTGTCTAATTTTGTTCTAACTGTTTACGTATTCATTTAAGGGAAGCGCTGTTTCTGATATTAATAAAGCCTTCGATATGTTACAGTCTTGTAAATGATTCTTCCTTACGTAAATATGGTTTATGTTTCAGTAATATTATACTTTCTCCTGTGAGACTGAGAGGTGGGGGAGGGAAGAAAACTGGAGTAAAGACTAAAGGAAGTGATTAAGGAAGGACGGAAGGCAGCAGGAATGATGGGTAAGGAAGAAAGGAGATAAAGGGAAGGAAAGAAGGAAGGAAGGAAGGAAGGCAGCAAAGAAGATAGGTATGGAAGGAAGGCAGCAGGATAGATAGGTAAGGAAGGGGGGTAAAAGAAATGAATGGAGGAAGGAAGAGAGAAAGATAAAAGAAACCGAGCGATGTGGTGAATGTTAAGGAACACAGATTTAAAGAATCCGTGCAGACCGGCAGAGGCAGAACAAAACTTAAGTATTCTGGAGGTGTAAGGGCATGTAGGTGTGTCCAGTGAGGGGGCAGGGTGGTGTGGGGAGGAAGAGTACATAGAAGTATAAAGGACTGGAGGTGTGAGGGTGTAGGGGTGCCAGCGAGGAAAGAAGAAGGAAGATTGACGGAAAAAGGAAGAATTGGAGATAAAACGAAGGAAGAGAAAGAGATGAAGTAATGCGTCAAAGTATCTTACATAATGAAAGAGAAAGAATGAAAGGAGGTAAGGAAAGGAGAGGAAAGAGGGAAAGATTAAGGAAAGTAATAAGTGGGAAGAAAATAATATTGCCTTTTTTGTGGGTAAAGGACTTCAGTAAAAATTCATACCTTCTAGCAACAGTAAGAAATATCGGTCTTATAATATCATGTGATATTACTGAGAGAGAGAGAGAGAGAGAGAGAGAGAGAGAGAGAGAGAGAGAGAGAGAGAGAGAGAGAGAGAGAGAGAGAGAGAGATTCCTAAGATATACCGGTTTGTCTGATTTAAGAAACCTTATCCTGCATCCTC